>NW_026889758.1:20460000-21060000 GCF_033153115.1 Saccostrea echinata
AATCATGGCCCCCAGGGGTAGGGCGGGGCCACAATAGGGAATCAAAGTTTTACATTGAAATACATAGGCAAAATCTTTAAAAATCTTCTTCTCAAGAACCACTGGGCCAGAAAAGCTGAAACTTATGTGGAAGCATCCTTGGGTAGTGTAGATTCTAAATTCTTCAATTCATGGCCCCCCGGGGGTAGGGCGGGGCCGCAATAAATATTACAAAGGGGAGGTCTTGTGAAGAACAGCAGGGCCACAGTAACTCAGGTGAGCATTGTGGCCCATGGGCCTCTTGTTGATTTTTATTTTGATATATCTTGCCCTGGTTTCTTTGCAATGATTGTTCAGATATACCTGGTCCTGCCTACATTGTGACTTAAAAAAACATCATAGTGGTCCAATATATCATTGACAGGTCCATTATGTCACTCAGTCGCCCAACATTGATTTTTTTGTGGAACGCTTGGAAAAACATTGAAAATGTAAAACCTTTTTTTTTAAGTATAGATTTTATATAGGTCACTATTTTCAAAGGTATAACAATCTATACGTATAAATTAATAAATTTTGCAAATAAACTCCGAAACGGGTGCACCAGAGTTCTTACTTACTCCTCTAACAATACACTATATACAAGATGATGTCCGTAAACTATATTTAGATTTCACTTGCATAGTAATGTCGTATATTAAATTAAAAGTCTACTTTTATTTTCTATACACAGCCAAGAAATAGCAAAAACGTGAGTACGGTGGCGTTTCTGGTTGGCGGATCTAGGTTACTGGAAATTTTTAATGAAACTGACAACAAGCAATTGTTTATTTATTTCATAAAACGTCAACACTGAATTATTCAATCAAAACTTGATTTAAATGATATAAAAGAAAAAGATTGTGATAACCGACTAAAAAGGGAAATGTCCAAATTATTTTTGTCATTCACCAATCTTAATATTGAAGGAAGCTTCTAGAACATCATATAGCATCGAGCCCGATGTTAAAAAGAAAAACGAAGCGATTATAGCTGCAAGAACATAAAAAAAGCTTTTGCATGAATGGTCATTGAAAAAATGGCAAATCATTGATAACACTATAAGTTGTGAATATATTTACATGTTATATATCGAAAGACTATTACATATATGTAGTAGGTTTTCTAATAAATTTATCGGTAAAATTTGTATATATAATTTATATTCCTATATTCCTAACTGAAAGCATCGTGGCAACGAACTCGAAGTAGAATTTGTACTTTGTAATAACTTGCTTACATGAAAAGAGAAAATTTATGAATAAGGTATTGTTCAAATACAATTAAAACTGTAAAATTTTGTGTTTCAATCAATACATTTCATTCTTTTTTTCTGAATACAGTCTTTGTATCAAATACTCGGCCTATTCATAGGGCGTTATAAGCTAATTTTTACACAGACCCTGTACTTGGGTCTTGGTTTATAAATATGTATGTACCTTATTGATATGTAAAAAAAAGTAAATAAAAGTATATTTTTTTACATATCAATATGGTACATACATATTTATGAACCAAGACTCAAGTACCTGTGAATTTTTAAACCCCCCCCCCCCCCCAAAAATAATTTATCAGTAAAATGTGTATATTCGCTGATTTTATCCTTGACGGAAATGAAACAGGAGCATCTGAAGTACAATATCCATAATATAGTATAGCAGGTTTCACAATAAACGTCAATTAATGAAATTGTTATTTTTCAATTTTTTACAAAAAGGGGGGTGGGTGGGGGTGGAGACGTACATGTACATCTACTTCATGCGGGATTTTGAACAAAGTATTTCTTCCTGCTATAAGCCTGTAGGCTGTCGGTAGAAACTACAATATATTTTCTGTCGGTAACGGAATAAATTTAATTCCCCGCGCCTGCACGGGATTTCATCTAGTACTATGTATCTTTAAGCCTATTTTACATAATGTCCAGTAGCCTTTATTCAGACTAGATTTTATGCTTTCTATATTAGTGGCAGATGCAGTGACCCTCTCAGGGGGCCCCGTTGTACAGAGAATTCGACTCCAGGAAGAGGCAGAGAATCAGGTTACTGGACAGAGCATGATGATGGATGATGATCTGCTTCAGTATTACCACTTCCTGGCAGACAAAGGGGACGTCCAGGCTCAGGTGGTGCTGGGTCAGCTGTACTTCCAGGGAGGGCGGGGTGTGGGCATCAATCATGAGGTAGGACACACAACTTAATTATCACTGAAATTTTAAAAAAAAAATAGATAAAAGATTTCTTTTAAAGAGCTGTTTCAACATAATGAAAATGATATTTAAAGAATCGGACGAAGTTCCAATAATCAATCAATTTCTTTTAAACTTTTTATTTTTGTCATTTTATTTTATTTTTATCAAAGAGAAGGAAGATTGCTTTAATATTTTAAATTGGATATTTTTAGCTCTACTGGTCAGAGACCAGAGGAGCTTATGCGATAGTAAGGTGTCCGTCTGCCTGTCTGTCTAGCTGTCCATCCATCTGTAAACAAGTTTTCAAAATGCTACTCCTCCTACAGTTTCGGTCTGATTTCAATATTACTTGGCACATAAATAGACTACACTAAAATACATAATTCTTTATATTGTTTTTTTAGCTCACCTGAGCTGAAAGCTCAAGTGAGCTTTTCTGATCACATTTTGTCTGTCGTCCATCTGTCCATCTGTCTGTCTGTCTGTCCATCCGTCTGTAAACTTTTCACATTTTTGACTTCTTCTCCAAAACCACTGGGCCAATTTCAACCAAACTTGCCATGAAGCATTCTTGGGTAAAGGGGATTCAAGTTTGTTCAAATGGAGGGCCACGCCCTCTTTCAAGGGGAGATAATTAGGAATTAGTGAAAAAATCATGGCATCATTTAAAAATCTTCTTCTCAAGAACCACTGGGCCAGGAAAAATGAAACTTATGTTGAAACATCCTCAGGTAGTGTAGATTCAAGTTTGTTCAAATCATGACCCCGGGGTTAGGGTGGGGCCACAATGGGGGATCAAAGTTTTACATAGAAATATATAGGAAAATATCTTTAAAAATCTTCTTCTTAAGAACAGCAAAGCCATGATTGGTCATATTTATATGGAAGCATCCTCAGGTAGTGTAGATTCAAGTTTGTTCAAATCATGACCCCCGGGGGTAGGGTGGGGCCACAAAGGGGGATCAAAGTTTTACATAGAAATATATAGGAAAATATCTTTAAAAATCTTCTTCTTAAGAACAGCAAAGTCATGATTGGTCATATTTATATGGAAGCATCCTCAGGTAGTGTAGATTCAAGTTTGTTCAAATCATGACCCCCGGGGGTAGGGTGGGGCCACAAAAGGGGATCAAAGTTTTACATAGAAATATATAGGAAAATATCTTTAAAAATCTTCTTCTTAAGAACAGCAAAGCCATGATTGGTCATATTTATATGGAAGCATCCTCAGGTAGTGTAGATTCAAGTTTGTTCAAATCATGACCCCTGGGGGTAAGGTGGGGCCACAAAGGGGGATCAAAGTTTTACATAGAAATATATATAGGAAAATATCTTTAAAAATCTTCTTCTTAAGAACAGCAAAGTCATGATTGGTCATATTTATATGGAAGCATCCTAAGGTAGTGTAGATTCAAGTTTGTTCAAATCATGACCCCCGGGGGTAGGGTGGGGCCACAAAGGGGGATCAAATTTTTCCATAGAAATATATAAGAAAATATCTTTAAAAATCTTTTTCTTAAGAACAGCAAAGCCATGATTGGTCATATTTATATGGAAGCATCCTCAGGTAGTGTAGATTGAAGTTTGTTCAAGTCATGACATCCCCCCCCCATCCCCCCCGGGATAGGATTGGGTCACAATGGGGGATCAAAGTTTACAGAGGATTATATAGGAAAAAATCTTTTTCTCAAGAACAGAAAAGCCATGATTAGTCAAATTAATATGGAGGCATCCTTGGGAGTGTAGAATGAAATTTGTTCATTTGTTCAAATGAGGGCCCCAGGAGGTAGGGTGGGGCCACAATGGGGGATCATAGTTTTACAAATGAATATGGGGGAAAAAATCTGCTGCTCAAGAACAGCAAAGCCATTTGTTATAGTGATATTAAAGCATCATAAGGTAGTTTAAAATTCAACCCCCCCCCCACCCCCATAAACTTTTCAATACTGAACTGATTTTTGCTTATTATTCTAGCCAATGTGCTCAGGTGAGCGATGTGGCCCATGGGCCTCTTGTTATTTCAATGAACGGTGTTTCCATGGTCACAAAAATAGAGATTTCTGGGAAATACTTTCAAAATGCTACTCCTCCTACAGTTTTGGTCTGATATCAATATAACTTAGCACACAAGTAGACTATACTAAGATACATAATTCTGTTTATGGGTTTTTGATTTCAATGAACAGTGTTGCCATGGTTACTAAAAGAAATTTCTGTGAAAAATTTTTAGAACACTACTCCTCCTACAGTTTTGATCTGATTTCAATATAACTTGGCACACAAGTAGACTATACTAAGATACATAATTCTATTTATCGGTTTTTGATTTCATTGAATGGAGTTGCCATGGTTACTAAAAATAGAAATTTCCATGAAATACCTTGAAAATGGTACTCCTCCTACAGTTTTAGTCTGATTTTAGTATAACTTAGCACACAAGTAGACTACACTAAGATACATAATTCTCTGTAACAGTTTTGGATTTTGATGAACAGTGTTGCCATGGTTACTAAAAATAGAAATATTCTTAAAATACTTTCAAAACGCTATTTCTCCTACACTTTTTGTCTGATTTCAGTATAACTTGACATACAATTAGACTACACAGAGATACATAATGGATGTTATTGTTTTTTTGATTTTGCTGAATGATGTTGCCATGGTTACTTAAATCGAAATTTCTGTAAAATTGTTTTAAAAGGCTACTCCCCCTACAGTTTTAGTCTGATTGCAATAAATCTTGCCACAAAAAGAGACTAAACCAAGGATAATTATTCTATTTATTGCTGTTGCAATGTTTCAAGTCCAAGTGCTACTTCTATCTTCCTTTATAAGTACAACCAGTAGAGCTACAGTCTTGTCAGAGACTTCTGGTTGTAAATCAAATCAGAGTTTTATTGTATCAGTACATGATGTATACTTTTACTTTAAATTATTTCAGAGAGCCCTGCACTATTTCCTTATGGCAGCAGAGTCTGGTAATGCCAATGCTTTCGCTTTTCTTGGAAAGGTCAGTTGCACACACAGGGTACAATATAAACAGTCAATAGCTCTGTATAACTATAGTCGTTTTACTTCCTTTAGGCAGTTTAATGGTACATGGTACATTTTTTTTTATATTACAGATGTACTCAGAGGGCAGCCCTGCAGTAAAACAAAGTAATGAGACAGCATTTAATTACTTCAAAAAAGCTGCTGACAAGGTATGGCTCCAGACTTCTGTCTGTATATCATATTAAAATCTTCCTTGTATAAGAGTATTTTTAATCATGAGAATATTAATAGACTTATTTACTATATAGCTAATAAATGGTCTGTAATTAAAAAAAAAAAAGAAAAAAAAAGACTACTAAAAGTTTAGAGAATTTTAGCATTCAATACCTTGGAGTTTTATTGAATGCTGAGTTTGCATTTCATATACATGTATGTCCTAAAACATTCTGAATAAGAGAGTTCAGTATTGAAAATTCAAAATAATATACGGTAAATTTGCAGGCATCATCAGTATAAACACTTTGTATATACTGGCTGCACAGTCCAGTCCAATGCTTCACTAAATTTAGAACAACATCCTGCATAGGAATATCCTAATTTCATCAAATAACAGTAGTTTTCAACTTCTTGTTGTGACCCTCCAATTGTTCACACAGTTGAAAAATTATATGGTGCACACTGTCCAATCCGGCACATTGGACTTTCAGACCTCATATTTTATTCCCCAAAATTTCTTGATAATTCATATAGAATAAAACACTGTGTATTCTGACCACTGTGCATTCCAAAATCGGGCGTTTTTTGTCAACAATCGGACATAATTAGACGGGTGTACCATAAATAGCTGCTGGCCAGGTAACTTTAATGTCCCATTTGGTCACATGATTGGTCTACTGAGAGAGTAGTTAATTACATGATTGTATGATTTTAAAAGTGTTTACTTAAGCAATAAATGAAAACTTTTTGAATTAAAAAATTTGGCAATCAATTCTCTTTGTTGTTATCATTTTTATTCTCACATTGACAAATAGCATCCATGCAACAGGAAATGAAATAAAAAAGTAAATGATATTTAGATTGCCTTTACCTTACAGAATGAATAAGATTTTTAGCTTGAAATGAAAATAAAACTTACAGTCATGCAGAGTCCTTCTTTAAAGCCATGCCGCCAAAAAATATGAATGGCGAACTACTTTGTAATGTGAACAATACACATTTTGAATGCAGCATCTTTTTTAATAGAACACGTTTCATGTCAGGGTTAATATAAACTGAATTGAGCAAGGCTGTGCACATAAAAGATCTGCCAAAAGCAAAAATACTGCTTTAAGTTGCCCATAAAAATTAAATTTTAAAATTCAATCACAATCACAATGTTTTAGAGAAAAATCTCATTTGTGTGAAAAGTTGTGTGATGGTATTAGCAGCATAGCCTATGTTGATAAGTAAACAATGGAGAAAAATCGGAGAGAAATGTGGTGTAGAAAAAAAACAATATTACTGTGTAGAGAAGGTAGACAAAATATTTACTTTAATATCAACTGTCAGTAAGTAAAATGCTAAAAATGAAATTGCAACGACTCGAAACAATCGCCAGTTCCATCTGTTTTGTTCTTTAGAAAAAAACATCATATCACTAATGCTTTCACAAACTGTTTAACACTGTTTCTTGAAGAGATGCTATATTTTATACAACAAATAAACACACAATTATGCAAACACCTTGACAGTTAAATACATGTGTGCATGCTGTACTTTAAACCTAATGAAAATTATTTTTTTTTGTATGAAGTCTGACACTTATCATAATGCTTAGAAATATTCAACACTGGGTAATTCGACACACTGTCTAATCCGACATTGATTTTATTTCCTGCCGCATGTCAGATAAGACAGGTTTCACTGTATATACCAATTTCAAATCAATGAATTAAATATATTCCAAAAAAGTTGCTTAAGGGGATTGGATCTTGCTATCAAAAGTATTAAGAATTTTATATCAAGTATATTTCAAGAATCTACACACATAGTTTAACTAAAAATCAAAACAAAATATGGGGGTCAGTGCAGTTCTTTTGGTGCTATAGAGCATTTAATATGACCTTTTTGCTCTGTAATTACATCTAACAGGTAATCATTTTTTCGAAGTTTTCCCTCAAATAAATCATGGGACCAGATACAGTCTTATCAAAATTAGTGACTATATGAAAAACTTTCAAATTACTCTGCATAATCAATTATTTGACTTTTCTGCATTCAACAAATGTCATTTTTCTGGAATTAATAATTTAGAAAGCAATAAAATCATTTTTAAGTATTAAGCTCATACTGAATTTAAGCAGAATGGTTAAAATTATCTTATATATTCAGAAAAGAAAATAAAAAGTTGGGGTCTGTAAATTTTCAGATATTACTAAAATAATGCTAATTTTAAGCTTAAATATGGACTTTTTTTTGGACTTTTGCAATCTATTTGCTATATTTGTCACAATATGATGCATTTAATATATAATTTGGGACCAGTATAAAACAGTTCACTGCTAAAAATAAATCTGTGTTCAGCCTTGGTGGATAAATAGGAATCCAAACTTAACAGTACCGTAAATACTTCAAAACAAAAAAGTGATCATTTTCTTGTAAACCACAAAATATAGTTCCTCCCTTAATGCTTTTAATATGGAATTTAACCTTGGGATTTCTATGGAATATAGTTTAATTAGCATTGTAGAATCCAAATTTATTGTAAGAACTAAAATATTATGCAGAATTTTTTAAATAGAAGTCCAGACAAAAATCTGCACAATGGCTCAGAATCAAACCTCTTTAAAACATAATTTTATGATTGGATGCTGTTCCATTCTGATGGCTGATGTTGCTTTTTCTGTCAACTTCTGAAACATGTTTCTTGTGTTTTTTCTCTTTCTGTCCTATAAGAGATACTTAAGATATCAAAAAATGATTACAAGTGCTTTATTTTAGACACATTTGATTTATTAAGTTTTGGTTTGGTTCATGAAGAAAATAAATCATTTTAATTCAAAAACTTTATTTTGAAGCTCATGACATTTTAACCTTGGGCCACGCGCACTATCTCCAACCTTTAAAGACTGAGATTTTTACAAAAGTATTAAGTTCAGACAACCGAATCCAAACTATTCTGACTTGGATTTTCATAACAATTGCTTTGGTATACAGTAAGTATATCTAGGACCATTCACTTTAACAGAAACGTCATTGTCCACAAACTTTATGGACAATCCTAGTACTCAAGATATGTACTGTACAGAAGAAAGTTAAAAACAGAAGACATCCTCTTCTCTTATATAAATAGGCTTATAGATTATCATACTTGGACACATCTTTTAAATAAAAACTGCTGATAATTGTTTTATCCGTTCTGCTCTTTTTAAGAATTTAGCATGCCATACCCACTATGATTTTCATTATGTTATTCACATTTTGGTAACAACTTGTTGAGAGACCTCTGTCCAAACCTCTTTCAGTGTTTTATTTGACCTACTCTTATTCATGATTTGATTTAAAATTACTTGTAAATGATACATGCTTGATAATGATTAATACTGACCATATTGCTTTAGCCACTTTAGATTTCAAAGGCATTTAGAGTTATATTTGTGTGATGAATATCTTGAAAATTTGTAAACTAATTCTTTGTTACTTCTGACAGATAAAAATATGAAAATATAGTACATTGGTCTTCATGCAAAGAAAGAGGTGCATGCAAGAGCTAAATAGATTTAAACCACTAATTGAGTTATTTATGCTGAAGACAGGAGGCATTGTATAGAGTCAGATGATGTTCATTCTAGATTAAATTGTTTGTCTGTGTGGTGTTTGCTGAACTGTTTGACAGTAGTAAGGAATATATCTTTTCAATGTAGCTTGTTTACTTAGTATGGAGGCAATTTTCAACTGACCACACTATCATGCAATGTCATATCACTTTTTTGTTTAATAAATGCATTGCAAGTGCCACAGTGATGTTTAAAGCAGTTTCTTTCTATAATGTATACTCTATTAATTGATATCACTTTAAATCTTGGTTTCCAGGGGAATCCTGTGGGTCAAACAGGACTGGGAATGCTGTATATGTATGGAAGAGGAGTAGAAAAGGTAAATTTTATGTCTCTACTGTGTATAATGAAAGTTTTATTTCCCTTTTTAGCTCACCTGAGCCAAAGGCTCAAGTGAGCTTTTCTGATCGAAATTTATCCTTTGTCTGTCTGTCATCGTTTGCGTTGTCGTCGTTGTTGTCACAAACTTTTCACATTTTCATCTTCTTCTCCAGAACTACTGGGCCAATTTCAATCAAACTTGGCACAAAGTATCCTTGGGTGAAGGGGATTCAAGTTTGTTCAAATGAAGGGCCACGCCCTCCTCCAAGGGGAGATAATTACTATATAGCAAAAAATTAATGGCGTTATTGAAAAATCTTCTTCTCAAGAACCAATGGCCAGGAAAGATGAAACTCATGTGGAATTATTGTCAGGTAGTGTAGATTCAAATTTGTTCAAATCATGACCCCCGGGGGTAGGGTGGAGCCACAATGGACGATCAAAGTTTTACATAGGAATATATAGGAAAAATCTTCAAAAATCTTCTTCTCAAGAACAGCAAAGCTTTGATTGGTCATATTTATATGGAAGCATCCTCAGGTGGTGTAGATTCAAGTTTGTTCAAATCATGACCCCCAGGGGTAGGGTGGGGCCGCAATGGACGATCAAAGTTTAACATAGGAGTATATAGGAAAAATCATTGAAAATTTTTTTCTCAAGAACAGCAAAGCAGTGATTGGTCATATTTATATGGAAGCATCTGCAGGTGGTTTAGATTCAAATTTGTTCAAATCATGACCCCCGGGGGTAGGGTGGGGCCACAATGAATGATCAAAGTTTTACATAGGAATATATAGGAAAAATCTTCAAAAATCTTCTTCTCAAGAACAGCAAAGCCACGGTTTGTCATATTTATATGGAAGCATCCTCAGATAGTGTAGATTCAAGTTTGTTCAAATCATGACCTCCAGGGGTAGGGTGGGGCCACAATGAAAGTTCAAACTTGTAGAGAAAAAAGTCACAGTTGGTCCAAAAATTATGTAAGCATCCTTAGTTAGTGTAGATTTAATTTTGTTCAAATCACACCCCCCCCCCCCCCCCCCACTCCTTTTTAGGGGTAGGTTGGGACCACTTATGCATTTAAGCTTTTCAATACTAAACTGATTTTTCCAGCCACAGTGCTCAGTTGAGCGATGTGACCCCTGGGCCTCTTGTTTGTTCACCTTTTTCACCCCCATCCTGTGAAAGTGAACTCCAAACTAAGATATTTATAATTCAGCTGCATTTCGTATGACTGGGTTTTAAAAGGGGTGAAATATGACTTGTTTGCTATTGCATAATGAAATAGGCAAGATTTTCTGGTGCATGGTATATAAAATTATATTAAATTCTGAATCCTAAAAAAGAAATGAAATTTCTTTGCTAGTGAGTGCCTGTACAGATAGACGGTACACAACTACTAGTTCATTAGGATCATTTCTGCTTTTGTTACAGTCTTATTTATCTGTATGCTACAATAAAATCACAGATAAAAACACACTCATGTTTGTAAAAACTAAGAAATAATGAAAGAAAAAGGAAATGCAACAGAGGAAGGGCTTATTTGACGTTTGACTGGGTTTAGATGTTTAATGATGTTCTCCGTTTACCATTAGTACTATGATTACAAGGATCTGAAGGCTATTGATTACAGTTAGAGGCAGATTCAAGTCAAGTGTACAAATATTGTAATAACATCATTTGCTGTAGAATACATCTAACAAGCTAAATTTCTTGTTAGAGTTGCATATCTAACGAATTTGCTTTCCGAAGTATAAAAAAAGACTGTATGTTGAAATTACTTAGGGGAAGATCTTTGTCAGGAATAAATAATTTGTTTTGGAATATTTCTTGTGAATGGTATCTTGTTAGCATTGCACATCTGATTTATTTCCTATTCTAACAAAGAACTATCCAAATTCTCCAATATTTCAAAAACATTCTGATTATTCATGTGAAACATGAAATAGTGTAAGCCCTCGAGCTATGCCTGTATGTAAATATATTTTTGCAGTGTTTGTTATTTTTCCTTGTTTTTTTGCAAGAAAATAAAGAAAATATACTGCATTTTTTTGGAAAAGCTAGCAGTTGAAAGAATATCCTTGATGTTGGTTTTTCACAAAGAGAAACACACCTTTGAAAGAATTCATCCTTTAAATCACAAATCATGTGGTGAAATATGGATTTTCCTAAATGAAGTATTTCCTGTTTTTAGAAAAACAAATAAACAGATGAACTGAACTTGGGGACATTTTTTTGTACCAAGAAGAAAGAAAATGCATAAGACTTTATGAATTTAAAGTGGCAATGTTTGCTCTTTTTTGTACATTTGACGAAGTGATATGAGTTAGAAAATATGGATGATATATTATATATAAACAAATCATTTTCTTTTAATTTCATTTATTTTGACATGTGAGATATCATGCCTTAGATGAACATGCTTGTATACAAAGATTTTATGAATATTTATTATCAAGAGATGTGAAATGATGTGACATAGTTATGACACAAAAGTGATACAGCTTTTATTGTGAATGGTGTTCAACTCTTGCTCTTGTATGTTTGATCCTAGAGATATGGGTCATCAAAATATATTTTAATTAACTTAATTTCCCCTTTTCCCATTAAACTTGATTTCAAAATTTACAATTTTTGGGATCACTTTAGCAGAAAGGGGAAAATGTGCTCTTGTATTATATACATATACATCTCTGTTTTACAGGATTTTACTAAGGCTCTCAAGTATTTTAGTTTAGCCGCTGACCAGGGTTGGGTAGATGGACAGTTACAGCTGGCACTGATGCATTATGGTAAGCTCTGTTAAATACAACTTCCCTTGATGTTTTCAGTGTTTAGTAAACAGTTCCTTTTAACATCAAGACTTGTACATTATTTTGTGTACCTATTTGTAAATCAGAAAAAAAGGCATTTTAATTTATGAAAATTGCTCATGAATAAGTGAACAGATTGTCCATTGATTTTCACTTGCCTGTTTTTGTTTTTGGCTACCTAGGTGGTAAAGGAGTGCGCCGGGATTACAAGTTGGCAGTCAAGTATTTTAACCTGGCCTCACAGGGTGGACACTTGTTGGCCTTCTACAATCTTGCTCAGATGCATGCCACTGGTACAGGTGTACTCAGAAACTGTCACACTGCAGTAGAGGTATTTCAAAGTTGTAAACATCAAATACGAGTACAAAATAAAGTACTGTAATACCGTGTAGTAATTTTTTTAAAAAACACACTGGATGATTTCTAGTTATGAAAGGTTACTGTACATCATAATTTTGACAAATTGACCATTGAAAGCAGTATCACAAATGGGGATGAAAAGATTTGAGTGAATTTTCTAGAGTGGTTGTTTTAACATAATGTGGAATCAATTTAGTTCATTGGGATCAGTGTTTTAGGGCAAACAAAACTTTACTGATTCTTGGGGACATATTTTGTGGATAATATATACTGTATACTGTATGATTATTTTCACGAGACAATCATATGGTACATGTATTTTTAAAATTTGTTTTACCATGTGACCTATAGATCGAGCAAAGTTGTAGCACAAAAAACATTTACAAAGCTTACACTTGTAACTTTGATCCACCTTTTCAAACTACATGAGTCTAGACTGTGATGTTACATGACATCGCAAGTAAGTTGCATTTCCATAACAGTCTAAATAATGCAGTTTTTAATAAAAGGCATTGTAGATTAGATGCAGTTATTTTTTGTTTCTTTTAAGCTCTCTGCAAGTACTAAATCTTCACAATAACTGCGAGCCTAGCTGTTATACTTTGCCATTATCGCATGGAGTCATGGTAGCAAAAGAATTTTGGGAGGGTTTCACACAACAATTTGCCTGAAAAATGGACAGATTTCATTCTAAATTTTCTCTGTTCTTACTTGATAGTCTATAAAGTTCACTTCTGGAGCAGTGCTTTGCACTGCTCACCATAAGCAAGACATAATTTAACAAAACTTGGATATTGTTCTATGTATTCTCTAGAAATACAAATATAGAAAAATGAAATTTTCACGAGCTGGTGGTCTAGCTCGCATAATTCTGCAAAATTAAAGTACTTGTGAATAAAAATTGGTATGCAGTATACAGAAAATTCAGTGAACTTATAGGTTGACAAAGTTATTGTGCATGGAATTGTAAATTTATCAATAACAGTAACCAATGAAATCGGCAAAATTTGGTTCCCCCATGAACAATGATGAGTTCACAGTAGATATATAAAGAAAACTGTTGGGAAATTTCAAAGTGGCCATTATGATGAGGAAGGGCTATGAGGACAGTATTATATATTGACTGAGACAGTGTAAAATACTGTATGTGTACTTAGAAAAGCGGGCTTCATATTTTAGCAGCTTTGGCGCAGACAACGATGGGCTAATTCATGAATACCGCTAAATCAATTATAAATACAATCTATGGCATGGACATGTATAACACTAATTCATGATTTCACCAACAACTCCATACCCAGTGATTGCACTAAATTTTGAATATGCCAATTTATGTACACGTACAGTATTCTGACAGAAGGTGTTCTCTTTCAGCTGTTTAAAAACGTGGCAGAGAGAGGTCGATGGGCAGAAATGTTGCCCGAGGCATACAATATGTACAAAGAGGGTCACATCTCCCAGGCCCTCATGAAGTATGTCTTCCTTGCAGAGTTAGGGTTTGAGGTGGCTCAGTCCAATGTAGCCTATATGTTAGATCAAGGTAAGCAATATAGAACTACTAAAACATACCCTGTTGTTTTGGAAGTTTATGTGTAACTGATTCATTCTCATTTATTTCTTTAATTTCTAGACACTTTCTGTTTTAACTGAAGAGAGATTTTAATCTACATTTTGTTTCAAAGTTAAATGTGCCTTAGAACTCCATCAGAAATTGAATGTCTTTCCAGGGGATACTGGGATGTTTGAGGACACAGAGGTATTGGAGAGGGCACTGCTTCAGTGGACTAGGGCAGCCTCACAAGGTTCCACTGTGGCCCGTGTTAAGATGGGGGACTATCATTACTATGGATTTGGTACAAAGATTGACTATGAGACAGCTGCTAGTCATTATCGCCTGGCCTCCGAACAGCAACACAGTGCCCAGGCCATGTTTAATCTGGGATATATGCATGAGCAAGGGCTGGGTCTGAAACAGGTACACTATTACATATATTACTAAATTGGGATGTCAGTAATATATATGGTATACTTAGTTATTTATTTGGTTATAAATTTATGCCCTGTCAGATTGTCCCCCTCCCCTCAAATAAATTTCAAAATAAACGTTCTATTTTAAGTATGGCTTTGAAATGCAATGACAGTATTGAAAAATAATGTAGTAATAAAGTTTTAATACCTCTGAAGTTACATAAATTTCAATCTGAAAAAAATATATAAGAAATATGTCAGAATGGCTTGACATTGAAAATTAAAAGTGAAGTTTTGTTTTAGGACGTACACTTGGCCAAAAGGTTTTATGACATGGCAGCAGAAACCAGTGTGGATGCTCACATTCCTGTCTCCCTAGCTCTCATCAAACTTGGTTTATTTTATGGTTTAGATGTATTTAGTAAAGAGGTAAGTATATCTTCATTTATTTACTTAATTATTGTAGAAAAGGTGTTAAAATAGCAGTCACTGGCACCCGATCACAAGCTTGAGATATTTGTAGATTAGTATTGTGTAAAAACGGTGGTACGTCTTGTCTAGACATAAGTTTATTCTGCATCACTTATGTTCACGCTGAGAGCTTGAGATCTATTTTAAGGTGGTAATTGTATTTTTGTATCCATGTTTATTGTTATTGTAAAGGAGGTCTGCAGCACTTTCTAAGGATTCACCCCCTTTCAACCCCTCAACTTCAGTCACTGGTTTTGATTTAGATAGATGTGTCATGCAATCTTGTTTTCAATTCGCAGATAAGCTGATAGAAGTCAAATAGGTTCAGAGGAAAGTGATGGGCAGGTCACAAGTTTGGCTGCACTGCTAACATTTCTGTATTGATTAATTAAATTTCACAGAAATAATTTCATATGGAGAGGAAAAGTAGAAATTGAATTAGGGATAAAAAGGTTATGATGATAAGATGTGTATCTACATAGAAACATCTAGTGTGGGAAATAAATTAAAGATCAAGGATGTATTTAAAAAATGCTTACTCAAGGGATAGAAGATGAATGAAAATCAGATGAAAATCTATATAGAGTATTCACATGAGAGGTCATTTTTGCAGGTTTAAATTTGGAAAATCAAAAGTACAACTTTCTTGTACTTCTACCATTAGTATGTCACAAAAGTCCTCTACATCATCAATTGACAATTTATCAAATTCTTGCCTTGGTAAAATCTTCAGTTGTATTGAATAAATATGATATTCTTATTAGGTTAAGAGATAATATGTATTTATATAGATATGTTGAACCAATCTTGCTGTAGATTTGATTTAGTGTATACTTGGGTGTAGAGGTGATTTGTTATTTTGAGGATGCAAAAGCAGATAATGCTGATTCTAGAAAGTCATGCAATAAGTAAACAAGCATTCTGAGAGTATTGCATTAGCAATACTAGTCCCCTACCGGCAAGTGTAATCTGGTTCCCGTTAAGAATTGAAAATGCCATAATTCCGTCAAAAATTAATGAAGCGGGACGAAATGCAAACTTGATCTATAACTAATCAAGGTAAAGCCACATGCCAAAAATCAGCTCAATATCTGGAAGCGTTTAGGAAAAGAGTGCGGAAAACCAAGTGGGACAGACTGACAGAAAGACAGAGGGACAGACAGACAGACGGACGGACAGACTCAGAGGAAACCTATAGTCCCCTCCGGTTTCACCGGTAGGGGACTAAAAAGGGGCAAAGAAATCGGAGTACAGTAAAGATGGGTAAAGAAATTGGGGAACAGTGTACAAAGGGGTAAAGAAAAAAGCGTACAGTGTTTAGTGTTGTAGACTGCAGTAATTTGTAAACTGTCTGTAATTTAGGTGCTAAACTAATATCTCTTTCAATATACACATACTAATTTATGCTTGAGGGAAATTTATTTTTAGACAGATAAAAGTTATGGTCTATTTCCTGTACATTACAACAAATCTTTTGTCATTGTGAATGATCAAAGAGACCAAAGTTAGGAGAAAAACCCTGTGTCCTGTAACACTTTAATGGAGTAAAAATCCTGTACAGAGAAGCCACCAAACTGTGTAGGCAAAAATATGTTGTAAAGCCAGGAATATCTCGTATTACAAGTTAAGATGTGGTAATATTGTTTATCAATCTTAAACAGTTAGCTTTTATGAATGAAATTCTGCTGTGAAACATATTTTGAAGGAGCCTATTAGAGTATTGAGTGCTAATCTGTAAGAAGAGGTGTGTAGGTGCTGTTGAGCTGTTAGGAAATGGCCTGCTACTTCACAAAACAGTGAATGTATATTGATTCAAGTGCCTTTTTTCTGTGATCTCTAAGTATTATTGCCTGCTTTATTGTCCTTGCCAGAAGTTCCTCATAGAGGAATATATGTCACAGGGTGCTAAGTCTGACTACCATATTGCATTGTTTCAGGAGGAATTCAGCTTATCAGATTTTTTCTCACTAAACACAAAAAACAGTAATTTGTGATAATTTCAGAATGCTTCAGTTCCTTGGAATTCATTAGGTTTTATGTCGGAAGTAGGAGATAAACAGAACTGGTCCCCTTCCCTGATGAGACATACAAGCTAATGTGACCCCTAGAGTGCATGACAAATCAGTGGCGTAGGAAATTCTCTGTGTTACACATTAAGCAGGTTACTTGATTATGAAGTTTTTTAAAGCACTGGGATCAGGAAATGTCACAAATTAAGAGTAATGTGTAAAATCAGATTGATTTACTATCACTACAGAACATTAATGTCACAATTCCAGTTGATCAAATCTTGTTCTGATTATTTGGAGGACTGGGATGAAATATATAGATACTAGAAGTTTGTTGTGTAATTCAATCAGATGAACTTTAAGCAGAGTAGCCGGCAGTTAATACTGGAGAAGTTTAATCTTATAGATGACTGATCTGGATAAAACTATGATGAAGATGTACTTGTATGAGATCAAACTTAATGGGACACAATTAAGAGTTGACTTTAAAATTTCTTTAAAAAATAGAGAAAATGATCCACCTGTAATTTAATTAAAGAAAAGAATAATAAAGAAAGATCAGTTCAGTCATCTTTATTAGATTGCCCTGTTGGATATTGCCAGTATATAAAAACAACAGAACCTTTTGAAAAAAAAAAATCTTATATAGCCCATATGATGTAACGTTACATAAACAAAAATGAAAGTAAAACTTCCAAGATGCACAAAAAATTTCCTTTAGAGCATTAACTTATTTATCATGATTTTAATGATACATACCATACCAAATTTTCTTATCTTCCACACTTAAAAGTTACATTGCTTTTTTAATGGCCAGCCATGAATATGACGAGAACATATAGTGTTTGTCATGTCCGTCTTCCATCCTTCTGTCACCCTTTGCATTAATTTAGCTCAGTTTCAAAAAAAAATTACCAGTATTCAAGATATTTTTGTTAAACTTCATATGCTTATACATAGTGATAAGAGCTATTCAATTGCAATCAACTAATTTTTTACCTTGACCTTTCTTTTGAACTCTTTTTTCCCAATTTTTTTTTTTAGCTCAATTTTAAGTAATAAAACAAGATTTTTTTAAAAATCAAACTTTATATGATGATACATTTTGGTGAGTGCTATTGAACTACATCAAATTTTTTGACCTTGATCTTTCCTTTAACCTTGATCTCATTTTTCTTAGGTTTGCATTTAGCTCAGATTCAAAGAACTTTTCCAAGATATTTTTATGTAAGCTTATGCACTGATACATAATTGGGTAAGAATTTATGGACTGTATCCAAATTTTTTTCTTTTTTTTACCTTGACCTTCCCAATCATCTTTGACTTTACTATTTATTGTTTATAAAACTCAGATTTAAAGAAACTATTTAAGATATTTTCAACAAAATTTAAACACTTCTACAGATATTCATGTTGCATTACTAATGTACTGTGGGTGAGGCATTCACCATCTATGGACATATTTCTAGTTTTTAATATTTCTTTAAATTGAAATCTAAATAGGAAATTTAATTGTGTAAATGTTGAAAAAAAAAAGAAGACTTTTGAAAATGTTTCCAGAAACAAAACTTCATATTTTTCTAAAAATTATATTATACTGTAAATTAAAATTTTCCAACTCTTCATCATATTATGTGGTTCGGTCAAACAACAGTTGTTTGTTTAAAAGAGATATCACTTCTTTAATTTGAGAGGTACCTATTTAAGCAAAGATATCTGAGTTTTGGAAGAAGAAAATTTGTCTGACTACCACACCTGGGTTCCAATCCTAGTCTGGTTTATCATTTTTCTCCTTTCCTGTTACACAATCATTAATTGGTTTGAATTTGGTAGGCATATGTAAAACAATTCCTTTTGTCAGTTCTTGAGAGTCAAAGACTTGAAGTTGGACCAAAAAAAAGGAAGGAGAGAAAAGTTCAGAAGCACATGATCAGTTCTTGGATTACTAGTAATTCTATATCATTTTAGATGGTTATCAGTGTTGATTTTCAGGGGGTCAAGATGATTGAAATGTATAGCCACAAATTAAGTGAATTTTCATCAGATATTGTTTTTTGTGACATTGAATATTTACAGAAATCATCTCTCAATGCCTTACCTCAAGGTCAAGGCCACATACTCTATTATCTCAATTTTGAATGTAAATAGGTCAAGGCCACATAATCTGTTATCTCAGCTTTGAATGCATGCAGTTCAAGGCCAAATACTCTGTTATCTCTGCTTGCGTGCATATAGGTCAAGGCCACATACTCTGTAAATGAACTCCTACCTTTAGTTTGTAGGTAAATATTCTATTTTGATAATGTATGCCGTATAGCTAAATTTTCATTTAACTTTCTCATAATTTTAAGGTACAATGATTGATTAAGTCAGTACTTGGTTTTGAAACAATTAAAATTCAATGTATATGCAACTTTTACCAAGTAGAAATTGAGCTTCTTTGAAGCCTCGGACCCCCCCCCCCCCCCCCTTCCCAATTGTTTTATTATATATCTTGACATCAAGTTATTCATATGAGCACTTAAGTATTAGCTGTCATTTTGGATGTCAGGCAATTTGTTTTGACGTAATTAGTAATAGGAAGACAAGAGATGAGGGAATGCTTTTTCTGTCAGAACTTGGAGTCCATGGGAGATAAGGATAGATTGCCTGCTGCACTGATTGATTTGAATAGAGCTGTTCTTGACTGACTGTGAACATTGTTGATATACTTTATCTAGTCTCCAGTCTGTGTTGACTTTAGGCATTAAGGATTTTGTTTTGTGATATTTGACTTCCCAGATTTAGCTCTTTTATCTGTCTGGGCATCAGTGCTGCTATTGTCCAATACTTTGTTATACTATACTGTAATTTCATTGAAGTGTTGTTGAGTGCTGTTCAATGCATGTGGTGTCCGAGTACAGGTCAATATTATCTTTAATTACAAAATCAAGAGAAGAGTTATTCATAATCAAGGGAAGATTTACAATGTTTTCTGGTAAATATCTCATCAGTTGTCTAGTCTAATCATTGATTATCAATAAAAACTTCACAGTGAGATACAAAAATGCTGGGTATTCATATCATCTGCACAAATCTGACATTCCAATGTAGGAATAAATGTTCTACATTGATAATGTTTTTTTTTTAATCTTGATTTTACATTTTTATCATGAATTGATAAGAGATAGAAAGGACAAAAAACTTCCATAAATTGTATGTAGAGTATTAACCCTCTCAGTTACAGATGGTGATTGTTATTTATTTGGAATCAGCCTGAAGTTTATTTTTTTAATGTAATTGAACCCAAATGCTTGGGTTAAAAAAAGAAAACTGATGAGTCTATCCAAAAAACTATTTTTAAAATCATTTACATTGATTTTTTTTTATCCAGAACTTTATGGTATGCACTTTGTATTTTAGAGATGATAACTACACTAAAAATATAAGGGTGAATTCACCTTGCATCGGACACCCTTGCACTTCAACAAGTTCTAGCGATATCGCTACCGACCGAATATTATCAAAATGGAATGTAACATGTAGTATGTGGTTAAAATATAAATTTTTCACACAAGCGTGCCCTATTTATTAAGAAAATATCATTAAAAACCGATTTTTTCGAAATAAGTCAGAATTCACCATGGATCGGACAATATTCACCATGCATCGGATATACGATATTTAAACCAGAAAATGTCATACCTTGATCTCGGTGCTTTAAAATTAGTGATATTGAAACATTTTTATCTTTTATTTAAAAATTAACCTTCTAATTAAATTTGAATGACTATTTCAATTTAATCCACAAATATGAAGAGATTTTAGTTGCATCACATGCCTTAGAAAGGCTTTACAATGCTAGTAATATGGCAATTCGCGCCTTTGTCTCGTGGGTTATAATCATCTAGTTTAAAGAAATAAATTGAGTCCACTTCTAGTCGTCATATATCGATAATTTGTATTTTCACTGAAAAATTAGAGTTTCTATCTGTCATTTGGGTTTTACATGAAAATGGAAGTGATTACCCATGCATCGGAAAGTGTCCGATGCATGGTTAATTTGTGTCCGATGTATGGTGAAATAAACATACTGGTTAAAAACAACTCTAAAATATATTATACAAACATTGAAGTAAAATTTTTGAAAAATTTCTGTAATATTAATAATCATTGGCAAATTTTACCAAGGTCCGACCCGTTCCGTTGACGCCTATTTGAAAGAACGATAACTCTAAAAATTGCAAAATCGTAAAATTCTGGTTACTTTCCTTTGATGATGCAAAATATGACCTAATTTCAAGGCCATTCTTGTGGTATTTTTATCACAACATGAAAATAAAAATCGACATCATTAAAAAGTTTAATTCTTCATCTTTAAGACAGAAACAAGTAAAAACACGGGGAGACTCAGGTTCAATGAAAGTTTATTGCTTAAAGTTGTCCGAAGCAAGGTATGTGTCCGATGCATGGTTAACACCCTATGTTAATTGAGTGAAAGAATCATTCAAACAATGGGGTCATATTACTCATCCAAGATCATTGACTGTAGTCTTGATCAAAGTGTAAAAAAAAAAATCTTTTTTTATATTCAGTAATATTTTTGTAAGATATTGGTTGATTTAAAGAGTTCTCAAAACAAGAGGGGTTATCATTCACTTGAATCAAATCGAGGTAGTTTCTTTGTTTCAAATAAAGCAAAGAAAGGGGGGGTTAGAAAAGAAATGTTTTGGAATGGATATTATCACCTGCATATTGGGCTTATGTCTCCCAGTTGATTTGATACGCAAAAGCATGTTCTACATATGAACAATTTCTAAAATAATGCAGGCTACTGAAAATAAGCTGATAATACAAGGATATCAATCTTTTTTTTAGCTCACCTGAGCCGAAGGCTCAAGTGAGCTTTTCTGATCACATTTTGTCCGTCGTCCGTCCGTCCGTCTGTCTGTCTGTCTGTCCGTCTGTCTGTCTGTCCGTCCGTCTGTAAACTTTTCACATTTTTGACTTCTTCTCAAGAACCACTGGGCCAATTTTGACCAAACTTGGTACAAAGCATCCTTGGGTGAAGGGGAATTTAAATTGTTAAAATGAAGGGCCAAGTCCCCTCACAAGGGGAGATAATCAAGAGAAGACAAAAATAGGGTGGGGTCATTAAAAAATCTTCTTCTCAAGAACCACAGGGCCAGTAAAGCTGAAACTTATATGGAAGCATCCTGGGGTAGTGTAGATTCTAAATTGTTCAAATCATGACCCCCGGGGGTAGGGCGGGGCCACAATAGGGAATCCAAGTTTTACATTGAAATATATAGGAAAAATCTTTAAAAATCTTCTTCTCAAGTACCACTGGGCCAGAAAAGCTGAAACTTATATGGAAGCATCCTGGGGTAGTGTAGATTATAAATTGTTCACATCATGACCCCCTGGGGTAGGGAGGGACCACAATAGGGAATCCAAGTTTTACATTGAAATATGTAAGAAAAATCTTAAAAAATTTCTTCTCAAGAACCACTGGGCCAGAAAAGCTGAAACTTATATGAAAGCATCCTGGGGTAGTGTAGAATCTAAATTGTTCAAATCATGACCCCCAGGGGTAGGGCGGGGCCACAATAGGGAATCCAAGTTTTACATTGAAATATATAGGGAAAATCTTAAAAAATCTTCTTCTCAAGTACCACTGGGCCAGAAAAGCTGAAACTTATATGGAAGCATCCTGGGGTAGTGTAGAATCTAAATTGTTCAAATCATGACCCCCGGGGGTAGGGCGGGGCCACAATAGGGAATCCAAGTTTTACATTGAAATATATAAGAAAAATCTTTAAAAGTCTTCTTCTCAAGAACCACTGGGCCAGAAAAGCTGAAACTTAAATGGAAGCATCCTGGGGTAGTGTAGAATCTAAATTGTTCAAATCATGACCCCCGGGGGTAGGGCAGGGCCACAATAGGGAATCCAAGTTTTACATTGAAATATATAGGAAAAATCTTAAAAAATCTTCTTCTCAAGATATATGGAAGCATCCTGGGGTAGTGTAGATTATGAATTGTTCAAATCATGACCCCCGGGGGTAGGGCGGGGCCACAATAGGGAATCCAAGTTTTACATTGAAATATATAGGAAAAATCTTAAAAAATCTTCTTCTCAAGAACCACTGGGCCAGAAAAGCTGAAACTTATGTGGAAGCATCCTGGGGTAGTGTAGAATCTAAATTGTTCAAATCATGACCCCTGGGGGTAGGGCAGGGCCCTAATAGGGAATCCAAGTTTTACATTGAAATATTTAAGAAAAATCTTTATAAATCTTCCTTTCAAGAACCACTGGACCAATAAAGCTGAAACTTATTTGGAAGCATCCCGAGGTAGTGTAGAATCTAAATTGTTCAAATCATGACCCCCAGGGGTAGGGTGGGGCCACAATAGGTATACTAAAAGGGGGGAAATCTGGTAAAGAACAGCATGGCCAAAGTTACTCAGGTGAGCGATGTGGCCCATGGGCCTCTTGTTTAAAATCAGCATTTCGCAAATTCTGTGGTCAATACAATACACAATGACCTTGTTTGGAAATACAATTTATCATTGAATGTTGGCTTATGTCTTTCATGCAAATTGTTAGGCCATCATTTTCACACTGAATTGTCTACAGATTTTTCCATTTATACCCAATCAATAAGGGGCACACTGCAGGTGTGACCAGTGTACAGGGGATGCTCACTCCTCCATAGCACCTGATCCCACCTCTGTTTCCAAAGGTCCATGTTTACTGACTGTTCACACTTTGTATTGTTTGATGGGATTTTTGAGCATTATTACTGTTCTTTATCTTCACATTTCATGTTAATTTGTAATATTGAGTACAAGCAATATTCTAGAGATTTTATGCTATATATTATCTTTTCATAGAAGTAACTCTGGTTTTTGGAAGGACTTTTAAGGGTGTTTACACGGTATACACTTGATCCATATGGCTTAAGGTCAAGATCTAGTAAATGAAAGGTGCCTACAGATATATCAAATTTAAGAAATGAATTCCTTTAATGATGCTTTATAACTTTAGCTTGGTCAAATGATGTGTTTCGGGGCACAATTTGTGGGTAAACAAGATGAAAAATAATGTTTTAAATTGTCATTTCCATTGAAAAATTAAGAAAACCAGTCATGAATATGGGAGTTTTTCCAT
Organism: Saccostrea echinata; assembly: GCF_033153115.1. Taxonomy (NCBI): domain Eukaryota; kingdom Metazoa; phylum Mollusca; class Bivalvia; order Ostreida; family Ostreidae; genus Saccostrea; species Saccostrea echinata. Next base: position 20,484,111 of record NW_026889758.1, read on the forward strand.
ATCATACAAAAAAATGTATCCAGATTGCCTACAATCTTTCAGAAAACGGTAATTTGTATGTTCTTGGCCTCTTCTTTAAAACAATGTAAAATTTAATATAGGTATCGGGACTACTTTTCATGTGATTTCAAATTGAATTCCATGAAAATACTTTATTTTCTACATAATTCAATTAGAGCCGTAAAGTACGGGAAAAAGAAAGTTGAAAGTGATTATGACGTCATAATGGATCTAGCACCAAAAAGTTAGTCTAAAGACATTTACTAGATCTTGACCTTAATTGTGTTTTGTTCAGATTTAAGCATTAGAAATACAACATCTTCTGATAATCCATGGTTTGTATAAAAGTCATAACCTTTCTGTATGATAAACATCAGGAATACCAATATTCATTCTTCAGAATTTACAGATCTCTAGCATTGATACAGAAATAGTGAATTATTGCTATAAGTACAATGTACTTACAACGGTCCTCAAAAGTCTGCCAACAAGTTTTATTATTTTTTTCCTATGCTACTGAGTGAAGGGTAGCCACAAAATTTTGACAATTTATTTATTTTTTGCAGATTGAGGATTACCAAAGAATTTTTTCTAAGCTGGACCCTCGATTTCACTTGGGACCTGACTGGGATATCTATTTAATGACATTCCTCGCTCTTCTACTCGGATTTATTGTATTACTACGCAGAGTCAGGTGACACCTACACCACTACAATAAACAGTGAGCTATTATATAACAAGAAGCCATATTAATCATTCAAAGAGAAACAGGGAAAAAATTGTTCTTAAAAGGAAAAAAAAATAGGATTTCTTTGAAAAGTAATTTTAGATTTCCCTTTGTAAAATTATATTGACTTCAAACTGTCAAAGATTTATGTGTGCTTTACCAGAAATTTGTAAAACTTTTCCCTTATTATTTTTCAGTTGAAAATTAAGACACTAATCTTCAACTTTGCTAAATGTTTCTATAAAGAGAAATGTGGGAGGGGGGATTAACAATATGAATTGAGCAATTATAAATATGATTTTGTATGTCTAATTCTGAGCACTGATGAGTTTGTTGAATATCCTTTGTGTATAAAAGACAAGTCTACCTTTTGTATGTATGACTGGTGATTTTGAAGCAATGTAAATTATGTTGAGTTTTTATGACTGCCTTCAAAATGTGTTTTAATATCTATCTACATGTAAATTTCTGAGTTTTCATATGCTGGTGTCATTTTAACAAGTATGTTGATGTGTGTGCGTGTGTTGGGAATATGAAAGATATGAATCTCTGATGAACTGTGTGAGGATTGGTTGTTGCTTCATGTGTACAAATACAGAGAAGTCTGTATTTAATTTGAAATTTATGAAAATTAAAAATAATGAAATAATGATCCTGTTGTTGTTTGAATAGCATATTCATAAAGAAGTTACTTTTTTTTGAAATTGTAAACTAGATATAATAATTTCCTGTGTTAACTTTTGTTAACATAATTTTTTTTAGAAAATGATGGGTGAAGAATAATATACCCCCCCCCCCCCCAAATCTTCCTTTTCCCTGTTGGAAATTTAGTGAAGTAAAAAACAAGATGTGTTTGTGAAACACTGATGCCCCTGTATGGCAGCTTATGGCAAAGGTTAAAGTTTCTCAAATGCCAGTCAAACTCCAAGGTCAAGAGGTAAAAAATGTTCATACCTAGAGAAAGGTTTTTCAGAAGGAATATACCAGTGAAATGTGAAAGTTGGAGCACCAACCATTGAAAAAGTTATGGGAAATGTTAAAGTTTTTCAAAAGTAGGTCAAACATGAAGGTCAAGCTCAAATGGTCAAAATTGATGGTGACCAAGGGAAGGTCTTGTCACAAGAAATACACGTGAAATATGAAAGCCCTAGAATCAACTGTTCAAAAGTTGTGGCCAAGGATAAAGTTTTTCAAAAGTAGGTCAATCTCCAATGTTATGATCAAATGGTCAAAATTGTTGGTACCCAAAGAAAGGTCTTGTCACAAGGAATACACCTTTGAAATATGAAAGCCCTAGTACTAACCGTTCACAAGTTATGACCAAGGTTAAAGATTTTCATAAGTAGGTCAAACGTGAAGGTCAGGGTGAAAAACATTTATACCCAAGGAAAGGTCTTTTCACAAGGAATATGAAAGCTCTAGTACCAACTGTTCAAAATTATGACCAAGGTTAGAGTTTGGTAAAATTTGCAAAAGTGGGTCAAGGTCAAGAGGCCAAATATGTTGGTACCCAAAGTAAGGTCTTATCACAAGAAATACACACGTGAAATATGAAAGTCACAACTCCAACCAATCAAAAGTTATGGGCAAGGAGTTTTTGCGGACAAACAGACAGATAAAAGAAAGGACAGGGCAAAATCGATATGCCCCCGAATCTTTGATTACGGGGGCATAAAAACACTTCCTCACGAATGTTGATCATAGTTGTATTATTTTAAGAAGATTGTACATAAACTTACACACAGTTAAAATCTATCTAGAGAAAGGATAACTTGATACTTATAGTAATAGGTGAGGGCCTATTTCCGAGGAGTATGGTCACGAGAATTCCTCTGATTTCCGAATTTCCTCATTTTTTCCCGTCAGTTTTAAGATACAATGCACAAAAAGCTTACCTGGTATATTTAAGAAATGTTTTGACCAGTATCAGATACATTTTGTATGTGAGAGTTGTGAATGAAAATCTAGAACAGATCTGTTTGCTAGAAACTATCCTTTCCAAATCAAAAAGTTTGTAAAATTCCATGAAAATTCATCAAAATTAGGAAGTATGGAAAATTGCTCTTATTACGGTAATCCTTTTTGTGTCCGCTAAGTATGCTGTAGGCTAAATATTTCAATCATTTTTCTTTTAAAAAATCATGCTATTTGGGGTTTCTTTAGAAAATAAAAGATGATAATATTGTTTTTAACGCAAAGTTAGTATTTCCGTTGAACATTGTAGGTATAGTAGAGGCTGAATATTTTACCGATATATCGGTATCGTCTACTCTATTTGTAACGCTCAGCAACAAGTATAATAAATGTTATTAACAAAAAAATAATAATTAATAATAATACTAATATTGTATTTTAAAAACTACCTTATCAAAGCATTCAACGACGTTATGGAACTTTAATTCAAGAAATGTTATTAACAAAAATATTGCATTTCAAATAAGATACTAGTATATCATAGCATTCAACGATGTGATTGATATTTGATATTTAATTAACAAATTAATGAATGATTTATTTGGTCTCGGTAACGATTTAATTTAAAAAAATCAAATACAAGTAGTGTGTACGCACTTGCGTACTTCCGTATATGCAGCTACGCGGCTGCCAGGGAATTTTAACCATGGTTTTTTTATGGTTTTGTCCCTTAACAACATATTTTATATGTGCGTGAGAGAGGAGCATATATATATATATATAGAGAGAGAGAGAGAGAGGGAGGGAATAGAATAGAATAGTATTTATATATAAAATTTGGTTCAAAAACTTCCAATTGATCAATTGGTTTCAGAGAAACTGAAAATGTTTAGGTCGACGGATGGAATCTGACAAAAACAGCTAGCTGATAATTGGTCCAAAGGACAAACTTTGTGATTAATGATTTCAGATTTTATTAAAACCAAGAGGCATACATCTCATAGGTATAAATATATATGGGTCAATCTCAAATTTTGTTCAGATTCCATCAACAGAATTTAGAGAAAATAAATTCTGAGAACTAAATATTTTAAAGTTTTATGTTAGTAATGAAACATCAGAGATGCGTAAATAATGTTGAAACACTAAGAATTCTATCAACATTTATTATAAAATCTATTATAAGTACATGAATTCAACAATAAATGTCCATGGTGTTACTTACTTAGAAGTCGCAATAAAATAATAATTTACAAAAATTTAAGGTTTCTAGAATCATAATCTAAACATCCTTATAAAAAATATTCTATCAAAACAAATTGAGGGTTCTTAAGAGAGAAATTTCAGATGACATAAAGCTGAAAGTTGTTAAAATTATAAAATTTGATTATTCTAACAAATATACCTTAAGCATATGTCATTTTACCTCAGCATGAACTACTGGCTTTGCGGATATACTTTGTATTAGAAGACAACAGGATTGTGTAGCAAGTTTTGATAAAATTGTGGAAAGATTTAGAGTATGAATTTAGGAAAAATGGTTTAGTAACACCAAGGATATTTTCATAACACAAAGGACATAAAAGTAACACAAAAGACATTTTGTTCAAACCTTAAGAAGAAATAATAAATTTGTTCCCCTTCCCCCGCAAAAAGCACAACAATGGCATTATCTTATAGATGTTAATGAAAGTATATTGTTTTAAGAAAAATATTTCTTGGGATTTCATTTCTTTTTACATTTGGAGTCTGACATGTAACACCAATGATAAAAAAGTAACAACATAGACATAATTGTCTAATTATAAAGATACGTGAACATCAACAAAATATAAAAATAATTTATGCATGAATAATGAAGGATTACTATCATAGGACCTAGAATCACTGATCAGTACATGTACAAGTATTTGTATATCCAAAAAGAAGTTGTAACACCAAAGACAAAAGATAACACAAAGGACATCTCATTTTGTTTGTTGTTTTACATACAGCCTCCTTCCACACTGGGCTATCTATTTGATACTTTCTTCCTACAGGATGTGGAGGACGAATTATAACCAAAACATCACCTATGTTGTACTAATATTCATCTTTTACAGTTTTTGGTCGTATTTAGTTTCTTATTTTCATTACTGCTTTGATCACACATGTATGTATTCTGAAGTTCAGATGGCTCTGTGTTTCAGCATTTTTATCTAAGTTTCTTTTCCGGGGTCTCAGTTTTTCAGTATTTTTATTCGAATTTTTCTCAATTCTGGAACTCTGGTTGCTCTGGTTTCTCTTAATATGAACTCTTTTGTCCACTAAAACCCTGACTATCTGCCTTTCCTATTCATAAATTAATATTATTTGATTTTATGTTATAGGTGTTGATCAGCTGTATGTATACTCACCAGAATAAAAAGAATATACCTTTGCCCAATGCCTATTTGTTGTTTGATATAAATTTCAAGATATGCTGGGTTCAAAAGATAGAGATCCATATAAAGTACTGCCTCTACTGTAATGTCCACTCTTACTTCAGCTGCTCTAACTTCATTTCCAAAAGCTTTAATATACTTCTATAGTGCAAGGTTTACAAACAATTTTCAACCTTTATGGGGAAAATTAATTAGATAAATCTGCATGAAGAGTATCTTCATCTACATTCAAACATAAATTCATGATTGGTGACTGATGCGTTGTTCCTCGGAAAGATAATCTTTTGATATCGCTTTTGATATAGTGAAGAAAAATCCGAAACTATTTCATTGTCGGACATACACATTCCAAAAAAGTCAAATGTTCTCTATCTGACGTTACTTTGAAGGTTCCTTGGATCTAGATTTCACTTGTCTGGCCCTCTTTTTTACAACTTTTGAAATGTTTCGTCCTTCCAATATTTTCATCGAGAGAACATGACATAGAATCAACAGGCTTCAGAGTAAAAACATGTCATCTGTCATAAAATCGTGGTTTCTTACTTCACATTCCCTTGTGTTCCTAACCTTCCCTGGAGTTACCACTTTAATCATCTCATTTTTAAGGCCTTCATTATTTTTAATGTAACTTAAATTGTACCATCTCTCCACAATTATTTTCTTTTATACATTGAACACAATTACGACTTCATATGTGATATTTTTATTTCATTTTTCTATCTTAAATGCTTGCCGTGTCCCTTGAGTAACTGAATTTGTCTATAATGTTACCACAGCTAAGTATTACAAGGTTAAAAGAGCGTAAAGATGTATTTTACAAGACATTTTGATATTTCATTTTACTCGAAATAAATAAAGACTCTCTACTCTACTGCTGAAACAAGTGTAAATACAAGAGTATATTTATAATGTAAATGTTTCATCATTTTGACGTCCATGGAGTTACTAAATTTGTCCTTTGTGTTACTTGTATCGATTATTGAATTAATTTGTAGCATGTATGAAACATTATATGTAAAACATATGATCAGATGAAACAAATATTATTGATATATTATTTTTGATAAACTTTACACATTATATTTTATTTTCAAAATGTAAATTTCAAAGTTAGTTTAAATAAGTCATTGGTGTTACCCAATTTTGTCCCGTGTATTACCAAGACTGCACAATCATCGAATTGTCAAATTGTAAAAAGCATTTAGGAAATAATTTGGTATTTAAGTCAATTACACTACAAGTCAGTATTTAAAAATAGGAGGGAGATAAAACAGATGAATCGAAATTGCATTCTTTTTAATTAAATTCTGTATAGATTGTCCATAGAGTAATTAAAAACGTCCTTGGAGTAACTTTTCCTACAGTAACAAAATGGACAGTAACGCCAGGGAATTACTACATCAAAAGTTACAAGTATAAAAGCTATAGCTGACTTAAAAAGGTAGAGCACAGCTCCTACATCATGTGTATTTCACTACAAAGTCACTCAATGCATCACAAACATGATAGATTAATTTATCTTCACATTATTTAAGTAACTCCAAGGACTTAAAAATAAATTACTCTTTCAACCAAACTCAACTGAAACTAGATATTGTGTCTACGGGGTGAAACACACGTATTTTGTGTCTTTTTATATTTTGGCGGGTAGAAGATGTTTAGAAGGCAGCTGATGCTGAAGAGTTCCTTCAGGAAAAATAACTGTTACAGATAACTTTTATGTCTTGGTTACTCCAAGGACACGGCGAAAATCACAAAGTTTTTTTTAACGTTTATTGTTTAAAAAATTATATTCTTACTTTTTTCAGTCACCTTTTAGCATGTTTTTAAACAATTTTTTTACAATACATTAAAGGTATTTAATACTCCCAAATTATATTTACTGTCTCAATAAGGAGGGTTGAAAATACACCCTCGGCGAAATCACAAGCAATTTTCTTTAATTTAACTCATGTTGTAGGATTTTTTTCAGTGTTTATATCAATTTTTAATCCTACTTATATTTGTCCTCCCAATTTTAGACCATTGTTAAGTTCATGAGCACAAAAAAGTTTTTATTTTATTAAAATATTTACCAGAAAACTTGTTTCACTGAAATCTGGACATTTTTTGAGAATGACCCATATATAATACACAATAGAACATTTTATAATGCTTTATCCTTTGTTGTGGCTCTTCCAAACTCCATCGACAGTGCATTAAATAAATTTTTCAGTCATTGACCAACAACAAAAACAAAATTCGAGAGGGGTCTAGCATCGCTATTATTACAGTATTGCTTTAATCTATATTCTTCAATATATTCAAATCATAAAAATAAAGGATTTCACAGATGTAATATTATAACGTGAAAGTTTTCAGAAAAGATGCTCTATGTTGAACTTTTTAATATTCATGGACACTATAGCCGTGACAGTGAAATTTTTTAATGAAGACCCAGACACTCATTAAATATTGATATTACATGTATGTTATACCTTAATACTATTTAAACCTTGATGGGACATTTAAGTGCAGGTATAATGAAATTCTAAAACCTTATTGAACATGTATACAGGATGATTTAGCTACTGCTTTACATGTGAGAGAAGATCTTGAAACACGGTTTTATATAGAAAAACATTTTAGGTTCCCCAGTTGCCCCCCACCCCCACCCCCCGATGAAAATGAAAATTCCTAAGCCTTGTTGCACATCTACACCTCAAACCAAAATTATATTCCAAAAATGATTTGGCTACTGCATAAAATGTACGAGGGGCATTTGAAAAGTTCTGAGAACTGTTTGATAAAATATTAACCGTTTAACGGAAATTACTGAGTTTGGTATCATTGGACAGACCACAAAAATATACACATATTGTGACGCCACTTTGTAATTTTTATTACATAAATACTCCGAAAATGACGTCAGAATCTCGAATGTCCAGCATACTGACCATAAAAATGACGTAACAAGACACACAATTTCAGAGAAGTAAAATTTTAAAGTCAACTTTTGTTCATTACTCGGATGCACGCTAACGGACACAAGTACCAGTTGGAAGAATGTTTTCATAGACTACAGTCTATCTATAGAGGTTATATTCAGGAGCTCCTGTAGCTCTGAGGTGGTTGAAGAGTGTGTCAAACATAGCATATTATTATCGAATCTCGTGCAAAATATTGGGCAAAAAAGACGCTGCTGTGAGAAAAATACAAAGTAAACAATCACAGGAGAATAGTGGACGTTGTTACAGAACTTGTTGGCATTTATTCGTCAGCAGTTTTAAACAATTTTGCGGGAACGACTAAAGCTCAAGAGAGGTTAAGCTAAGGATGTCCAGTATTTTCTCGTAAAAACCAAAATTCTAACCCCACCGTTACTCGATATGTTCGGAAATTTTAAATCATGGAAAATAAATAAGATTGTACATGGCAATGAAACTCAGATTTATTTTTTTAGTCGAAAGTCAAAAGCAATAGTGAGTTTTGGATTGCCGAAGTTGAAATAATATGAAAAAATACGCACAGAAACTTGTCTGGGGGAAAACTTTTGTACGTCTTATTCGTAAACGGTAAGAGTCCTGATACTCAAGATACATTTGTAGAAAACTGCATTGTTACACATCAGTTTTATATAGAATATGTTTTATTTAATATAATGGAGAGCTTTATAATAGACCGAAAATTCAGCTATATCATAGGAATAAAAATCTTTTATAAACGCTTAAGATAACACTACCGCGTTTAATAACTAAGCAAAAAAATAAAATATGGAATTGCTGATTTACCGTACCATTCTTATAGTCTTACTCTACTTCCATGCAAATTTTCTTTGAAATATCTTTTCAAAGAAGCCTTTGACAGCACTTTTTGATGTTCTCATGTGAACAAAAACGCGACTTTTCAGTATGCTAAACATTCGAGATTCTGACGTCATTTTTGGATTTATTACGTCATAAATATAAGAAATTGACGTTCATATAAGTGCAAATTTTCCAGCTCTTTTCAATGGTATCAAACTTGATAACTTCTGTGAAATGGTTAATATTTTAGCAAGCAGTTCTCAGAACTTTTCAAATGCCCCTCGTAAGAAAACTTCTCGATATCAAGTTTTTGCAGAAACCTCCACCCACCCACTATTCCCCCATGTTGAAAATGAAAATAAATTAATTCCTAAACCTTTTGTACATCTAAAAGACATCACTTATATTCTAAAAGGTATATGGCTAATGTGTTGAGTGTAAGAGGAGTTCATGGAACCATGTTTTTTAGCAATTTTCGACCTTCCCATTGGCCCCCAGGATGAAAATAAAAATTCCCAAACATTATTGTACGTTTGGAGAACACCTCCCATCATATGAATTGGAAACTGCATAAAATTCTAATGAGAGAGGAGTTTTAGGAAGAAGATAGATTGTCAAACGGACTGATAAAGCATTTCTGTGGCAGATTTTAAGTGAATTCCTCCTTTTTTTTTCAACTATTTGATAGTAATATCTACAACTGTAAACACTATTTGATAGTAATATCTACAACTGTAATCACTATATTTGATAGTAATCTCTATACAACTGTAATCACTATTTTATAGTAATCTCTACAACTCTAATCACTATATTTGATAGTAATATCTACAACTATTATCACTTTATTTGATATAATATCTACAACTGTAATCACTTTATTTGATAGTAATCTCTACAACTGTAATCACTATTTGATAGTAATATCTACAACTGTAATCACTATATTTGATAGTAATCTCTACAACTGTAATCACTATTTGATAGTAATCTCTACAACTGTAATGGATGCGTTCTTTCATTTCCTTTTACCAAAGAATGTTTCGTGCCAAGTTTATTTCTCTGTGTTTCGTGAAAAGAAGTCTAAAATCAGAAAAAAAAACTCATCTGAAAACTAAGCTTAATCTAAGGTTAGCTGCTAATAAATTCACAGTGTGTCGTTCGGAAGTTTCCGGAATTTGACGTGTTTCATAACTGCCTGTCATTCATCACATATGATTACTCTTATGACTTATGCTGTGATTTTTTTCTCTCTCATTTTTGTTCTATTTTTGTTTTCACACATCACTATTGTAAATGTTTCTTTTTTTGCCCTCGTAATCAAAGATTTGGGGGTCTATAGTGTTTGGTCTGTCCGTCCGTCTGTTCTGTCTGTTAATCTGTTTGTCCAGAACTTTCAAATGGTTGGTGCTAGGACTTTCATATTTCAAATGTATTCTTTAAGACAAGCCCCTTCCTTGGGCACCAACATATTTAACCACTTTACCATGAATTTTGACTTACTTTTGCATAATTTTACCAAACTTAAACCTTGGCGGTAACTTTTGAATGGTTAGTGTTAGAGCTTTCTTATATCACATGTGTATTGATTAGAACTTTCTTTGGGTACTAACTTTTTTACCTCATGACCTTGACATTGGATTCTGAACCACATTTGAAAAAAAACAACCTTAAACCTTGCATCCAACTTTTGAACGGTTGGTGGTAGGGCTTTTGTATTTCACGTATGTATTTGTTGTGACAAGACCATTCCTTTGGTACTAATATTTTTGACTCCAGAACCTTGACCTTGGGGTTTGACCAACCTTTGAACAAATTTAAACTTGGACATACTTTTGAATGGTTGGCGCTAGGACTTTCATATTTTACATGTGTATTCCTTATGACAAGACCTTTCTTTGAGTACCAACATTTTTGAACTCTTGACCTTGGACCTACATATAACCTTGGCCTTGAGCTGCCACATGGGGGCATCAGTTTTTCGCAAACACATCTTGTTTTTGTTTTGTAATACTGTTTATAAAATTCAGCTGAAACAATTGTCATAGTCACTGAATTCCCTTCTTTTTTTTAATCTTATATGTAGAACTTAAACAGACTTCTTAAAGTTGTTGTATGTGCAATCAAAACACAAATATCTCTAATATTTATGTAAAATATATTTTGGGTTGTAACGTCATAACTTTGTAACGAACTATGACAAGGCTAAGATACTCAAAAAAATTGTTACTTTCATGTTTTGGTCTCATTTCTAAACGGATATAAATAATCCACGCTTCTAAAGCAGTCACATTTCTAAGGACACCCTAAACCATATTTCCTAAATTTCAGCTACAGCAGGCGACTATGAACTATAATGTCCATTGAGTTAAATATTAATGTTGCCAAACTTCCTTTGCCACGGAAACGCTACCTCAATTTTTTTCAAGTACAGGTAAAATTGGGTGCAGTCAGGACAAAGTTGGTTATTTTAAATAGTTTAATTAAAAGTGCAATCTTCTTTTATCTATAAGAATATGTTAACCTTTCTTTATGTAAGCTTTAGTAAAAAAAAGTTTATGTTCGCATTAATATTGACATTTTCTTAAGCAGGGTTAAATTGCGCTTTTTGTCAAAAAAGTCATTAAGAAACACAGATAACGAAATTAGCACATAATAGACACAAGAATTTTCTATCCAAAAAGTTGCCTGCCTAATTCCTCGCAGCTTTCAGATTATTTTCATTTAAGGGCATACCTTTTTCTATCCGTGACATGTTGAATTGGTCTTTAATATCTCTCACCATTAATGCTTTCAGTAGAACTGTACAGGATACCTTGACTTTAACTACATAATATGTAGATGCTACACATAACTGCATATGCAATGAAGTGCGTTTTTTTTGGCATTTCTATTCCGGTATCTTTCAATGAATTTATTCAAAAGCTTCCAGAACGACACCACGCAAAACCGCGACTTCATCACGATCGTATAAAAATGTTTGCTCAAAAAGTTAATAATCTTTCAGCAAGAACCCTGTGATGTTTAAGACTAATAGTTGCAAAATGACGATGCAGAATTTTATTAATTTCTAAATATGTTACCTTTGCACTTACTTTGTTTTTTTTCTCTCTAAATCAAATACGTTCTTTCTATTCATCATTGGCCTTATAGAGAAACATATGTACATTAGTTATTTGATTTAAATTCTACGTTTCCTTTTTTCATTTTTTTAATTAATTTTCCAAAAAATTGAGCATAAATGCTGGATTTTTAGTTCTGTTTTACTCGATTTTGGCACTGACACACCCTTTGTTCCTTAAATCAGCCGACATTTTGAAATAGGTTTTGAGTTTCTTTTTAGAAAGTGGTTTTGTTGTCAATTCTGCCCTTGATCTGAAAATGACAAAAACCATTAAAGAATGTTATTGTATGTTGTTGTAACATGAAAATCTATTCGCTCCATAGCAGCAAGAAAAAACATCTAGCAAACTGTAATAGAAGTAGTCTGTTTAAAGGATCTAAATACCGAAGGACAAGATAGACCCCTCTTTGGCCCCAGGTTTTTGGATGTCTCTAGGAACAATACGATAGTTCATCTTAAAACCTGTTATCATTCCTGTTACAGAATAAGTATTGATTCTAAATTATGAAATATGCAAAGGTCACAAAATATGTCAATTTCCGAATTTTCTCAAAAATTTTCATCAATTTTAAAGCACATTTTGTTTCAGAAAACACCGAACACAAGCTTGTCTATCTACAAAATCTATATATTTCGTGATGTTGCAGTGTAAAAAAAAATCTCAGATAGGCAAGCCTGTGCTCTATGTTTCCCGAAGTGAAAAGTATCTTAAATTTGACGAAATTCCGTCAGGATTGAGGAAATTCGATAAAATATCCTTCTTTGGCAAATTACTGTGTCCTCCGTGTATGTTTTGAATCAAAATTATTGTTGTTTTTAAAGCAAGTATCATTTAAAGTTGTTAACTGTAAACTACTAGTTTCACAATTTGAAGTTTTTTTTTAATTTTGTCTCCCGCTTTAGCTGAATGTGGGGGATATTAATTTGGGTCTGTCTGTCCGTCCGTCCGTTCAGCTGTCTGAATTTTTGTCTGTGTGTAACACTTTCGTTTTCGGGCGATATCTCGAGAAGCCTTTGAGCTTTTGCAATGAATATTTATACCAAAACCCCCTTTGGTCCTATCCTCTCCTCTCAAATTGTCCCGCCGCGTTGTTTTTTTTTTAAATTAAATATCAACTGGAAAATTGTTTGCATCCACGGTCAAAGTTTTAAGTTATTCCCCCTTTGCATTAAAAGTCGTGCTGCACTATTTTTAGCACAGGAGCATGTTGAGAGTTACTACATATAATACAGGTTGTCGGCGGACTTTACATGGTAAATCTGATAAAACTGTTTAGTAAAGGCTAAATTAAACGCCATATGTTGTGTAAAATTTTGACAATATCGAACGTGTCAAGAACGAAAAATTAGACTTTATAAGGAAAGTAGAAATCTGTGATATTTTCAGACAAAGCACAAGTATTTGTTGGTCAAACGCAAAATATATATTTTAGAAAAAAGACCAATGAGAAGTGGTGAATAAGACGTAAAGCACCAATATGCACAAAGCATTTGGATCCGCGCCCAATTTCATACAAACTAGTTATATGTGGCGTGTACAAACCTTCTCATAAAATCATTATTACAGTGTGAGAAATATTTTATATAAGAAGAATCTTCTGTACACATTTTAAAGAAAAAGTAATCAACCTATATATTTCTATTGGTATTTACAACGTTAAAATTTTGTATAAGAAGATCGTTATATAGAGGTTTAGAATAATAGAAAATGAAAAATAAAATATACCCAATTTTTAAGCAAATTTATGTGACCTTAATGCCAAAGGCTAAAAGGTCAAGGTTGACGTTTTTTTCTTACTCCATCTGCACATTTTTTCCATTTCTTCCACCTTCTTCCAGGGGAGGGGGGAGGGGGGTCGCACCCCTCTTCTGCCCCCTGCTCTAGATCCGCGCATGTTTTTCTTTTTTCCTTAAGCGGGGCCAAATTCGGCTGTTACCATACCTTGTCCTTTGGTCAAATTCTAGGAAGTCTAAAAATAAAATTTCTCAGCCAAATTTAGCATTTAATCATGATTATACGAATATTTATAGTTATTGAATATTTGTTGAAAGATACCCACTCATCTGTTTGGGGAAATAATGAGGATATCTGTCATTTTTGCTCTCTCTGTTAACAAGAACATGCAACATCACATATAAAGGACATCCCAGGCAAACACTGGGTTTGTTTCAAAGAAGAACTTACGACAAAGACCAAAATATGCTATTGGTAATTATTTTCTTCTTTACATTAATTTGAAAAAGATATTCTTAGAAAGCAATTTTATTTTTTTTTTTTTTTTAAAGAATATTACAGTATAGGTAGACAAAACGTTAAAAAAGAAGCTAAAATAGTTGATCTTAGTCTTTTTTTTTTTTTTTTTTTTTTGATTAATAAAATGGACTTCAAAGAGAGGAAAAAAATGTCCTAATACAAAGTATTGTTGGTTTATATCCCATTTATATAACCTTAGCTTGACAATGAACCGTCATGCTTTATTTCTTTATATCAATACTCAGAGTCTCTGTAGCTTTATTTTTTAAACTGTGACCCATTAATTAAATGTGGTGACCCATTATAATTAAATGTATTCATGAATAATTAACATCGAATCTAGATCCAGATAAAAAAGGCATGTTTTTGTTGAATTCTTGTAAAATATATTCACTAAATAAGCTGCTAATAAAATAATCTGAGAGCATGCTCAATTAAAAAATATTGAATTTACATGCCATGTTGATTTCAAATTTCTCTGCAAAAGAGTACACCACAAAAATTCGGTCAGTAATTCTGAAAAACGTTAGTATAATCACACAGGAAAGGATATACCTATACTGTATTCTGCGAGCACTTGTTTCAGAAGTTGGTTAGAGCACTTTTCTGTGTCCTTATGCTGCACTTCAACGGAAGTACAGTACAACTTGGAAGTTGTAAAGCATTCTCACTAGTCCAATGTTGCTGAATAAGAATTGGCATTTTTATGCACCCTGCCGTGAATATGGCCGTCCTTCTGTCCATCCGTCCTTCTGTCTGTTCTTTCGTCACACATTGTATTTAGCTCAGTTTCAAAGAAACCATTCAAGATGTTTTTTTTCAAACTTCAAAAACCTGATACATTTTGATGAGAGCTATTAACTACATCAATTTTTTTTACCCTGACCTTACTTTTCAAAAATGTGTGTTAATCTCAGTTTCAAAAAAAAAAACTATGCAAGATATTTTTTCAATCCTTATATGCTGATACATGTTGGTGAGTACTATTCAACCTCTTTCGTTCGACCTTGACCTTACCTTACTTTTCAAAAAATTGTCTTAAGCTCAGTTTCAAACAAACTACGCAATATTTTTTTTTTTATTGAACCTTATATGCTGTACATATTGATTATCGCTCTTCAACTTCATCAATAATTTTCAACCTTAACCTTTCCATTGACCTTTACTTGAACTTGACCTCAATTTTCTTGAATTTGCCTTTAGCTAAGTTTCAAAGAAACTATTCAAAATATTTTTATTCAAATGCATCGATATTTTTTGACCTTGGTCTTTTCTTTGACCTTGATCTTACTTTTCTTAAATTAGTGTTTAACTCATTTCAAGGAATCTATTCAAGATATTAATTTTATCAAACCTTATATGCTGATACATAGTTGAAAGAGTTATTCAACCTTTCCTTTGACTTGATCTCATTTTTCTTTTCTAAAAGCTGTGTTTGGCTCAGTTTTAAAGAAACAAATCAATAAAAAAAAATTGACCTTCCCTTTGACTTTGATCTGACTTTTCTTAAATTTGAATTTAGCTTAGTTTCAAAGGAACTGTTCAAGATATTTTGTGTAAGCTTGTGCACTGATACATAATTTGGTTGGAATTTATCAAATGTGTCCAAATGTTTTACCTTGACCTTCCCAATGACCTTTGACTTTACTATTTATTGTGTATGAAACTCAGTAGTAAAGAAATTATTCCAGATATTTTAATCTAACTTCCTACATTAATACCAATTGTCATGTTTCAATAGCTAATGAACCCTGGGTTGGGCATTGTCCCATGTCATATGGACATATTGTAGTTTAGCATACTATAGGTACCAACGTTTCATTTTATTGAAAGATTGTTCCTTGGTGACATTAGTATAGTTTTTAATTGTAAAGTTTAACGAGCTGTTGCATTTTTGAAGATCAAATACAACTCGGCTATAATGCTTGCAATGTGTTACTGCAAATAATTTCACCTTGCCTCGTTATAAAGTAACAAAAATTCAAAGCTTTTCTGAAGTTATACACGGCACATACTAGTAAGTTTTGATAAGATTTCTCCCATCTTCCACTTTCTTTCATTTTATTAAAAAAAATTAAAAGAACGAAAATTAAAAGAAAAAATGGTATTTGCACAAATTCAGCTTAAAAAACTAGTATTAAAGATTATATTTACAGTTTTGTAAGAAAAGTAGAAGTTCGTAATTTCTTCTATGAGAATCATTCATTACGATCTACTGTAATGAAAATAGCTGGGTTCTCTATTTTTAGCTCACCTGAGCCAAAGGCTCAAGTTTGCTTTTCTGATTGAAATTTGTCGTTGTTGTCGTAAACTCTTCACATTTTCATAATCTTCACCATAACCACTCAATTTCAACCAAACTTGCCACAATGCATTCTCAAATCATGACCCATTTGGGTAAGGTGGGGCCACAATGGGGGATCATTGAAAGTTTTACATGATGGGAATATATTATGGAAAAATGTTTAAAAATCTTCTCAAGAACAGAAGGGCCATGAGTAGTATTATTAAGAAGCAAGCAATCCCAAAGTAGTTCAAATTTAAGTGTGTTCAAATCAAGCCTTCAGGGGGTTTTACATGAGGATATATTGGAAAAAGGTTTTAAAATTTTCTTTTCAAGAACAGCAAGGCTATAATAAGTGAAATTAATATGCAATCATCCTTAAGAGTGCATATTCAATTTTCTTTTCTTTTTTTTCTTTTTTTTACAAAATCATGCCCCCCCCCCGGGGGGGGGGGTAGGGTAGGGCATGAGAATGTATAAGGAAAATGTTTAAAATCCCTTTCAAGAACAGCAAGGCTATAATAAGTTATATTAATCTACAAGCATTCTCTGGTAGTGCAGATTCAAGTTTGTTATAAAATCATTGGGGAGGGGGTGTTAAGGTTGGGCCACAATAGGGGATCAATAATTTAAACTAATTTTATACGGATTTTTAAAATATTTATTAAAAACAACAGCAGGGTCACACTAAAGTTGACAGTTAAGCATATTTAGCGGGAAAAGGGTTTATTAGAGCCATAAAATGATTTTTGAATACGAATGGGTCAAGTCTCCATTTAATGACGGAAAAGTAAAAGTAAAATCTATTTCATGTTTCAAAAAATGGAGTCTGAACCCATTCTATGTGAAAATCGATCTTTTCTCAAAAAATTATATAAATGCTTCAACAAACTCGTTTATTTAAAAATCATTCAGGACACATCGAAGACAAGAAGACTTCGTAGCGTTGTGGTTAACGGGTTCTCCGAGCTTTGGAGAGAGTTCGAATCATGCGTGAAGCTTTTTTTTCCCCTTTTCACATACCTTAAAAACATAAGTGAAAAATGAATTATTTGTTGATAATTTAGTCAATAAAATAAAGGAAAAAAATGGGTAAAAGATATTATTAACAATATATTTTTTGAAAAATATAACTTTTTATGAAAATGTCTTTTCTCAAAGCGGGGGATTGAACGCCTCCGTTCTTTTTTAAATCTTGTGATTAAGAACAAGATGACTAATGAGACTATTGTTGCCTATGGGTCTCTTGTACACTTTTATGAATGTGGGACATTTGCTGAATAGGAGATTCAACATGTCCTCAGATCGGAATTCTAAATAAAAACGAACCGAAGGCCGTGGGAGATTCAGGGAGATAGGATAACCTAGTCAAACATTAAAATATGGCAAAACGCACTACATTATTGTATAAGCTTCCCTCCTTCATTATAACAACACTGATAAATGTTTTAATTAGAAAGACAAAAAAGAAATGCAGAAAAAACATGGCAAAGCTTCCGTTTAAGGATTTACAGACAGCTTTTATAGATTATCCTTTTGGGGATCCGGATTTGTACAAGCGCGGAATTAAAAAATAATAATTAAATGATTTTCTGTCTCTATAAAATCAAATCTTAGTGCTTGAGAAAATGCGGTTAATGGTCTTAAATCTTGGGTAAAGGGTTTAAGATTTTAGAGAGGACGACTGCAAGCTTATATTGGCGCGACAACTATTCTTAAACAAGTGACATCATTAGTGGTTAAACAACCTTCAAATTATCTTTTTTAAGCATATTATTGTATTTTCAGCTATGAAAGTCAACCTACAACATAAGAAAGTATGACGACTTTATGGCTGTAATATCTAACACAATCCATGATATCCTCTAATGAGACTTTCATCTTATCAAGCAATTCCCCTTCTGAACTAGAACAAACCATACATCAAGAAAAGAGTCTGGGTGACAAATTCATCAAAGTTTGGCAGAACAATTCTCTGAAGTGGCATTCCGTGTATGATTATGTTATCAACGCCATCGAAACATTCTGAGAAGCAACCACTGCATCTGGAAGCAAACTGTATCTGTCCACGCATATAAATTATTGTCTATGTTTACTTTCCTTTTTTTTTTTTTACATTGTTGCTAAATATTGTAACTTTTCAGATCATTCCGTTTTCAATCTTCTTCTCTTAAAGAACCGAACCTTTTCTAACAATTTGGTTGATGAACTCTATGTATAAAAGGGAACAGCATCTGTGAATTTCACAGTCTCCCTCCCATGTATCTGTGGGTGGGACCAAAGCAGGCAATTTTTTGCATTATTAAAATGAGCAATAAGCCATCTTCCAAAGTTGCAAAATTTATGTACTTTGGGTTCAGACCCAAGTAAAAGGCACCGTATAGTCAGATATCAATGCTCTTTTGGGGGGATTTTTTTTACTCTTTATTCGTTGAATTTTAATACGCAAACTATAAATATGCATGGTAAAAAGAAAAATTACAAATTTTGCCAAAATGTGCCCAAAATTTTGAAATGCATGTCTTGGTGAAGGATTCGGGCCTTTGGTGGATCTTATGTTCACCCACAACATTTTTTCCCCTTGTTTACTTATCTTTTAAACTTACCAAGATAAGGACTTTTAAATTTGTGCAAGGTCCATGCTATATTTCAAGGTCATCCATACATCAAAAGTCAAATACCATAAGAACTGGTAACTGCCACATGGTTTGTGATGCCTTTTTTGTGTTTGTTGTCTTTTTTGTTAAGAGGAACTATAAATAACACTATTTTTTTGTTCACCTAATTACTGAAACAATCATGTCGCTTGAGAGAGAAACCAATTTCTTTTTCTATGCTAACAATGTTATACAAGTCGTACACAAGTACAAGTGGTAAAATACTTTAGAGCTATTTGTTTTGCGTGTTATCTCTGGTCTCTCCCAGAATATCCTTTTCCATCCTCATTAAAGAGCCTTGACTTACGTTCACTATTTCTCTGCCGTCACAGAATTATCTAATTAGGCTTAACAGGAGATCTTTGTTACCATAAAATAGACTTTATTGGATAATCATGATATCATCTTAATTTATTAACAACAATATTGATCTCTTCTGTATTAATGCCAGTTTTTAAAGTAAATCGTGACGTCTTAGGGCAATGTCATTCTACAATACTGTTGCCAGCAGTTCTAGAAATGAAGTCATCTAGAGTTTAAGGGTATTCTTTTACACATTTGTATCTTGTTCTCAGCTATTGTCTTAATTATCTACGGTTGTTGCAAGCTTGTAGAAACACAATTCTGTACACATAGTGGTGGGTGTAATTAGAATGGGCAAAATCATGGTTCAGCAGAGCACAGGCTTGATTGAACAAAGGATCGCATAAAATCAAAGTGAAAAAGCAACACATATGTGTAGGAAATCCCTTTTTATTGGACACAGAGAATTTTATTACATAAAGCGAAGATTAGAAAGTTTTACAAAGCATATACATGTATTTAGGTAAATGATAACGCTTGATGAAGCATATGTGTCTTTTTACCAAAGCAATTTCTGCACTCTTTTCGCGAGCGTAAATTCAATTTAGGTGTAATACACGCGACTTCCGTTTGAGGCCTCGACTGACAGTTAACTGCATGATACACGAGGCCACGTACGTGAACCCGTCTAAAACTGTTTTTCCCGGTATCCTCTTACGCTTTCGCAGTAGGCAATCAATTTTTGAACATGAATGGTGGTGTCCTGTAGATATGCAATATGCTCAAGGTGACATTTTCTTTTAAAACTATCTAGGAGGCCAAGTGGATAAATAAACTTTTCCCCCAAAAGCTCCTTTTCAGAAAGAATTTATGCCTCATTATTTTTAGTCTGATAATGAATTTATTGTATGAAATACAAACATAAGAGTCCAATGGATCACATAATTACGTAATCATTCCATATGAGTGAAAAATTCTCGAGAGGGACGTTAAACAACATACAAACAAACAAAAACGTAATCATTTTATGCTCAGTTTGATATATGTATATTTATACGATTAAATTATGGAATACTAGTACACTGCAACTATTTTTTTTCTTTTTTGCTTTTTCATTACTGTAAAACTAACCATTATTCCCGACAACTTTTATTCGCGATTTGTCAGTTTGAAATCTTCTCGAGACGACTAATTTTCGCGACTAAGGAATGACCTTTCATCAATATGTAATGAAGTAAATAGTTCGAGGCGAGAGATATTAGGCAGTAAAAGGTCGCAAAACTCGCGCGAATAAAAGTTGGTTTACAGAAGTTACCCAGGTACAAATGAGAATAAGGGGCGAACACTCATCTGCGGACATTAAAATTACCGTTTTTTTGACAGCTTCTAAATGACATTTATAGCTTAAGATATACAGAGGGAATATTCAATGTTTTGTAGTTGGGTAGGAATTTATTTCACAAGTGGAACAGTATATTTTGATATTTTTATCCCCACACTTTCTAAAAATGAGCTCGGGTTCGCTCACCTGTCTCACTATCTTCTTCCTCTAACTCCTCTCACATTTTATGCAGTAGCCAGTTCATCTGATGGAAATTGATAAGTGGTTTCCTGTAGATGTGCAGCAACGTTCGAAATTTTCATTCTTATCCTGGGAACCTATTGGGGTAAAAGATTGTACAAAGGAGTTTTCCCCAGAATTCCTCTTAAATTTTTCACAGTACATAATCATCTTCTGGAATATGATTGGTGTTGTCTTGCAGATGTGAGGTTTAGATTTTTCATTGTTATCCTGCAGGGAAAATGGAGTTCAAAAAACGGCATTTTCGTAGAAAAGAGAGGTTCTCAGAACTGCTCTTACATTTATTTATATACATGTATTGATAAAAATATTTATATTATATTAAGATTTAATGCAGTAACCCAATTATTTTTATGCCCCCGTATCGAAGATTCGGGGGTATATAGTTTTTGCCCTGTCCGCCCGTCTGTCTGTCTGTCTGTTTGTCAGTTCGTCTGCTTGTCCGCAAAAACTTTAATATCGCTCATAACTTTTGATTGGTTGGAGCTATGGCTTTCATATTTCACATGTGTATTCTCTGTGACAAGACATTTCTTTGGGTACTATCATAATTGACCTTTTGACTTTGACCTTGGAGTTTGACCCACTTTTGCTAATTTTTTACAACTTTAACCTTGGCCATAACTTTTGAACAATTGGTGCTAAGGCTTTCATACTTCACATGCGTAACCCCTGTGACAAGACCTTCATTTGAAAATCAACAACTTTGACCCTTTGACCTAGGAGTTTGACCTACTTTTGTAAAACTTTAACCTTGGCTTTAACTTTTGAAGGGTTGGTGCTAGGGCTTTCATTCTTCACATATGTAATCCTTGTGACAAGACCTTGCTTTAGATATCAACAATATTGACCCTGACCTAAAAGTTGGTGCTAGGGTTTCATATTTGATATGTGTATTCCTTGTGACGAAACCTTCCTTTGAATACCAACAATTATATTGACCTTGACCTTGGAGTTTCTTTTGAATAGTTGGTGCAATGGCTTTCATACTTCACATATGTGATTCTTGTGACAAGACCTTACTTTGGATACCAACAACTTTGACCCTTTGACCTTGGAATTTGACCTACCTTTGAAAGACTTTAACCTTGGCCATAACTTTTGAACGATTGGTGCTAGGGCTTTCATATTTCACATGTGTATGTCTTGTGAAAAGATCTTTCCTTGGGCACCATTAATTTTGACCATTTTAACTTGATGTTTGACTTACTTTTGAAAAAAACTCTAACCTTTTCCATATCTATTCAATGGTTGCTGCTAGGCTTTCATATTTCACAGGTATATTCCTCGAGACAAGACCTTACTATGGGTACCAACATATTTGATTTGCATTTGAGAAAGTTTTAACCTTTGATATGAGTTGCCATAAGGAGGCATCAGTGTTTCACAATCACATATCTTGTTTTGGAATATGATTTGCATGGCTTTAGATACAGTAGAATTTGAGTATTGTCATTTTCGTCCTAGGAAGGGGGCAATTGGGGTCGATTTTTCTTTGTGGATTCATTTATTTATTTTTGTACTGTTTTGATTGTTTGTTGTTTTTTCCCTCGTTAGTGTTTTTTCGGGGGGGAGGGGGGGGGGGTGTCTCAGATGTCGTCTCACATTTTACACAGTAAGCCAAATCATCTATTCAAATACGATTGGTGGTGTCCTGTAGATAATAAAAAGGTTTCTAACTTTTCATTTTCATATTAGAGGCCAATTTGGGACCGAAATTATGTTTCTTCTACAAAGACCTGCTTTCTACAAAGACCTGTTTTCTCGGACAAGCCGCTTTCAATGATAATCTTACTAAATCAGCGGTCCCCGGGGGTAGGGGTGTCCAAGGTTTTGTTTCTTCTAAATAAAACTAACTTGATCTGTGGAGAGAAGATTTCTGTTTTTCAATCCATGTCATACTGATAAAAATTTACCTCTTCTTCACGGTATTTGAATGTCATCTCTTGAAACCTTTAATCACATGTTCAAGCCTTCGGCATCTGTTTTATTTACAAACAGCCTAATATTACCAAGAAGATGATGCTTAGAATTCGACTTTGTATTGAGTTGAAAAGATAATTTACAGACTTAGTACTAGCTAGCTTTTTCCTGGGGTCAACGAGTAAAATATAGCACGGGTTAACCTTTTATTGGTTGCTGTAAATAACTTGCACCTGGAATTATTTACCATGAGATCATCATTGCGGTTATAATCGAAGGACGTGACCACAATCAATGACAAAAAATTTGGTTTCCGCTCATTTTAACAATATTCATCCATTTTTTACCTTCATTTATAAAATTATAAGATAAAGAAAGCTTGTGTACTGAATATCGTGTTTTATACTCATAGGTTACAGCTGTTATCATGCATCGCACTCTGTGGTTAACCTTTTATTGCATTCTTTAAATCTCATTTAAGAATCTGACAGCTTCAATGTTATCAGAACAATAAATAATCTTTAAAGGAGGATTAATATAGTTTTACATATAATTTTACTGCCTATAAATGAAAATTTTTAAAAATAAGCTATTGTCAAAAAGTAGTGTTATAATGTATGCTAATTATTTTCTATATAAACATTTTCAAATAAATTTTTTAGGTAATTTTTAAATTTTATTTAATACCTATTTTTCTCAAATAACATGCAATAAAAAAAAACAGCTATCAATAGATTTATAGTAGATAACACTGTATTGGAAAATATTAGAACTCTATAAAGAAAAGTTGTTTTTATAAAGAGTTAAATCTTATGAATTAAGAGAAAGCAGTGAGCTGAGGAATTTACATCTTAAAAATTTTAGTTATTTTTAAGTACAAAGTATATTAAAATGATTCCTGTCCAGTATAAGAAGGCGTCACTCTTTTTATTCTATAATTAAAACTCAAAGAGTTCAATCGGTGTCCTTTGGATATTCCTTCGGGATGTTAAACATATGTCATATGTACAGTCTTCAGATTACCAGTTTTAGTGCAAGAGGTCCAAGGGCCTTAACAGTCACCTGAGTTTAATACAATACTGTAAAGATCCATAGAAGAATAAAACAAAATTAACTGATAGATGAAGCTATGTTGCCCAAGAATCTGGTAAAAGTACCCTTGCTTATTGTAATGCGAGACCTTGGTTTTCCCAAGTCTTCTACAGGGATGAATGCAAAATATGCAAATACATTAACTGGCAAAATTGGAAATATGCAACTTACGTCATTTCCATCTGTTATAGTCAAAACATTTAATGATAGACAATGAAATGGGCGGGTACAATTCGACACGGTGTAAGGTATTCAATATATACAGATATGTTTTTTTGCCTAGTGCTACAATTAAATACACAAAGAGAAATCTCGAGGCAATGCTTGTAGGCTACACAAACAACTAAGCTGCTTGCCACTTGGTAACATTTGGTACCAACACTTGCCTCTTAGCTAGACAAAAAAAAAAAAAAAACACTTGGTAATACTTGTTACCAGCACTCTCCACTTGACTTGGTATACAACATGGCTATTTGCTACTTGTCATTAATAACAACTTGTCCCCTAGTTTAGAAAGTCGTCGCCCCAAAACTGCTCGTGAAGCGAGCTCTATAAACTAACGTGTAAGAATAGAGGAAATCTGTATATTCTTTATGCAATTTTTTGTCTGAAACCTTTCAAGAATTCATTCTTTTGCAATTCCATAATAATGGTGAATACAACATGCCTGCAGTTATCGTGAAGATTTCACTCGGAACTCCTAAATATGGAGCGTGGCGCAGTCAGTCGATTGTTAAGAATTAGTTCTTGCAGAGGGCTTAAAAGGAACAAAAACTAATTACATCTATTCTACAATGTCTTTCGTTAAAACACTGCATCACTTAGACTCCATTTTTTGAAATACAACTTCGGACGTCACAGTCTAGACTGTGTCTCGTGTGGTTTGAAGCTTGCAAAGGCGGATCAAAGTTACAAGTGTAAGCTATGTGTAGGTTTTGCATGACCCCAACGGTCACACCGTAAAAATATGAATAATAAAATAGTAAAGCTGAGCTATAATAGATACATGTATTTCATTACTTCCTTTATTACATCCTCACAATGTCAAGGTTTTGTGATTTCGGAACTCCACACAAATCCTTGACATAAGTCGTTATTTAAAAGTTTGGCTAAAAAGCTTACTATTTCATTTGTTCCTGGTCTAGGACTAGAAAACAGCTTTTATTGTCGGTAAGTTTTGTAAACAAATATGACTCTTCTTTAATATGGAAAGTGTCAATATTGTAAAATTTGTGACTAGATACTTTAAATGAAACATCGGGGTTAATTTTTTGAAGATCGTCCTCATTACAATCACAAAAGATATGCTCTGGAGTTGGACACTTTGATAACTACGGATTTGAAAAATATATTCTCATTGGTTAGTTTATAATTTCCCATTACGTCATGCGTAACCACAAGCCCAACTTTCAGGTAACGACTTATGTCAAGGGTTTGTGTGGAGTTCCGAAATCACAAAACCTTGACATTGTGAGGATGCCTTTATTACAGTTTTCAAAATCGTTTCTTTTATTAATGTAGGATGTTTATTCTACCTTTCCCGATATACTGAGAAAAATAAAATATAGATCACAAGAATTTAAACAAAGTTTGAAGTAATACTGCCACATAATATTAAGCAGAATGGGATTTTTCTCTTTTTCCACAATTATTTTGCAAAACTTTTTCGAATTTTATCAGAATGGGGAGTTGTGAATCCTGCAGGAAACACTTGTCATGATTAAGAACTTACCATAATGGATTAACGGGAAATAAGTATCACTTGGTTTCCTCGTGACAGAATCGAACAGATTCTTGTAGTAATGTTTAAGTTGTTGAAATCACAAGTTTATTGCCTGAATTCAGGACATTTGAGCATAAAAAGTCAGCATAGGCCGTCACTGGTTTCCAAGTTATATCGTTTCCAGAAGGTTTGTGAAGACAAATGGATGTAAGCTATGTCTGTCCATTTCTCTAAAT
This sequence comes from Saccostrea echinata, assembly GCF_033153115.1. Lineage (NCBI taxonomy): Eukaryota > Metazoa > Mollusca > Bivalvia > Ostreida > Ostreidae > Saccostrea > Saccostrea echinata. The sequence continues at coordinate 20,510,138 of NW_026889758.1, forward strand.
AGAATAGCAATATTCCTGTCCTGGAGGTAAAAATGACCAAAAACAAAACAACTCACAATCCGAATAACAAAATCACATGGAAACATTACTGCAATGTTTGTATAACAAACTGATTTTATTTCATTTGTTTGATTAACACCTTATGACTTAGTATTTTATTAACGCGTGTTCGGTTAAATTTACAGGGAATTGTGTTAATGTATTTATTTTTCCCAGGGTCTTTGCCTTTCTTCACCAGTGAAATGTCCCCTTTACTGAAAGTCAAATATTGTCAGGAAAAAATTAGTCTCGGGTACTAAATTTACCTTCAATTTGAAAAAAATTCATCCTTTTACAATTACCAGTACATTTGGGGGAAGTTTCCCCAGCTGAAGTTATTCATGTGTACGAGAGAACTATGGTGGCCCAGACGGCACATCTCCAAAACCGGTTTATTCAACTGCCAACTAGCCAAAATATAGATTGAATATTGTGAAATTTATACATATTTTAAACTTCCTTTGTGAAGGACATTTTCTTAAGGCGTGATCGATAGAATCACTGGACCGGCTGATCCTGGAATACTAACATTAACTGGTTAAACAGATATCCTGGACCAAACATGGAGGGATCTTAGTGCAGTCTCCAGCCGTACTCATTGCAGCCCGATCATTCAGTGCTTTCATACAGTGTTTAGACACTCTTAAATTGCTTTAATGTACTAAATTTATGTATCTGTTCATATATCCATTTTTTCTGTTGATCGATTGATTTTTTTTTGTATTTTCTTATTAAATTTTCTTTTGTTTATATTTATGTTTTCTTTGGTTTTATTTAAGTTCAACAGGGTGTATAACATATATCCTCACAGTTTCGTAAAGTCAAAACGGAAAAAAATGAAAGGGAACTAATGCTGAGAAATCGTCTGTATATATATTGGCAAAATGAATGTCATTAGAAAACGCTCAAAGCAATACAGAAAAGCAGATTACTCATTTCCCCATAAACTATATTTGATTTTATCTGATCGGCGACGTTTCTGTGGAGAAGGAAAAATTAAACTTTTTTAAAATCAAATTATTAACTTTCTTACATCATCCGTGACATTCTGTAGTAGTACATGTGTTCATCAAATAGGACAGTATGCCTTCTAGAAGATGAAAATCTTTATTAATAAACTATGTTGAAAAGATAACAAGATTGAATGTTTTCTTATTCATGAACTCTGTCTGTGAAATTGGTCAAGATAATCCACAATAAATTGTTCCAAGATCAAAGTTTGATATATCCCCAGGTGTCCCGAAATTGCTTTCTTCGATTAGAACTTCTCTTTTCATGTATAAACGATGTGGTCATTGAGGATATGTAGCGAATACACGCAATGTACAGAATGTGTGCAGAAACGTAAGCTGTGTTTAGTACGGACGTACCTGCCACCGACTCCATCCGCTTCCAAAGCGCTTAATTTCAAGTTCTTTCCTTGGACAATTCATTACTCGATTTTTCCAATCGTGCTTCTTTTTTTACAACCTCTTTTTTCATTCTTTTTTCGCGTAGATTTAAAGATTTGCATACTACCTTTCTTTGTTACCAATTCTTGCTAATGGCACCGTTATTAGTGAAAGATTTATTATATTTTAATCCCACATGCTTTGCATTAACAATGAACATGTTTCTTTTCTGCAGTTCCAGTGGCTGCACGTTTCCGGGAGATAGTTAAGGTATTTTTGAGACCTAACAACAATCAATGCATACAGGGATAATAAATATCAATGTTAGCTCTGTATGCAATTTGCGGTTTTTGGTGTTAATTATGTTTGTTTGTTAATTAAATACCTGAAAGAAGCCCCATGTGATTTTTCTTCATCAAGCTTTGGTCATCCACATGTCATCTGTTAACTTTCACATTTGATCATCTGCCTGTCTTCTTTTATATTCAACTTCTTTTCAAGGCCTATTGGCTAGTTACTTAAGTATATCCAAACTTTGCAAAATGCATATCTGTGTAATGGGATTTAAAAAAAAAGGACCTTGCACTCCCCATTTTTAGAAGGGGAGGTTATAATAAAAAGTCAAATATGGTAGGGTCATTCCAAACTCTTCTTAAAAACCAGTGCGAATTATAAAAGCTTTCTTATATACAGTATGGAGTCAAGTCGGGACCACAAATCGTGTTGAATTAGGGACGAAGAATAAATTATTAAAAAATAGCAATACTGCAGTGTTTAAAGTGATATGCAAGCATCCAAATATAGTACATATTCAGTTTTAGTTTTAATAAATTTTTATGGCCCCCGGGGCCAGGATGGACACCAAAATGGTTAAGGATTTTCATCCCCCAAAAAGGGTATCTTCTTACAGCAAAAGTATGTTTAAAATCGATCCTACAGGTAGGAAATTGAGCTTTCATTTTCATTTTCATTTTCAGCTTTCATTTTCTCAGTAGCCTTGAAACCGTCGAAATATAGTGTCCTTTTCGACAGATGGCATTTAAAAAAAAATAAACTACGCAAACTAATTATAAAGTAGAGTGAGTGCTATTCAACGAAAGAATCTTACAAAATTCGTTCATTTATTGTAAAAGTCGCAGAACATAATTTAGTGTTGCAATGTAATGGGCATGAAATTTTTTAAAATGTTCAAATTTCTACGAAAATATTTCTATGAGAATTATTTTAAGCGACACATTTTGAAATTCTTTGCCAAGAATTCCGCCCATTTTTGTCCCCCGCTTTCACTGAAAGTGGGGGATATTAATTTGGGACTGTCTGTCCGTCCGTCCTCATTTCTATCTGTCTGTAACACTTTCGTTTCCGCGCGATATCTCGAGAACCCTTTGAACTTTCGCAATGAAATTTTACATAGCAACTCCCTATGTCTCAAAGAAGAACCCTATTGATTTTGAGGTCAAAAAGTCAAAGGTCAAGGTCATAAATTAATAATTTTGTCTGTTTTAACACTTTCGTTTCTGCGCGATATCTCGAGAATCCTTTGAGCTTTTGCAATGAAATTTAACATAACAACTCCTTGTGCCCTAAGGAAGACTTCTATTGATTTTAAGGTCATCTTCGCTAGCCAAGGGTTTCTGATCCGCTTCTCTCCTCACAAACCCTTGGCATACGGTGCAGTCAAAAGATTGTTTACGACACGTGATCTCGAATCTTCCAACATACACACAAATTGCGTCATCGACAAAAATAAAAGGCGTATTTGAAAATTTAAGTTTTTAAAGAATAATTTACAAGAAGATATCGAGCAATGTTTAATTTGTTATTTATCGTGCAAATCTACATCTACAATAAGATTCCTGATCAAAATATTTGTACATCAGCTTAAGATTGGATGACACCATATCTATTTATTGAGTGGCATGTTATCTTACGAATCGTTGTTTACTTGTTTTTTTCATTACCGAGATTAAAAAAGCAAGATATATTCCGAAGGCAAATATCATCATTTACAAAAGCAATTTCTGATTGGTCGAACGATGTCGATCAACTCCAATCACAACTCGAGAAAAAAAAACCCAACTTTTAATAGCACCGTATGCCAAGGGTTTGTGAGGAGAGTAAAGGATCAAAAACCCTTGGCTAGCGAAGATGTTTTAAGGTCAAAAGGTCAAAGTTCAAGGTCGTAAATTCATACATTCCGTCTGTGTGTAACACTTTCGTTTCCGGGCGATATCTCAAGAAGCTTTTGAGCTTTTGCAATGAAATTTTATACCATAACACCCTCTGGCCTCTCTCACCCCTCGCCAAGTGTCCCGCCGCGTTTTTTTTTAATTTATAGTATTAAAAGTCGCTTGGCACTATTTTTAGCACGGGGGCATCTGGAGAGTTATTACGTATAATAAAGGTTGTCGGCGGACTTTATATTCTAATTACATCTTTTAGAATTGTTTAGTAAATGCTTAATTAGACACCATGTATTGTGCAAACTTTTGACAATATCGAACGTGAATATAAACATTATATGTGACCTAATGTTAACTTTAATTTGGTGTAAAATCAAGTGACTCCGTGGTCTAGGGGTATGACTCTCGGTTAATATTTGAGAGGCCCCGGGTTCAAAACCGGTCGGTTCTTTTTTTTTTTTTTGGATTTTTTTTTTGGGGGGGGGGGGGTTACCATATAAATGATAGTATTCAGCATGTGAAATGAAAAAGTTATGACGTCTGGCTTGTACAAACTCATAAAATCATTATTACAGTGTGATAAATATTCTATACAAAAAGAATCTTCTATACACATATTATAGAATAAGCAATCAAATCTTTATATCCATATTGGCATTTTTTATTTGCTTCAATATACATGTATACATGTAGGCAGGGGATGCTCACTCCTCCATGGTACCTGATCCCACCTCTGATGTTTGGAGGTCCGTGTTTGCTCTGCTCCTATTTTGTATTGTTTAATGGACTTTTGAGCTTGAATACTGTTCGTTATCTCAATATATTTTATACATTTAATAATTCTACAAATCAAAGGGGGGGGGGGGAGTCCGACCCCCCCCCCGGAACTGCGCATGCTCTTCTAATTCCCCAAAGCGGGGGACACAAATTCTCTGAATTAGTTTGTCTATCCTAAACCTTGTGTGCCACGTATGTGAACTGGGCTTTAGACTAAAACATTAAAAGAAGATCAATGACATAAAAGAAAAAAAATATTTAAAAGGTTTAACATTACAGTATTCTCTGAAAGAAATCCACATTAACCCATATATCTGAAAAATAAAAGAGAAGCTTTGTTATATCTATACTTATAAATTAATAAATTTTGCAAATAAACTCCGAAACGGGTGCACCAGAGTTCTTACTTACTTCTCTAACAATACACTAGATACAAGCTGATGTCCGTAAACTATATTTAGATTTCACTCGCATAGTAAGTATCGTACATTAAATTAAAAGTCCACTTTCATTTTCTATAAACAGCCATGAAATAGCTAAAACGTGAGTACGGTGGCGTTTCCGGTTGGCGGATCTAAGTTACTGGCAATTATTAATGAAACTGACAACAAGCAATCGTTTATTTATTACATGAAACGTCATCACTGAATTATTCAATCAAAACTCGATTTAAATGATATAAAAGATATAAGTTGTGATAACCGATTAAAAAAGGGAAATGTGCAAAATATTTTCGTCATTCGCCGATCTTTATATTGACGGAAGCTTCTAGAACATCATATAGCATCGAGCCCGATGTTAAGAAAAAAAAAAACGAGGCGATGATAGCTACATGACCATAAAAAAAAGCTTTTGTGTAAATGGTCATAATTGAAATAATGGTAAATCACTGATAACACTATAAGTTGTGAATATAATTATATCGAAAGACTATTACATATACATGTATATAGTAGGTTTTCCTAATAAATTTATCGGTAAAATTTGTATATATTCCTTACTGAGAGCATCGTGGCAACGAACCCGAAGTACAATTTGTACTTCGTAATAAACTTGCTTATATGAAAAGAGAAAATTAATGAATAAGGTATTGTTCAATACAATTAAAGATGTAAAAATTTGCGCTTTAATCAATGCACAATTAATTTCTGAATACAATCTTTTATAGCTGCAATAATGTAGCCCTCTCCTTTTTTGAGGGGGGGGGGGGGGGAGGGGGGCAGACAGAGAGGCCAGAAAATATCAGATCCAAAAAACAAAAAAAAAATAGGAGAGGGCTACATTGTTGCAGCTTAGTCTTTTGTATCAAATACTGAGCCTATTCATAGGGCGTTAAAAGCTAATTTTTACACAGGTACTTGGTTCTTGGTTTATAGATATGTATGTACCTTATTGATAGGTAAAAAAGGTAAAAAAGTAAAGTACATTTTTACATATCAATAAGGTACAAACATATTTATAAACCAAGACCCAAGTACCTGTGAATTCCCCCCTCCCCCCCACCCACCCCCAATCAATTTATCAGTAAAATGTGCATATTCGTCGCTTTTATCCTAGACGGAAATGAAATAAGAGCATCTGAAGCACAATATCCATAACATAGTATAACAGGTCTCACAATAAACGTCAATTAATGAAATTGCTATTTTTAAAAAAAAAATAAAACAAATAAAACAAACACAAAAAAACGGGAGGTTTGGGGGGATGGGTGGATTGGATAGGTAAATCTACTTCATTGGGAATTTGAACAAAGTATTTGTTCCTGCTATAAGCCTGTAGGCTGTCAGTAGAGAACTACAATATATTTTCTGTCGGTAGTGGTATAAATTCAATTCCCCGCGCTTGCGCGGGATTTCATCTAGTAAAATTGATAAAAAAAATCATCATAACCTAAAAGTCAGGTAAAATTGAGACCCTTGAGGGTTTGGTCGAAATTTCTGGATCATATGCAAGTGATTCTATACTTTGTTTAAAGATCCGCGTGATTTATCTAATCCTTAGATATTATGGTTTTATAAATCTTCTGTTTATATTAAACCTTATCAAAGAGTAGTGGGAGTTGAAAACAAGATATATCTATTCTCTCCAGCAAAAAACTTTTAAAAAAAATAGATGACTCAAATGAAACCTAGATTGAGAAAAATCACCTAGACATATGCACCGCCTCAGAAACCAAGATTGCTGAATTAGTTTGATACTGCACTTGCTCTACTGTTGAACACTTGTGCAACATGCGCAGATACATGTAGTTATACTGCGCAAGCTCGGTGAAACAGGACGCTTCTTCTTAGCTATCATGAAATTTTATAAAATTTCACATTTTCTGGCTGATCCCACTGGACTGGACTCGTGAGGATCAACAAGGACTACAAATTTTCATTTTCTACACTCCATCGTTAAGGGAATTAGTGGATCTACCAATATTTGGTTTTTTTCACAATTAAGTTGATACTGACAAGAGAATATTCTCTACTTCCGGCAAATGTAAACAATGAAACATCTTTTGCTTGCATTATGTTTTATAACTTTTGTGGTAAGTAAAACAATGTATTGCCTGCATAAGACACGACCAAACACCTACGTGTCTAAGGAATTTTCCTTTTCCCTCCAACAGCCCAGTTATATCTGTGCAAACACCTGCATTTACTACTGGCATATGAACACATTCCAACAGAGGAAATTCTAGCCAAGTGTGGTTTGCGACACTTCAAACTTTCTGTCTATTTTATTAATTATAGGCGGTGTAGAAACAAACCCCGGCCCCTCTACCTCAAGTTATATGTGTCCCATATGCGACAAACCATGTGACTGGGGACAAAGAGCCATTGCATGTGATGAATGCAACCATTGGTACCATGCAACATGTACGTGGGTGGACTCTGAGGAATATTTATTTCTATCCAACGAGTCTGTCTCATGGTACTGTGTAGTTTGCAATGCCCCAAATCATTCAACTGTATTGTTCGACTCAATTGACTCTGCTGATAGTAATACCTTTTCAGTTTTGTCATCAAGAGATACTAGTAATGCAGACCCAAACTATAGCAGTTTATCAGATACCAGCTTTGGGGAACCTATGGCATCCTCATCATTAACGCGGGTATGTTAAGGAAGCATATAAGTCAATTCTCTGGAAATTTAGACTTTTTAAAGAAAATTAAGTTTGATAATTTACCAAAACCGCTGATAAATGTAAACTATTATTATCTATTGCATAAAGATAAAAGAGTGTCTAACGCAAAGACGTGCACCACCACCACGGCATCACGTGACTTCTATTAATAGCGAAATTTTCCTTAGTAAAAAAGCCAACAGAACAACAATACCCCGAAGTGTAATAATTTCTTTGAGTAAATAATATAGTTGGAAAACATCTATTTTGCCTAAAAAGTGCTGCTAGATTCCCACTGTTCCGTCAGTAAAATAATAATTCCACACATTCGCACGAAACCTTACCCGATGTTTTGAATTTTATACATATAAACCGAGATTTTTCGTAAAACCATGCTTAACTCGGGATTCTAGCAGCACTTTCCAAGTATTTTAGGAGGCAAACTTTCCATCTGTACAAATCTTATGTTTTGAAATATACAGCTTATTGTTGTTCTGCTGCATTATTTTTGTCACAAATGACAGAGGAAAGGCCGACCGGGATACGTATATAGCTGGCTGTCTTCGAAGAGAATACAATCGATGAAAATAAATTAGCATACCTGTTTTAGTAACTGAACTCCATATGAATTTCACAAAATATTCAGGATATTTGCTTTTAAACTCCATTTTACGTATCTTTGTACATGCCGTCTTAGCCAAATTCTCTTTACACGACATGATCAATTCCCAAGTTACTTGAAGTACACATATGACGTCATCGGTGGTAGATTTTAATCAAAATGACAGATACAGCATAACAAAATAAAAACATTTTATTTTTGTTAATGTTTACACGTTTCTATTCATTTTCTAGAGTTAAATTACATCTCTAAATACGAATATTACGAAAACTTGTATTCTAAAATTGACGTCATCTCGCCTACTATGACGTCATAATGTAGCACTGATTAAGTCAAGGTAGAATATTTTGTATGCTTCCTTATTACCCCTGCGAAGGCAGCCAAAACAACAACAACGAGGAAATGCGCGGCGGAATCTTCGTATTCTTGTTACCAACTTTCAGAGTTTTAAAAATAAACGCAATGATCTCCAAGTCATGATTGAATCAACAAAGCCCGATGTTATCCTTGGGACCGAGACTTGGCTGAGTGATACGATATGTACATCAGAAATATTCCCTCCTAAACTTTGGTATGATGTGATACGTAGGGACCGGGATGGGGATGCACATGGTGGTGTTCTTATAGCAGCTACAACTGAACTCGGCCTGAATCATCTTCACACCAGTAAGGACTCGGAACTCATAGCCGAAAGAAAGTGATATTGTCATGCCTTTACCGTCCACCAAATGGGCAAGATCAGCAGACAACAGATAAAGCTATACATGATATAAGTGATCTGCGTTCTCGACATAAGAACAACATTTTCATACTGTTACAGTCTACGGCTTACTTTGACATTTAAACCTGCCTTATGTACGGAGGTACGGTTTTGACAATAGACAAGAAAGTCTTAATAGTGGTTATAGGTATGGTGCTAGGGGCACTAACATGATTTACCGGCATGCAATCAACGCAAAAGGTGATGGGATTCAGAATTAAATAAATTACCTTATTCGTGAGGTATAGTATCTCCTTCCAATCTCATTTTCTGAAGGAATCAAATAAGGAAGAAAAACCATTCCGGAAGGAAAACTAAGCAAGAGTTCATCAATGTGGGAAGGGTGGGGGTTGAGGGTAGGGTGGTTACTGGTCACTTGCTCGACAACGTAAAATGTGCTTTGGAATGGCCTATTATTATCGTTTAATTAACTGTTAAGCTCAATATTTATATCGCAAAAGAGCTTCCATATATTGTCCTAGCGTAAAAGTAAGTCGTCGATTGTAAAGGTCAGCGCTTCTCGCAAAAGTCCATTAGGAAGTGATTTCAATTTACCAGACATCGACTGGGATAACTATGCCATCAGTGGTTCACAAACATCAAGGGAGATAAACCACGCTTTCATGCAGATGACTGCCTACCTAAACCTGCAGCAAGTAGTTGATATCCCAACTAGAGGAGAGAACATCTTGGATCTACTTCTAACATCCCATCCTGGACAACTTAGTCGATGCAAGACTATCCCACCACTCGGAAACAGCGATCACGATGTAGTACTCATAGATTTTACAACACACATAACTCGACCGAGACCAAAGAGGAGAACTATATATTTGTGGAAGAAAGCCAATATCAATGGCATCAGAGACGACCTCCTAAGTCATATAGATACCTTCACGCATACCAACTTTGAAGATGTTAACAGCATGTGGGGGTATATTAAAGATCTCATATTAGGAGCCGTTAAACATCATGTACCATCTCGTCGCACACTGACTGAACATACCCACCCATGGATGACCTCTGAGCTGAGACGTCTTAGCAACAGGAAACAAAAAGCCTATAAACGTGCTAAGCACAGCAAGGACCCAAATGATGTGAAGCGATAAAAGGCACTCAAAGGGCAACTACAGAGGGAATCCAGAGGAGCACACAGAGATTACTTGGAGGATGTTGTCAGCGATGACCTACGTACCAACCCAAACGGTTTTGGACATATATCAAAAACAGGAAGCAGGATTCATCCCAAATAGTGACTTTGAAGTCCAAAGACGGATTCCTTCACAGCGACACTGCCAGCAAAGCCTCCATTCTTAACGAGCAGTTCCAGTCTGTATATACTCGGGAGGATCTAAGTACTCTACCTGATCTAGGACCAAACCCTTTCCCTACTATGGACGACATGACCATTCACGAGATAGGAATATTGAAATTACTAAAGGGACTGCGCCCATTCAAAGCTACTAGACCTGACGAAAGCCCAGCGTTTATCTTGAAGCAAAGCGCAGAGTCCATAGCCCCATATCTGACGAGGATGTTCCAGTTTTCCTTAGATCATGGTCAGATACCAGATGAATGGCGCCGAGCAAACATCGTCCCTATATACAAGAAAGGGGAGAAACATCAACCATCAAATTACAGGCATGTCTCCCTTACATCAATAGCCTGCAAGCTCCTGGAACATGATGTACACAGCACAGTTATGGACCACTTTGATCGGAACAACACCCTCTGTGATGAGCAACATGGCTTCCGAGCCCGCTGATCATGTGAGACACAACTTGTCATAACACTGGACCAGATAGCGAGGAATATGGACCAGGGGCAAAAGACATTGGACTTTTCAAAGGCTTTTGATAAAGTTCCTCACCAACGTCTTCTACTGAAGTTGGAGCACTACGGAGTGTCAGGTACCACCCTAGGCTGGATTAAGGACTTCCTAAGTTGTAGAACCCAATCAGTGGTTCTGGATGGTCATACATCTTCACCTCTGGATGTCCTTTCGGGAGTACCACAAGGAACTGTCCTGTGACAGTTATTCCTGACCTACATTAATGACTTACCGGAGTGCACCAATTCAGACGCCAGACTGTTTGCAGATGATTGCCTCGTCTATAGTCAGATCCGAAATCAGAGAGATGCAATCAAGTTACAGGAAGATTTCACTGCCTTAGAGGGATGGGAAAAGAAGTGGCAAATGTTTCCACCCCGAAAAGTGCACGATTATTAGGATCTCCAACAAACGGCAGCCACTGCAAACATCTTACACCTGGCATGGACATCAGCTGGAAGTGGTGGAGAGTGGGAAGTATCTTGTTGTTACCATCTCCCAAGACCTACAATGGACCAAAGCACATCTGCACAAATATAGGGAAAGCTACAGGAACCTTGGACTTCCTGAGACGAAACCTGGACCATTGTACATCATCAGTTAAGGCAACAGCGTACTGTACTATGATCAGACCATCGATCGAATATGCGTCATCAGTGTGGGATCCTTATCAGGCCAACTTAACAAAGGATATGGAGCAGGTACAGCGTAGAGCAGCCAGGTTCGTCTTCAACCAGTACTCGGACACCTCCCCTGCGTCTGTATCATCATTACTGGACCAACTAGAGTGGGACTCACTCCAGCATAGGAGAACATTACATCGACTTATTCTGTGCAATAAAATCAGGAACCACCTTGTGGACATTAATCCATACAAATATTACACACCTGGGAACATAAGAAATAGAGGTAGCCATAGATATAGACAGTCTCGTGTCACCAAGGAGGTTTATAAGAATTCCTTCTTCCCTCGTTCGTTGAGAGATTGGAATCGTCTGCCAGAGACAGTGTCAGCAGCAGCTACTACAGAGGAGTTCAGGAGGGGACTAGACAGTGTCCCCTGGACCCAGCTGCAACCCTGGTAGACGTGATAAGCCATTGTACATAGTTGTGTCTGTTTTTAAAAGAAGCCTCCTGTTTTAACCAAGCCGGAGTTATAATCACTCTTAATCAGAGGTCAACTCCTTACTGGAAGAAGAAGAAGAAGAAAATGGATCAAGTTTACTTAGTCAAAATTTTGGAATTGTCTCTTCAACAATAAGAAAATGTTCTAATCCTTGTTTGATCTGGTAAATATATAAATTGTTTTCAAATTAACTTGCTATCGGAAGAAACATACATCTCTATTACGAAACATTGTCATCTATCAAAAAATAATTAAATAAATAAAAAAAATAACACGATATTGAGTGCAGATTTATCTGTTAAAATAATTTTTTCACCGATTCTGAACTCGGATAATCTCACGTTTCTCTCCTTAAATTGACTATGTTTACATTTGCAAATATTTTTATTAGAAGAACCTATTGAAGAGAAAATATTTATGAACTTATTAGGGGGAATGTGACCGAATCACCCGGCGAGATGATATCTTGCCTACATATTTCTGTCACAGTGAAAGTGCTTTCGGAACTTCTAACTCGATAGCGATGAAAAAGATAAATTAATTGAAACATATGGATGTCTATGGATGTTTTACATTCAACAGATGTTCATTAGATCTTCCTTCGGAGTGAAGAATGTTTTGAATAATATCATTAGCCTAAAATCGTGCTTACCTTTTTAACCCGAAATTCCTTTGAAGGTATGTAAACTGAAACAGACGATACCACCGCTTTTGACTGAACATATATAAAGAACTCGTAAAATAGAAAGATTATTCTTAGTGGCGATCATTGTTCTTTCATTATAAACAGAGATCAGCTGAACATCCATTTAAATATTCAAATGTTGGAGCGAGGCAAACTTTCAAAACCAAACAACTTCTAGGTCATTACGGGTCACAACATAGCGATACGTTCACTTGGAAATGAACTTGGTTGGTACGTGATCAAATCTACTGAGAAGCCCTTCGGGCTTCACAGGATTTGATCAAGTGACCAACCAAGTTCATTTCCCAGTGAACTTTTTAACATTGTTGTTTACTCTTAAATGAATTTATTAGGGGGTCAGATGTCATAGCGTGGCCGAATCACACGGCAAGATATCTTGCCTGCATATTTCTATCACAGTGGTTTCGGAACTTCTATCTTGATAGCGATGACAAAGATAAAATTATTAAAACATATGAATATTTTTTTCACAATCAACAGATAACCCTTAGATCTTTCTCGGTGTAAAGAATGGTTTGAAAATTAAATTAAAATCGCGCTTACTTTTTTAACCCGAAATTCCTTTGAAGGTATTTAAACTGAAAGTGAAACAGACGATACCACCGCTTTTGATACAACTTATATTTAGAACTCACAAAACAGTAGGATTATTTTCAATAGTTAGAATTCTAGAAAAGATTTACCATCATACTAATAGTCCATCATCGAGTACACCTTTCCATAGACAACCAGAAGAATACTGGATTAGGAAACTAGGCACAGGCTTTCCACATGGAAGCAATGACAATGTCGATAGTATTGGGGATCTTTCAAGTCCACAGTGTAGCAATGTGAATGTGATGGGACTTTTTAACAATACTCGGAGACGTAAGCGTAGTCATGGAAATCGGTCATACAATAAACCTATTATACACGATGTTTCTTTTGATTCACTACTACTTTATGTAAATAAATAGTTAGGTCTCCATCACATTCGCACCAAACTTTACTCTGTCCCGTTGAAAGTTCTATATGGTCTATTTGAAAAGGTCAAGGAAAGTCCATATCTTCGACACCAGAATACAGGCTTGGATCTGTGATAATGGATATTGCAAACCGCCACCTTTTACAGAAGATAATACAGCTCAAACAAACAGTTAGTTCCTTAAACTTCAATTTGCAAAACAAAGGAATCGACGCAGTTAATATTAGTAATATTCTTAATCACAAAAGGGTCCAGTCTTGTATTCCACCACATTTCAAGTTGAAGTCCACACCTTGTATTTCTTACAAATATACATCGACTATTGCTTCCAAAAGTTTTAATTACAAAAAAACTCTACAATGCCTTGATATCGAACATCCGATACATAATCCTCCTTTGTGTTCATGTTCTTCTTCACCCTACAACTATAATTCTGCTGGGCACGTCATAATTGGTGATGTAAACATAGTTAATAATGAGGATCTTAAATCCCTTATTTTAAAAGAGCCAAAATTTAGGGAACTCCGTTCTTTCAACTGGCGTCATAATTTTATAAATATTATGAATTCTGTGGGAGACTACGTCAGGCCATGGGCCAAATACGAAAAAAACCTTGACACTTTGTCAGAATGGATTAAGAGCATCAGATGGATGTTGAAATCTCGCATTAAGCAATTGAGGGGTCGCATGAAAACTATTTATCCCTTTGTCTTTAATAATTCAGAAGTGAAAAAGGAATTAGATAGATTACACGATCAGTATGTACTGGTTCCAGCTGACAAAGCTGGTAACAACATAATCTTGTAATTTAGAGGAACTAGGATTTAATTCTGCAGGTGGGAATCTAACTTACACCCATAGTACCCTTTCTAAGGAGGAAATTCTTCAAAATCATAATCCCGTTTAAGATATTTTTAATATTCCCAACAATCAAAATGAAATTGAATCACCACACCTTTACTAGATTTCTAAACTTCATAAAAATCCTTACAAAGATACATAGCGGGTTCTAGTAAATGTTCTACCAAGCCTCTTTCTTTACTCCTCACTACAATATTTACTGTAATGAAGGAGAAACTTCAGGAGTACTAAACATCAATATATTTGAGAAGTGGTGTAAATCAGATGTGGATACTTAAAAAATCAGTAACGCCAAAATGTACAACTTTTCAACACTTTATACAACCATTCCCCACGATAAATTAAAGTCCAGGCTTTTTGACATCATAGACAGCTGCTTTTTCAATAAAATGGAACTCGTAAATATACTTTCCTTGTCATTGGTCATTTGCAAAATTATTTTATTAAAAAGCATTCTGATTGTACACACAAGTACTCTGAAGTTGATATTAAAAAGATGCTTTCTGATTGACAATATCTATGTAGTTTTTGGAGATCAGATCTTCCAACAATCTATTTGAATTTCCATGGGTACCAATTGCGCCCCCTTATTAGCAGTCCTATATTTGTATTCATATGAAGCAGAATTTATTCAAAACTTCTACATGAGAAGAAGAAAACACTTGCTGTGGCCTTCAACTCGACATTTCGATATGTCGACGACGTATTATCATTTAACAATAATTACTTTCATTCATTTGACTCGATATATCCCAGTGAGCTTGAAATAAAAGATACCACAGATTCTGACACATCTGTTTCATATTTAGATATTTTACTAGAAAAAGACGTTAATGGTAATCTAACAACAGAGCTTTATGATAAACGTGATGACTTCAACTTTTCAATCGTCAACTTCCCTTACTTATGTAGCAATATACACATCACCTGCATATGGGGTTTATGTCTCTCAGTTGATTCGATACGCAAGAGCATGCTCTACATATGAACAATTTCTAAAACGAGGCAAGCTATTGACAAACAAGTTGATGAAACAAGGATATAAACAGTCTCGTTTGAAGTCATCATTTTGCAAGTTTTACGGTCGATACAATATCCTTGTCGGTACATACAACCTATCATTGAGTCAAATGCGGACTGATGTTTTTCATACTAATTGTTAGGACATTATTTATACACTGAAATGTCTACAGATTTTTTCGGGTTTTTTTCCCGATTATGACAAGGAGCACATGGCGGGCATGACCGGTCGGCAGGGGATGCTCACTCCTCCATGGCACCTGATCCCACCTCTAAATTTTGAAGTCCATGTTTGCTCTGCTCCAAATTTGTATCGTTTCATTGGACTTTCGAGATTGAATACTGTTCGTTATCTTCATATTTCATCGATCATTGTTTTATCACTATTGACAGCGATTTCCTGAACTTGATCGCGAAACATCAATATAAACATTCAAATGTGCGTCACAACATAGTGATACGGCGGGCCGTTTGTGTAATATTTCTATTCAAATATTCGTCTCAAATGTAAATATAAGTAATCTACTGAGAGGCCCTTCGAGCGTCACAGGATTTGATCACGTGACCAACCAAGTTCATTTTAACATTGTTGTTTATTTCTTAATAAAATTTTGCTGTAATTGTGTTTAATATTAATAAGATCCGCCACGCGCATGACTGCGGGAAAATACAGCATTAAAGCCATGATGAAAGAAGAGGTAGTCTACACAGTATTATTAATACAGCATAATTTTCTGATTGCTTCTCTCCATATCCTCCTGTCACAGGCACTTGATTCGATAATAATTTTTTTAACCCATAGTATAATAATAACAAAGTATCCAGATCCGAATTACATGGAGTACCCCCTCATTTTTAGATTTTGATTGGCTTAAGGACATTGGCAAGGTTCCTGGTTATCGTATAGAATTTTTCAAGAACTCTTGATTAGGTTTATTTGTACTAAACAGGCTATATTCTGGACTGTTTAACCTACCAAGCCAACCTCCTTTTTTAGATTTTGTCAAATCGGTGTTTTTGCAATTCTCGATACAT
The DNA here is from genome assembly GCF_033153115.1 of Saccostrea echinata. NCBI lineage: Eukaryota > Metazoa > Mollusca > Bivalvia > Ostreida > Ostreidae > Saccostrea > Saccostrea echinata. The sequence continues at coordinate 20,526,565 of NW_026889758.1, forward strand.
TTCCTATGTAAAATGTTGATAAAAGGGACCTACATAATTTTTCACCATAATATTTCTCCAAAACTCACTTATTTCACATAGTTTTTGTAATATATACATTATTGTATCTTCATTTCCTAATACTTCTAGATATTTTGGCTGAAAATTTATATATAGAAACAAGACAAGGACATACCGGCATCGATCTTTATTTTTGAGTTACTTCCCTTAACAGCTATAATTACATATTATTCATAATGGTCAAGAGAGTCAGACTGGTTGATTGTTGACTGAATTGATTGAATCACATTGTCATAAAAATATTGGAATGGATTTATTTTCATTTTTATTCGCGGTTACTAAATGCTGCTTCCTTCATACAACCTAAAAACTGATCTCAGTCGGTCTACCTTTCAGCATATATCATATCTTTGCCTTTCCCAGCATACTAAGCATAAGTTCCATGGTAAATGACGACTTGTTGGCTCTTTGTCCCCTGAATACAATGTACAACAAAGCCATTACTGCTTTTTGTTCTTGCTGTATAGATGATTCTACCCGTTGAAGGAAGTACATGTGCTTTTGTTTACCTCTGTAACATACGCTTTATTGGTTTTCATCGATTAGAGAATTCTTCACGGGATATCACTCTCAATCACTATTTCATAAGTGAAAAAACTCATGTATTTAACCTTTTTTCTCCGGAAAATCCTGACTTGCCAATGTCCTTAAAATCTGTTTCTAAAATTACATCGGAAAAATATCGTAGTGTTATTATGGAAAATGAGACGTAAACAAATTGTAGTTATTCACTGCAAAATTTAAACACTGGAATTGAATTTCTAAACAAACTCATTTTTATTTAAATTTGGCTCTCTGCCCGGGATTAGCACATACTATTTCATGGTGTGATTCGACTTTTCCACTCGGCGAACAGAGTTTTGACGCTGTCCACGGAGATAAAAGCAATTAAAGACAAGCATACCATATATGGTTGTGTAGATATATTACCGTAGAAGACAATGGTTATAAACAGTTTGCCAGTGCATTTCCCCTGAAAGTGTAAATGAGTGCGATTCTGGGGAGGGGGTACTCCATGTAATTCGGAGCTGGATACATTGTGTTATCATCATGGTTAAAAAAAATTATTACTGAAACAAGTGCCTGTGCTGCCAGTCTCTTCCTCGTTTTTATCTCTGAATCTGTCAAATTGCTTGTGTCCACTGGTCTACCTCTATTGTTGTGAAGCGAAACTGTAATCAAGATCAAATCATCCCTTCGTTTCTAAGTAGTTACATTGTGATGACTTCCGGTTTCTTTGCATTGTTCCCTTTCGGTTTTCAGCAGGTCATGTGACCTGAAGGGTATATATACTGAAACAGTCGGGTAGATCAGTAGTCTGTTGCTGACGACTGATGTGAGAAGAAAGCGTAGATGAGTAGAGCCAAACGTTTAAGGTAGTGTAATTAAGTTATACCTGAATAAAGTCTTACGTGCCTGCAATAGTCTTTCGGGACTTTGTTAGAGTATATATAATTATATATACTGTAGTTATACAGGGTTTTGGCTGAAATGTATGGAGATAACGAACAGTATTCAAGCTCAAAATTCCATTAAACAATACAAATTTTGTAGTAGAGCAAACACGGACCTCTGACACATCAGAGGTGGGATCAGGTGCCAGGAGGAGTGAGAAGGGAATGCGCTTCAGTCCTTGGAAGGCGCATGCGCTCCCGAGAACCGATAGGGATAGTGTACATATTTCTAATTCAAATTTGTGATTGAGAAAATTGATTAATTCTTAAATTGTTCAGATAGAACAGTCAAATCCCATGAAAGAACTCGGAAACGTCACAGCTGATATAATGTCATGCGATCAAATTACGGCGGAGCTATTGCAATCTAGTTGCAGAAATGTAGCTTTGCGAAAAAAAAAATATATTAACAGACCGGAGAACTACAGTGCCACCCACTGAAAAGAGTGTATATTTATTGCGCACAACTAAGTGCGCAGTTTCTCGATTTATTTCTCAGTGTCATCTCAAAATATTACTAACCACGTGTCCTAACACATTCTTTTACTATTTCCACAACAAAACATTCCGTATAATCGTTGTTAATTAAAAGTCTTCCTGGGCCTGAAATTGAGATCATCGGAAATTTCACCTAGATTTATACTGCGATTTTAGGTAGCACGATAGGTTCGGTCCAATGCTCTTCTGCAGATCAACTAGGAAAAAAGTTTATAGAGATCTAAGGATTTTTTTAATCGAGCTTTTGTGTAGTTGGGGTAAAAAAAATTCAGAAATTAACCCAGACCGAGCGCAATTTTTTGTGCACAATAAATATACAGTTCTTTCTATGGGTGGCACTGTAGCTCTATGGTCGTCCATCTCTTTTTTCATACCAGCTAGCTACAGATCTGCAGCTATTGAAATCTCCATTATTTTTGTGGAGTAAATAAAAAAACGGTAATTGTTTTAAATTTTTAATATCTTTGTATTGTCATTGAATAAAGTTGCGTAACTTACAGAAAAATCCTATCTTTAAAAGTAATGAAACAAATAAAAAGATCCTTTTAATCTTGGTTATCAAAAATGCGCCGCATACGTTGTTATACCTTTAAACTGTATTAAAGGAGATGGGTGAGCAGGGCATGCGGAATGCCTATAGCTTCATAAATAATAATAATAATGATAATCATATTCAATTTGTGAATTTGGTATTTAGAGTCGAGTTCTCATTATAGAAAGGAGATGAGCGGACATAGCGTGCAGAAAGCCTATAGCTTCAGATATATAAGAATCATGTTCAGTTTGTGAATTTAGCATTTAGAGTAAAGTTCTCATTATTGAAGTTTATGAAATTGCGATAAACAAAACTTTTCTGAGGAAAATTTTCTCGGCAAAATTTATTCTTTTATTAAAAAAAATTAATGTGGTATTCGTGGGGTTAGAACCCTAGCAATAAATATCCTGAGTATCATTTTCTTTCGAGACTAGCACGCTAACCACTAGACTACACAAGTCGTGACGAACAGTGGCATTTAAATCATGTTTGTGATGTGACCCTTGACTTAATGGACTTCAAGAATTTCTCGAAAAGATGCGAATGTTATATCATAAAAGTATATTTTTAAGGTATAGTGGGTCATTGCTCCATATTTTTGGTAACCAAAAAATGTATATTTTTATGCAAACTTTGAGGATTAACTTTCAAAAAGGTGGAGCGAAGACCCACTCATATCGAAAAATAGTGTTATAGTATGAGAAAATGACTCTTTTTGCCCTCTTTAGTGTGTGTCTAATATTTCACAGGCAAATAATTTCAATCTTTGAGGGATTTCTGCAAATTGTAGAGATTTTACATAAAGTATATTTTAATGTTAGACGAAATATCAAGAAAAAATTTGATATAATTGAAATTTAATTTTTCATCTTGATGTTTGTCACACTATAGGCTTATCGCACGTCATGTTCACCCAGTTCCTTTATGAAATTATGACAAACAGAAGTTTCCTGAGGAAAAAATATTTAATTCTTCAACCTTCATATTTGTCGTACTATACGCATTTCCCTCGCCTTGTTCGCCATCTTCTTTGCCTAAATGTTTAAACCAATGCCAAGTCTGCAAATTTTCTTTTAAAGTGAGTCCCTGAATACATTTACAAGATAAAATTATTTACATAAGATATTTTCTTTTAAATTTTGAGAAAGGCCGACAAAATATACGCTGAAGAGTCGTCTTAAACCGCTTTTTGAAGGCAGTGCTCATGGCGTTGTAAATAAGCGGATTCATACAACTGTTTGTAAATCCGAAAAAGTACGTCATTAGCATTGTAAACACATAGTTTTCCTTGTCAAAAAAGCTCGACCTATAAAAAGACTGTTGAAGCACGCTAACTATCGACACAATATAGTGAGGAGACCAGGCAAGGATAAACGCCACAGCTATAACGATTACCATCTGAGCGACCTGTAAAGAAAAAGTGATAATGCATCAAGACACTGAGATCCCCTTAGTAACAACACCTTGAAATATAACATAAACCCGAATTGTTTATATAGATTACTTATAAATTAACAAGATATGAAAAAAATAACTTACATGTATACTGAATATATTACTATTTAACTAATATATATATCGATACTGTAGAATCTAATACACAGTACACATATACATGTATTAACCTTTCGTTTGTTATTTTCCCGCCGTCTTCTTATACTCCTCGTCAGGTTAGGAAAATCCATATTAAATGGCTGAACGATTCTGATGGCCAATTTACTACACGTTACAATAATAACCATCATAGGGATGAAGTACATGATCAGAAACAGCAGGATGAAGAACACTCTCCTCACATTACCCGTACCTCCATCCAATGCGTCGAAATTATCAGTACATGTTATCAAGGATACACTTCCAAAATCACTAGTAATGGTAAAGGGATATGAAGTTGAATAGAGGAAGGGGATACAGAGAACTAATGCTGTGATCCAAGCAGCCGCTATTATCTTCTTGGTTCTGTCTTCGCTTTTGATCTTCGCTGAGAGGGGGTAAAATACTGCATAATATCTATTAAAAAGGAACAAGAAGAGAACCTCGTGTATTAAGCATTTAATTTAACTTTCCTATGAAGTTTGTATGACGTGAGCATTAGTTATTAAGCTAAGAATCCAGTGTCATCAACAAAAAATTAAAGTCGAACTAAAATTTATTCTTTATATTTAAAAGTGTTAATCATTATAAATTGTTTAAAAATAAACGTTACAATTTAAACGACTGAAATGAGTTAACATCTTTGCACCAAAATAATGTTAATCTACATTTCAAATCACTTCTATATTTCTTTTACTATGAATTAAACATATGCATGTCCGCGAGTGGAGGAGTATGTATTGATAATAAACATCAATTATTTAATCTAATAAGGATATTCGATGAGTGTTAACTGATCAGCTTGATCCCCGCTATTTTGCTGGACATGAATGATGAATGGTTAATTCGAGATTTGCTAAATGTTATGTAACCTATAATGTATAATGTGATAATAATGATATCAAGATTAATTTTGTTTTAACGTTCTTGGTTGGGTGTCAAGCACATTTCCATTAATCCCCATGCTCTACAATTGTTAAGATAGTATGAAGTTTCCAAGATCGAATTACCACATGAATGGTATTGAACGATTGTTAAAATGTTAAACAAGCGTTGACGTCTAAACTAAATCTAGTACTGTCGGACGCCAGGGCGTCAGACAATAACTTGATACATCCTTACAAGAAGTGAAAAGACAATTAAATAAACGCATAATTATACGAGGTGTTACCACAGAATTGTAAGTAGGAGTCTGATCAGATAATTTTGACTTAGGGTTATTTCAGGACGTCCATTGTTCGGCAGTTTTTTTATCCTCCTGTAAAATATTCAATTGTTTGCATATGTCTGTATTTTTGGAATTGTTAAGGACTTCTGCTATGTAATTCTTAATTTGGTACTCTAACGTGAAAATATTAATGCTGGTTTTTGTGGTCAATACTATTTTACCTGACACCTGAGGCGTACAATATTCACCGAGCCCGAATATTGTACTTCGATCGAAGGTGGCTAAGTCATCGTATTGACCGAAAAAAACTGTAATAATTGTTTCATTATATGATTCAATGATTAAGTGACACACACTCATTAAGCAATGCATGCCATCTTGCTAACATTTATTGAAGTACCAGCAAAAAATAATGAGAGAAACAGGGTTAATATATCATATTGGAATTTTTAATTCTGATTCAAGTGCAATGTTGAAAAAATTAATGCCAGGCACATATATAGGATTGATTTTGAAAAGGGGGCATTATAAGGAATAAAATTGACAGCTTATCTGAAAACAGCCCCTCACCCCCCCACCCCCACCCCAAAAGAAACGAATTCTCCCAACTTAAAGTTTTATTTGGTGGGATGTTAAGGTCCACACATGAGAGGAGGGGGCTTTCGTTGAAAATTTTTATCCTTAAAATTTAAATTAAAACTTCACTTTCTCAAAAGTTGTGGAGAGGGAAAGGTCTCCTGCAACCCCACCCCTCACCCAAGAATCTATGTGCCTTAATGTTATGTTCATATGAGTGGAAGTCAGGTGCAAGTGAAATCTCTTTCAGAAACTATTTGTATCAATTTGATTTGGAATCCCCAATCTATTTTTAGTCTAATATGGAGAAAAATAAATCCTTGTATTCACCTGGAAGGTCACGTGCAGGTGAATATAACGTAGTATTTTTCTACATTGTTAGATCACTTCAGCCAATCAGAAAGAAAGGAATTATTCAAACATATAATAAATCATTTTAACTTTTAAATACATGTCATGTTGTAAATTTTGAATTTTGAACTAGTTGTCATGTTGTAAATTTTGTATTTACTGCAACCCAGTAACTCAAAATTAGCAACATGACATACATATCAAATATCCGATAGATGTGCCTTATAGTAAAGAACTTCTAGCGTGCTAAGCTGCCATTATTATTTTTTTTTCTTCTGATGAAAAAGACGAATACGTCAAATAAAGCCCCATATTCGCCAAACCTCGGATGATTCCGTCACCTTCATCAAACATCGACTGGCCGTCACGGTAGCTCAGTCGGTAGAGAGCTCGCTCCGTGATCCGAAGGTCGTGTGTTCGAATCACGGCCGTGACTGACCTAAGTCGATAAAAAATAGGTAGCAACTGTTTCTTCGCCAAGCGCTCGGCACTTTGAAGTGAAGGTGCAGGTCCTTCGGATGAGACCTTAAAAACCGAGGCCCCGTGTCACGGTAGGCGTTGGCACGAAAAAAACCCTCGCTGCTCAATAGCCCTGAGTGCCGAGTAAAGGTCTAAATTTGAAGCCCTTCATCGGTATATGGTGACGCCTCTATATGAGTGAAAAATTATCGAACGGGACGTAAAACAACATACAATCAATCAATCAGTCAAACATCGGCTGTACGACGGAACTCGGTATGCTTCTCCCGCCTCTGCCTAACATTTGTGATATGGCTGTCGGTTTACTGCTGACGGAAAACGGAACACTTTAAAAAAAAAATACGAAAAAAGCATTACATACGATAAAAATGTTCAAGAGCATTAAAGTAACACTTAGAATAATACTTACTAAGGCAGGCACGTAGCATCAAGGTGGGGGGGGGGGGGAGGGGTTGCAGGGGGGCCTGCCTAACCCCCACTTTTTTTCCAAAAACAACTTTTACTATTGAAAATGTTTATTGAAAGGCCGGTTGGTCCCCCCACTTTTTGTTGCAGTGTAGTCAAATAAGGGTAATATAGTAGAAATAAAATTTGTTACTGAAAAAAGTTGGAGCCCCCCCCCCCCCACACACACACACACGAAATAGGATTCTTGAGTTTGGACAATCTTACCTATTTTGTTTTATTTCGTTTCTTGTTTTTTTTTTGTTTTTTTTTTGTGTTTGTTTATTTGTCTGTTTTTTTTTTTTTTTTTTTTTTTTTTTTTTTTTTTTTTTTTTTTTTTGCTTGTTAAGTTTTTTTTCAGGTAAGTTGAAATGTAGAATTTTTGAATTGGCGACCATTGCAATCAGGCCCGTAGGAAGCAATTTCAGTTTGGGGGGCACAGCCATATATTTTCAGTTGAGGGGGCACTATCAACCAAAAATTCCTTGACAAGCAAAAAAAGAAAAAAGAAAGAAAAAGGTAATCAGACGTTTTCATTGAGGGGGCACAAGCATATAGTAGCAATGTTTTCTACAGTAATGTATATATCGGCAAAATTTAAAAATATGACGAGACTTACCTTGGTTAAGTTGAAGTCAGATTGTAATTCTATGAGTCATTATAATTACTGTAGGGATTATGTGAGATAGTAGTACGCATGTGCAACCTCAGTCTTCAAACTTAATCATTTGGTCATAATGTAATCATTTTGTCAATGTACATAATTACCTAAATTATTATTACTTTTTGAATTATTGGTCTGATATGTATGAATATCTGAAAACCCTGTGCAGGGAGTGGTGGGAGGCACATAATCCCTACAGTAATTATAATGACTCATAGAATTACAATCTGACTTCAACTTAACCAAGGTAAGTCTCGTCAAATTTTTAAATTCTATTTCGTCATTATTACTTCCGGAATTATGTGAGACTTCAAAGCGCATTATGATCAAATGTTTCAAAACACAAGAAAAATACATGATCATAATACTATTCTACTTACTGAGAACTTGTCTCCCACTCTAATTTTTCTTGCAAAACACACCTGAAGCAAAACTTTCTTTTTCAACAATATTGTCTTTTTCATAGAATTTGGAGAATGTTGTAGCATTAGTCCATCCAGCCTTCCTTAAAATTTCATCTACTGGCACAGCTGCCGATTTTGCTTTTGACACTGAAGCAGATCTTACACTGTGCGATCCAAATACATCTGTATTAACCCCAGAAAGTTTCATCACCATTTTGATCCATCTGGACACTGTGTCTCTCGTAACTGCCTTATGAGGTTTAACATAACTTAATAAAAGTGATTGTTCTCCATTTCTAATAGGTGCTGTCTTTAACAAATATTCCTTCACCACAACGTATATACAAAGTCTCCTATCTGGAGGGTGTGCTTTCATATGTACAACAGGCATTTTATAACCCGGTCTACATTGCGTTAGCAGTCCGGAGTATTCAAATATGTATTCATTAAAGCACTTTTTCATATTATTTACAGAAATAAGATGAATTGACTGAGCTCGTGCAGCATTTGTCAAAGCAATTAACATTACCAGTTTCAATGTTAATTGTTTCAAACTTAAAGTCTTTACAGGAGACCATTTCTTCAACTGTCGTAGAACTAAAGATACATCCCATGTTCCAGAATATTTGGGTTTAGTTGGTCTAATGTTATAAACACCTTTCATATATCTAATAACAAGAGCATGGGATCCAACACTGGTTCCATCTAATTTTATGCCCAACGCTGACAAAGCCCCCCGAGCTGTATTGAGTGAACTGTAACTCAATCCATTTTCAAAAAGTGAAGAATTCCAAAATATTATTTATAGATGGTGAAACTGGATTAATTTTCCATTCAGAGCAGTACTGAAACCATCTTTTGATGAACGTTTGATATTGTTTTTTAGTACCGGTTCTCCATGATGCCATAATAATGGAGGTAGTTGTTTTTGAAAATCCAAAATTTCTGTAAGCTCGCCGGACACTTGGCATGCAATCAAGGTCATTTTTTCCCACAGAGGATGAGTCTCCTTTTTGTGAGGGTTTAGAAGTAGATCCTTCCTTCTCGGAAGTAATAATGGATTCTTGACTATACTTTTCATTAATCCTGTGAACCAAGTCTGAGTAGGCCATAATGGGGCAATGATAATCCCTCTTGCCCGGTCTTCCCGAATCTTCTTGATGCACAAGCCCATCAAACTAAAAGGTGGAAAAATATAAACATAATCAAAAGTTCTCCAATTTAATGGAAATGCATCAACATAACTACATTCTGGATCTTGTTTCCATGAGCAAAACACTTCAACTTGTGCATTGAGTCTTGATGCAAACAAATCTATATCTGGACAACCTAGCTTTGAACAAATTTGTAAGAATATATCATGGTCTAATTGCCATTCCACTTGATCATTGAATTCTCTGGATAATTTGTGTGCTTCTATGTTATTTTTCCCTGGAATATGAGAACACTTCAACCAAATGTTTCTCTTAGTACACCATTCCCATATTTCCACTGCAAGTTTATTGCAAATTTGAGATTTTATGCCACCCATATTATTAATATAACTAATGGCAGTAGTATTATCTGATAATATTCTTACATATTTGTTTTTCACAATATTCACAAATGATCTCAAAGCAAAGTAAATTGCAAGCATTTCTAAGTAATTTATGTGATTCATTTTTTCTTCTTCTTTCCATCTTCCACCAGTTCTGATATTATCTTGTGTGCATATTGCTCCCCAACCTAACAAAGATGCATCAGTTTGAATAGTAATCTCTGGGTTACCTCTAGAGATAAGTCTTATCTGAGAATGAATATTGGAACACCACCAACTTAGTTCTTCTTTCATTTTTATAGTGATTGGCATTAAGGAATCAAAATTCCCTTTAGCTTCTTTTAAATGCTTTATTTTCTCTGTTTCTAGCAATCTGTAATGTAATTTTCCTAATTCTGTAGCTGAGAAACTCGAAATAATCAGTCCAATGACTCGAGCTACAGTTCTTATTTTAGCGCGATCTTTATTCATTAAACACTTGCATTCTTCATAAATAATCTCTTTCTTCTCCTCAGTCAATTCAATAGTCATTCTTTCAGAATTTATTACATTTCCCAAAAATGTGATACACTTCTTGGGTTCAAATTGACTTTTCTTTCCATGAATCACAAAACCAAATTTTTCAAGATATTCTCTTGTGATGTTCACATTCATTCTACACTCATCAATAGTATCTCCAAACAGTAAAACATCATCAATGTAAGTCATGCTAAGATAACCTAATGTTCTAAGCTTTGCAAAGATTGGTTTGAGAACCTTTGTGAATATTCTAGGTGCTGATGACAAACCAAATGGTAAGCAGGTATATTGAAATATTTTCCCTTTCCATCTAAATCTCAAATATTTTTGATGCTCCATTGCTATTGGAATTGTATGATAGGCATGTCTTATGTCAATTGATGCCATAAAACAATTTTCCTTGACCAGATTTACTGCAGATTCAAAAGTATCCATCTTGAAATGATGGTATACTACATATTCATTTAGATTTTTAAATTAAGAATAACTCTGTATTCCCCATTTTTCTTTGGTCTAACAAATATAGATGACAGAAATTGATCTGGTCCAGGAATTGCCTCAACAATAGCTCCCATTTTTAATAAACTCTCAATTTCTTGATCTATCACTTCAGATTCTACTGAATTAAATTTAGGTTCAAACAAATTACATTTTGTTGGAGCTACATCATCTACAAATTCTATTTTACAGTTTTCAACTATCTCTAATACATTTTTATCTGATGTAATTTTTTCCCATTCTTTGGAAAAATATTTCAATCTACCTGCATAAAATTCAACACTTTTCTCACTAACCTCATCATTTATTGAGTCTTGCTTTTCTGTTGAGTGTTGCTCTTCTTGGAGTTTTTTGGATAAAATTGTCCACTAACTCCACCACTGTTTCTGTTCGAATATCCGTAATTTGGATTATATGCAGAATTGCTATAATTTCCACGTCCTCTTGGTCTGCGACCTCTAAATCTTCCTCTCATTCGACCTCTGAATGATCCTCCTCTGTTATTGTACTGCAGCTTATGACCAATCTTACTGCAATCTTCAATTTCTTTTGCCGTTTTTTAAATATCGTCACCAAATAACCATGACGTATAAGGTACAGTTTGTGCACACAAATGCAAGTATTCATATCTCAATTCAGGCTTGATAAGCTCTCGTCTTGTCATGTTCACTTGTCTATTTGCATGTCCAAAGAGTGCTAAACTATCATTGCATTCATCTATTATCTTTCCCAATTTCGTTTTATGTGAATCATCCAATTCATTCTCCAAGTCTGCTAATTTGTTTACAACTTTGGCCAAGATAATGGAACCTTTAACAACAGAGGTTTCGATGTTTTGCATTTTTCTATCAATAGTTTTTGCTTCTTGAGATATAATATCCCAAACAAGTTGGTTTGTCTTCACAACTTTTAGGCCTTCACAGTTTTCTGGTCTTGCATTGTTTTCATCTTTAATCAGATCTGAATATTGATCTTCATTCATTCCATTTCTAAACAAATCTGTTATGTTTGTAGCCAAAGTCTCATCTATTTTCACATCACACACTTCTCTGCTCTTAAATCTTTTGCTCATGTTCATAAAACGACTTGTATTTTCTTGAACAGCTTCTGTGTCCAACTGATCACTCTTCCTTTTCCCAGAAGTATTATCTGGATTTTCAACATTATCATCAGTACGCTGAATATTACTACAACTCTCGTCATATGCTTGATCATCATCGTAACATTCGTAATCATCACAGTCTTGAAATTCGTTTTCTATTCTATTGACTTTGTTATTCAACGTGCCAATAATTTCATCATGTTTTTTTCTGGTTTTCAAGTATTGTAGTCAATATACCCATAATTTGACTATCGTTTTGTGTATTATCACTATCGGCTTTGTTATGGACATCGGCCACAACTTTCATAGATTTTTTCGTTCCGCTGGACCTTGTACTTGTAGCACTTACCGTAGTACCAACAGAACTTCCGTGTTTCTTAGTTTTTGTTCTCTGAACCTCAGTTTTATTCTTTTTGGTAACCTCGTTACCCTTGAATGTTTCGTCTGTTGTCTTTTCTGTATCTATTTCTTCCTCAAAGCTAGTAGTGCTACGTAATTGTTTCTTTTGAATCATTTGTTCCGCCATTTTTACTACTTTATCATAAAGAAATCGTAACACCGCTTTATGGTAGTCGTAAAAACAAAACTCCTCGAGTTTTGTAAACTAATAAACGTGTCTAAAAATTTCCAGTAACAATACCAAGTAATTACAAAATATGAGTTAACCACGTTAACCCAGACACGAACTGAAGTTGCTAAAGGAAAGACCACGTCCTTCCCTACTCATAACTCGTACCACACTGAGGTTGCACATGCGTACTACTATCTCACATAATTCCGGAAGTAATTATGACGAAATAGAATTATTGGGGGGGGGGGGCACGGCCCCGTGCCCCCCCCCCCCGGCCATGGCAATGGAAACAGAGGGAATATAAAGATTTTAAATTTCCTTTTCTCAAGAACTGCGCAGCCATTTTTATTTTTCTTTAATTGCTCTAATAAACTTTGTCGGGGTCAATTGCTGTTAAGGGTCTCGAAGAGTGTTTCTTTGGTCACGGAGAATCACCAATAAAACTTCGAGTTAATGCCCACCGTCTCAAATAGGTTCTGCCAGCAAGTCACATGTCACACCTCCCCGTTTTTTTTTTTTTGTTTTTGTTTTTTTTTTTTTTTTTGTTTATTTGTTTTTTGTTTTTTTTTTTTTTGTTTTTTTTTTGTTTGTTTTTTGCTTGTTAAGTTTTTTTCAGGTAAGTTGAAATGTAGAATTTTTGAATTGGCGACCATTGCAATCAGGCCCGTAGGAAGCAATTTCAGTTTGGGGGGCACAGCCATATATTTTCAGTTGAGGGGGCACTATCAACCAAAAATTCCTTGACAAGCAAAAAAAAAAAAGAAAAAAGAAAGAAAAAGGTAATCAGACGTTTTCATTGAGGGGGCACAAGCATAAAGTAGCAATGTTTTCTACAGTAATGTATATGTCGGCAAAATTATTTGGGGGCACGGCCCCGTGCCCCCCCCCCCGCCCCCCGGTTCCTACGGCCATGGCAATGGAAACAGAGGGAATATAAAGATTTTAAATTTCCTTTTCTCAAGAACCGCGCAGCCATTTTTATTTTTTTTTTTTAATTGCTCTAATAAACTTTGTTGGCGTCAATTGCTGGTAAGGGTCTCGAGGGGTGTTTCTTTGGTCACGGAGAATCACCAATAAAACTTCGAGTTAATGCCCACCGTCTCAAATAGGTTCTGCCAGCAAGTCACATGTCACACTTCCCAGTTTTGGTGACCCTGGAAATGCTTTAGCAGCTGAGTGACAATGGCGAAAGGCGAGTCTCTGGCGCCTTCAAATAACCAGAACATGTGACCTAAGGGAAGGAAAACCCTGACAGAAAACCACTGGTCCTCCGAGTCCAGGTGGTTTTGCTCAGGGTCAGCAACCTTGACATGTAAAAAATCAACAGCTACAGAAACCAAAGCCGAGGATAATTGTACCAAGGGAGGGATGGAAACTATTCAGGAAACTGAACACATGAAGGATAGCAGTCAAACCCAGCAGGAAACTGACACCCAGATAGTCAACATTCTCCACCCTAAAGAAGTATGTAGAGTTGGTTGCTGGAATGTCAGCACCCTCTACCAGACAGGAAAACTCGCTCAAGTCTTAAAGGAAATGGAACAGGGATGGACTTGGGGCAAGGTACAGCAGATGTCAGCGGACAGACAGAGATGGAGGTCCTCGGTGCAGGCTTATGTGCTCAAAGCACGAAGAGGATTAAGTAAGTAAGTAATAAACTTTGTCACTATTGCCATAACAAAAAAAGTGGGATTTTCAAAATCTTATTTTTCTAATCTAAAGGTATTCAAACTGCATACAAGTAATATTCATTATATTGATGTGTAAATGTTTCCCGAAATTTCTTGACTTTTTAAACTGACTTCCGACGCCATGGAAACAACACTGGATAAATAAATTTTGCAAACTTTTAAAAATAGTATTTTTTTTTATTCCGATTTCACCTCGGGTATTGTATCGTCGGGGTCTGTTGGGGTGACATGCACTTTCGCTTGCAATTAGCAAAATTCTAGTTGGATTTTTGATCTCTTTGACAGGTAAAAACACCTTTTCAAGCCCTTTGAAGACAAGATTTTGTGTCCGTGCATTTTTTTTTATCTCATTAATTCAGGAAAGTTCTTTCTTGAGAACTGTTATCTCAAGCAGGCTAAAATTTAGATCGGTCCTCCTTGTTTTAACGTTAACCAATGACCTTTAATATATATGGTGAAAATATTTTTCGTAAGAATTTTTTTCCAGAATTCAGGTGAAAAATGACCACAACTCGATTTTTCTAGTAATTGTGAATAATTTCAACAAAGCCAAATTGGTTTATGTCAGCACCATTACCTTTTCACAAATGTCAGTATTTTTATTAATACCATTGACAGGCCCTTAGAACGGAGGGGGGTGAGATGGCAGGGGGGCGACCCCACTTTTTCTGGGTATAGTATTTTGGTATAGTTTAAATGCTGTTTTTTTTGTTTGTTTTTTTTTGCTTGTCAGATTATTTTTAGAAGTTGCCCCCCCCCCCCTTTGTGGTCAGTTTAGGTTTTTTTCCAAGTTTTCCTTTGGCTCAGGCGAGCTAAAATGTAAACGTGTAACGCTTGATGTCGAATGTTACGTTGCTTTCCGTTCCCGTCCGTCTTCTTCCGGTTGAGAAACTTGTAAACAATTTCAGTTTCTTTTGAAATGTTGTCTCTAAGAACATTTCAATTAAATTAAACATAAAAGTTCTGGTTTATTGGGTTCTTGGAGATATTTTAAAGAACATATGGATACTCACTCAGCAATTAGCAATTAGTGTTTCATGCATTTATTGTATGTTCCAATGTTAATGGGCTTTCATAAACCAAAATAACTAGAATTTTTCAATAACAAAGAAACATAAGAATTTCTCGTTGAAGAAAAGGGGGAATTTCGTAATTTATGTTTCTGCCAATTAATTGTATCATAGCAATAGGAGGAACTTATACATTTTACACATACAGATCTACAAAATCTACAAATTACACTGAAATACATTTGATACTGTTCTCCAGTAGCTTATATTTTCTTTGCTTTCCTCTTTATTTCATTTCGATAGAAAAAACACGAAATCCTTTGAAATTGTGAAAGTTGTCAAAAGTTAATTAGTTTTCTTTTGAAATACCCCACGAGGAATTCTGTTATAGATTATACGATTAACAGAAATGTATACTCTTTTAAAAGGTCGAGAAAAAATCATTATAGATTTATTTCAGACAGTATTTGAAAAGAAACAGAATTAGAAATGCGATACTAATTAGAAATGCAACACCAATTAGAAATGCGACACCCTTGAAGCTAAAACTTGCTGTTCTTTTAGTAAATAAAGAAGATAAATATCCATTTTCAAGAATCATTTTATTCCCAAGTTGATATCTGTGTAAAATTCCTCCAAAACAGAAAGAGAATAAAATTAATCTTAAAGAGTTAAATTTGTTGCACAATGTCATCAATTAATGACCGTGAAATAATGATTTTTTAAGATGTAGGCAGAACTTACAGATTTTATCCCCTTGTGACTCGGTGCCTTGCAACTGTTTAATTGAAAAAGGAGATTTCCTACCCGGATTAGAAATACATGTGTTAAATTAAAGTTTCAGAATTCAGAGAATTTAAAACTAGCTATAACAATCTAGATTGTTATAGTTAGTTTTAAATTCTTTAAGAGAAGGCATAGAGAAAGGAAATTTTGTAATTTAGAAATTAACTACTCTTGAATACTATTTACTATATTGTTTTACTTTTTACCTCAAATTGGTTATACTCAAATATATTTTCCAGACGGAAATGGACAATGAAACAATTTTTTTAATGTGACGCTTTACTCGTGAGTTGTTAAGGTAGTGAGCCGTTGCAAAACAAACGCTTATTGCCTATGATGGGGCAAAACGAATGTCCAAAATCAACCTATTGAAGATAGCGAGCATAAAATTTCATCTAATTTCAAGAATAAACGTGGGGTTTTGAATTACATACCTTATATTCAGAAAATTTAGCGAGGATTTAATTTTGGCATTATAAGCGAGGATTCTGAGATCGCTAAAATTAAATATCGCTAACATTTCATTCCGTATCGGTTGTTATTGTTATATCTCTAGACATTATAAAATCGCTAGAATTAGTTCTCGCTAACAGTATATACCATTTTTTGGGATAAATCGCTAAATTTGCGTCTGGCTAAAATTTTTACTCATACGGCACTTTGTACTGAGTAAAGTTTGTTTTAAATAAGAGTAGACAGAATTTCTTGTAATGCGTTTTATCAATCAAAAGTTTGTTTTAAATAAGACACAAAATTTTTGTTATGCGTTTTAATCAATTTTCGACTTTTGAAGCAAGCAGCAAGAGAAGAGAAAAAAAACCCTCCAGTTTTCATTTCTTTTAGTCAAGACATTTGTCTTGTTAAAAATTGCAGATATAATTTTTTTCCCTATGATCAACGTTGATCCTTTATATTTTTTTTTTACATGTTCAATAACAGGACATCTTTTTAGTTTGATTTAAGTGTACTCTTACGAAACTTATCTCTACTTCCACTTTGACTTTCTTTTTAGTTGTAAAAACATTACAATGCCTTAATAACTGCAATAATTGCTACATAGACTCAGAAAAAAAAGTCATGAAAACTGTTCAGCGTTTGGTTTCAATATTTATTTGTCACAACAAAGCTTTCAAATAAATAAATAAAATCAGAAAACAGTGCTTCTGTGCCACAATGCTCATTTGAGTCACAAGTATCATCAGCATGGTTGTGATGACTGCATAATAAACAATTTGTTCTATATTCTTAAATGAATCTCTGCTTGATTAGGGGTTACTCGTGTATCTGGATAAATTGACTGAACATTCAAAACCATCAAAGTTTCATTTTCTAAGTCAGACTGGATTAGCTGATATCCTGAGAGCTCCGTACAAATATTGGCAGCTACATTAAGGAACTGTGCCATTTCGTGACTAGGCCAGCTATACTAACCTTTGTAGTCAGGAAGTTAAAAATATTAATTTACACCTAATGTAGACATAACATAAAGACACGGTTTGATCAGAAAAGCCCATTTAATTATCTGGTTGAGATGAGTTTGAAAGGATAAATTTTATATCACGCTCCCTATATTTTTAAAAATAAATAGAAATATTCAATTTACGATATGCCGTGTGTACGCATGTTTTCATAGTACTAATCCAACAACGTGAGCCGTTTTAACGAAGAACCGTGCTCTGTATCATTCTTAAATGTATCATTATTGAATACATCCTTTACATTGCTGGAATCAGATCGAATCTCAAAGACTCCTGTACCCAATATGATATCAGGTTCAGTCTTAGAACTTTCTTCCATACGTCCATTCGATATACATATACAATCAGTATTCCTTGAGAACTTAACTCTCGACTCCTTGTTAGGGGTCCTTATTTTATTCACCTTCCCCGCATCTTCGTTTTCACTATTGCTACTTTGGCCTTCTTTAAACCTTGTATTCGTAGTCCCTCGGCTATTATCGGAACTACTATTGTGAAGAGGTTCATCTTCTGCTTCATTGAAACTCCTTGTCGCAGAAGTCACATTTGTTGATCTTCGCTGAATGATGCTCCCATTTCTGTATTTCATAATCTTCTGACGGCAGTATATAAAATTACAAAAAATACGACACAATGTACGTTTGAAACTCTGTCGGAATTTTTCGCTCATGACTGTGTAAATGAAGGGGTTGACACAACTGTTTATGAATCCAAATAAATGTGCACTCAGCATGGTGAAAACGAAATTAGATTTTTGGAGGAAATTTTCCGGCTGGAGGACAGAGACAACGCTGACTATATACATCGGGGACCAAGCAACGAAGAAAGCGATCGCCACAACTATAACCATCCGGGCAACCTGGAAAAAAAGAAATAAAAGGGATAGAGTTCAAGTAAACAGTAACTTAACAATACAATTTGTACAAATAAAAATCGCTCTAGACTATGGTGGATTGGTGATAACTACATGTCTGTGTCACAAATATAATTTCACGTGATTGAATCCTGTCTTTCGTTAACTACATGTCTGTGTCACTAAATGTTATTACACGTGATTGATTCCTGTCCTCCGTTTACTACATGTCTGTGTCTCTAATGTTATTACACGTGATTGAAACCTGTCTTCCGTTAACTACATGTCTGTGTCACTAATGTTATTACACGTGATTGATTCCTGTCTTCCGTTAACTACATGTCTGTGTCACTAATGTTATTACACGTAATTGAATCCTGTCTTTCGTTAACTACATGTCTGTGTCACTAATGTTATTACACGTGATTGATTCCTGTCTTCCGTTAACTACATGCCTGTGTCATTAATGTTATTACACGTGATTGAAACCTGTCTTCCGTTAACTACATGTCTGTGTCACTAATGGTATTACACGTGATTGATTCCTGTCTTCCGTTAACTACATGTCTGTGTCACTAATGGTATAACACGTGATTGAATCCTGTCTTCCGTTAACTACATGTCTGTGTCACTAATGGTATTACACGTAATTGAAACCTGTCTTCCGTTAACACCATGTCTGTGTCACTAATGGTATTACACGTAATTGAATCCCGTCTTTCGTTAACTACATGTCTGTGTCCATAATGTTATTACACGTGATTGAATCCTGTCTTTCGTTAACTACATGTCTGTGTCCATAATGTTATTAGACGTGATTGAATCCTGTCTTCCGTTAACTACATGTCTGTGTCACTAATGGTATTACACGTGATTGAATCCTGTCTTCCGTTAACTACATGTCTGTGTCACTAATGTTATTACACGTAATTGAATCCTGTCTTCCGTTAACTACATGTCTGTGTCACTAATGTTATTACACGTAATTGAATCCTGTCTTCCGTTTACTACATGCCTGTGTCACTAATGGTATTACACGTGATTGAATCCTGTCTTCCGTTAACTACATGTCTGTGTCACTAATGGTATTACACGTGATTGAATCCTGTCTTCCGTTAACTACATGTCTGTGTCACTAATGGTATTACACGTGATTGATTCCTGTCTTCCGTTAACTACATGCCTGTGTCATTAATGTTATTACACGTGATTGAACCCTGTCTTCCGTTAACTACATGTCTGTGTCATTAATGTTATTACACGTGATTGAATTGAATCCTGTCTTCCGTTAACTACATGTCTCTGTCACTAATAGTATTACATGTGATTGAACCCTGTCTTCCGTTAACTACATGTCTGTGTCACTAATGTTATTACACGTGATTGAATCCTGTCTTCCGTTAACTACATGTCTGTGTCACTTATGAAATAACATGTGATTGAAACCTGTCTTCCATTAACTACATGTCTGTGTCACTAATGTAATTACACGTGATTGAATCCTGTCTTCCGTTAACTACATGTCTGTGTCACTAATGTTATTACATGTGATTGAATCCTGTCTTCCGTTAACTACATGTCTGTGTCACTTATGAAATAACATGTGATTGAACCCTGTCTTCTGTTAACTACATGTCTGTGTCACTAATATAATTACACGTGATTGAACCCTGTCTTCCGTTAACTACATGTCTGTGTCATTAATGTTATAACATGTGATTGAACCCTGTCTTCCGTTAACTACATGTCTGTGTCACTAATGTTATTACACGCGATTGAATCCTGTCTTCCGTTAACTACATGTCTGTGTCCATAATGTTATTACACGTGATTGATTCCTGTCTTCCGTTAACTACATGTCTGTGTCACTAATGTAATTACACGTGATTGAACCCTGTCTTCCGTTAACTACATGTCTGTGTCATTAATGTTATAACACGTGATTGAATTCTGTCTTCCGTTAACTACATGTCTGTGTCATTAATGTTATTACACGTGATTGATTCCTGTCTTCCGTTAACTACATGTCTGTGTCACTAATGTAATTACACGTGATTGAACCCTGTCTTCCGTTAACTACATGTCTGTGTCACTAATGTAATTACACGTGATTGAACCCTGTCTTCCGTTAACTACATGTCTGTGTCATTAATGTTATTACACGTGATCGAATTGAATCCTGTCTTCCGTTAACTACATGTCTCTGTCACTAATAGTATTACATGTGATTGAACCCTGTCTTCCGTTAACTACATGTCTGTGTCACTTATGAAATAACATGTGATTGAAACCTGTCTTCCATTAACTACATGTCTGTGTCACTAATGTAATTACACGTGATTGAATCCTGTCTTCCGTTAACTACATGTCTGTGTCATTAATGTTATAACATGTGATTGAACCCTGTCTTCCGTTAACTACATGTCTGTGTCACTAATGTTATTACATGTGATTGAATCCTGTCTTCCGTTAACTACATGTCTGTGTCACTTATGAAATAACATGTGATTGAACCCTGTCTTCCGTTAACTACATGTCTGTGTCCATAATGTTTTTACACGTGATTGATTCCTGTCTTCCGTTAACTACATGTCTGTGTCACAAATATAATTTCACGTGATTGAATCCTGTCTTTCGTTAACTACATGTCTGTGTCACTAAATGTTATTACACGTGATTGATTCCTGTCCTCCGTTTACTACATGTCTGTGTCTCTAATGTTATTACACGTGATTGAAACCTGTCTTCCGTTAACTACATGTCTGTGTCACTAATGTTATTACACGTGATTGATTCCTGTCTTCCGTTAACTACATGTCTGTGTCACTAATGTTATTACACGTAATTGAATCCTGTCTTTCGTTAACTACATGTCTGTGTCACTAATGTTATTACACGTGATTGATTCCTGTCTTCCGTTAACTACATGCCTGTGTCATTAATGTTATTACACGTGATTGAAACCTGTCTTCCGTTAACTACATGTCTGTGTCACTAATGGTATTACACGTGATTGATTCCTGTCTTCCGTTAACTACATGTCTGTGTCACTAATGGTATAACACGTGATTGAATCCTGTCTTCCGTTAACTACATGTCTGTGTCACTAATGGTATTACACGTAATTGAAACCTGTCTTCCGTTAACACCATGTCTGTGTCACTAATGGTATTACACGTAATTGAATCCCGTCTTTCGTTAACTACATGTCTGTGTCCATAATGTTATTACACGTGATTGAATCCTGTCTTTCGTTAACTACATGTCTGTGTCCATAATGTTATTAGACGTGATTGAATCCTGTCTTCCGTTAACTACATGTCTGTGTCACTAATGGTATTACACGTGATTGAATCCTGTCTTCCGTTAACTACATGTCTGTGTCACTAATGTTATTACACGTAATTGAATCCTGTCTTCCGTTAACTACATGTCTGTGTCACTAATGTTATTACACGTAATTGAATCCTGTCTTCCGTTTACTACATGCCTGTGTCACTAATGGTATTACACGTGATTGAATCCTGTCTTCCGTTAACTACATGTCTGTGTCACTAATGGTATTACACGTGATTGAATCCTGTCTTCCGTTAACTACATGTCTGTGTCACTAATGGTATTACACGTGATTGATTCCTGTCTTCCGTTAACTACATGCCTGTGTCATTAATGTTATTACACGTGATTGAACCCTGTCTTCCGTTAACTACATGTCTGTGTCATTAATGTTATTACACGTGATTGAATTGAATCCTGTCTTCCGTTAACTACATGTCTCTGTCACTAATAGTATTACATGTGATTGAACCCTGTCTTCCGTTAACTACATGTCTGTGTCACTAATGTTATTACACGTGATTGAATCCTGTCTTCCGTTAACTACATGTCTGTGTCACTTATGAAATAACATGTGATTGAAACCTGTCTTCCATTAACTACATGTCTGTGTCACTAATGTAATTACACGTGATTGAATCCTGTCTTCCGTTAACTACATGTCTGTGTCACTAATGTTATTACATGTGATTGAATCCTGTCTTCCGTTAACTACATGTCTGTGTCACTTATGAAATAACATGTGATTGAACCCTGTCTTCTGTTAACTACATGTCTGTGTCACTAATATAATTACACGTGATTGAACCCTGTCTTCCGTTAACTACATGTCTGTGTCATTAATGTTATAACATGTGATTGAACCCTGTCTTCCGTTAACTACATGTCTGTGTCACTAATGTTATTACACGCGATTGAATCCTGTCTTCCGTTAACTACATGTCTGTGTCCATAATGTTATTACACGTGATTGATTCCTGTCTTCCGTTAACTACATGTCTGTGTCACTAATGTAATTACACGTGATTGAACCCTGTCTTCCGTTAACTACATGTCTGTGTCATTAATGTTATAACACGTGATTGAATTCTGTCTTCCGTTAACTACATGTCTGTGTCATTAATGTTATTACACGTGATTGATTCCTGTCTTCCGTTAACTACATGTCTGTGTCACTAATGTAATTACACGTGATTGAACCCTGTCTTCCGTTAACTACATGTCTGTGTCACTAATGTAATTACACGTGATTGAACCCTGTCTTCCGTTAACTACATGTCTGTGTCATTAATGTTATTACACGTGATCGAATTGAATCCTGTCTTCCGTTAACTACATGTCTCTGTCACTAATAGTATTACATGTGATTGAACCCTGTCTTCCGTTAACTACATGTCTGTGTCACTTATGAAATAACATGTGATTGAAACCTGTCTTCCATTAACTACATGTCTGTGTCACTAATGTAATTACACGTGATTGAATCCTGTCTTCCGTTAACTACATGTCTGTGTCATTAATGTTATAACATGTGATTGAACCCTGTCTTCCGTTAACTACATGTCTGTGTCACTAATGTTATTACATGTGATTGAATCCTGTCTTCCGTTAACTACATGTCTGTGTCACTTATGAAATAACATGTGATTGAACCCTGTCTTCTGTTAACTACATGTCTGTGTCACTAATATAATTACACGTGATTGAATCCTGTCTTCTGTTAACTACATGTCTGTGTCACTAATGAAATTACATTGATTAATCCTTCTTTCCTTTACTAATTGTTTCTGTCGATAATGTACATTGTAATTACACGTAATTGAACCCTGTCTTCCGTTAATCACATGTCTGTGTCATTAATGTTATAGCACGTGATTAAATCCTCTCTCCTCAACTATATTTTTGTGTCACTAATGTTGATACATGTGATTAAAGCCTACATTTTTACTTCAAGTTTGTATCACTTATGTTGATACATGTGATTAAATCCTACATCCTTTTATGTTTTACTAAAACAGATTACACAACAGGGCAAAACTCAACAGCTACACAAAATTTTTGAAGCGATGTGGCCAAAATATATTGCTTGTAATATTGTATTGTAATATTGAATGCTAATAATATAAAAGTAATTGCAGATTAACCAGCTTAGTGTCTTCGTAGTTTTCTATGCAAAACCAAACGCCTTTAGATTGCTTTAATTTGTCTGACAAAGCTGGGGGTATAAAAAAAGGCATTTTTTATCCCCCAATTTTGTCATTCGGATTAAAGCGATCTAAAGGTCTGTGGCAAAAACAATGTCGTAAACCTTTGCCATATTACACCGTGTTCGAAAGATGTTCATTGTAGGATTTATTTCTTTTTTTAAAAATTGGAAATAGCATGTTATCAGCTGCTGATCAGAAAATGAACTTGAAGTCCCAGTAAAGCTGTCAC
Source organism: Saccostrea echinata (assembly GCF_033153115.1). Lineage (NCBI taxonomy): Eukaryota > Metazoa > Mollusca > Bivalvia > Ostreida > Ostreidae > Saccostrea > Saccostrea echinata. The sequence goes on from NW_026889758.1 coordinate 20,550,609, forward strand.
GTAAGTCAATTTACTGATTGACAAGTGACAAAAAAGAGAGAAAAAACTCTGTCGTAAACAGTACAAGAGGTAACGCTGATTGGAAAATCAATCATTTGTTGATTTCTTGTGAAAAGAATTCCGAGGACTACATCAGTCATCTAGTCTGCCTTCTCTTACAAAGACATTACCAAGACATTAAGACATCAATATTTTAAACTGGCTTTCATTTCTTTATTATTGTTCCATACCAATACTACACAGAAGGCCATGATGTAAACATACCTAAAAAAATGCATAATTGGAACAGTTTTACTACTTCAAACCTTATCTTTGGAATGAATTGATTTTGAAGAATTCCTAATAGTCTAATGAACATGTTATATTTTGAACCTCTTTATTGAGGCCCCGTCGTACAATGAAGTTTTTAATTAACGTATTTTTTTTTAAAAAAAAAGTAAACTGACCAACTTCGAAAATCCTTTTTCGTGTGTGTGTGTGTGTGTATGTGTGTGTGTGTGTGTGTGTGCGTGAGGGGGGGGGGGGTAGTTGGATCATTATCTAACTCTTTAGCATAATTTTTTTTCATTGTAAGTATTGACCAGAATTCGGTTAGACCTCACTTCAACAAAAGGGGGGGGGGGGCAAAGCAGCCTTTAGATGAAAATTTTCATATCAAAACTACAGCAAAAGACTATTCTAAATTTAAAAAAAATAGGGGTGGGGCTGTCTCTTCATCCCCCACCCCTGTACTACGGGCTTGTGTGTAAACTGGAATCTTCACTATATTAGAATGACTCCACGTAAGAGCTTAAAATCATATTTTCTGTTAAATTTTAGACCTTGATTGCTGATATCGTATTCAAGCTTACCGTAATTCATTGTGCACAATTAAGCTTAATTCTACTCCACTATTCATCAAAAATGTTAATTGACAAAGCGTAACAACTCTTTAAGAGATGTTTCCATGTATTCTTCTGCGTTACATTGGAGCATTTTTATGATCATTGGCTATTGTGATGGGATAAGATTTTCAGAAAAGAACACACGAGGATTATTGATTTTGAAACCTTCTGGGGTTGAACTGAAAAGTTACATTGCCTGTTACATTGTAAAAGTTTCACACTTATTAATTCCTTTTTTCTTCAATCCCAGCTGTGGAATTAAAAATAACGATTTCAGTTATCTGAATTATGGTCTGGTCAGATATGATGCGACTTTTGGTATCATTTGTTTGCTTTGTAGGGAATACATGTATGTTTTGTATATAAAGATATGATCGTAGGATTTTTAACACAACTCTGCATTAAGCAGAATTTATCATACATATTATTAAAATATGCACAATACATTTTTCTATCATTTGTGAATTAACACAACTTTAATTGTCATAAGGAAAAAATACCAATACACATAGTCAGTATTACGTTGTAAATCTCTTAAGTAGCTTTTATGTTCCTTGAAAGCAGGAAGAATTTAAGGAAGAATCTAAAAAAAATCATAGGAAGAATCAATGCAATCCCAATGCAATTATCATTTAAGGGGCAAATGACGAATAAAATAATAAGCACATATGTAAAGGAGCAATTTATGACTTTTTCCCAATGTTCATCATCTTGCATTTGTATACAGAGAAAGGATGACAGAATCATCTCCTTAAAATTAAAATTCTTCCTTATGCAATTCCAGTTTCTCCAATTAATTTGAAATCTTGAATGCTACAGTTTTTTTTTTTATTTTTATGTAGGCAGAAAATACGTAACAAGCAAAGCCTTACCTTTCTTTTATTTACTTCGTGGCGCCGTCTAGCGGCGGGGTCCTGTTTACAGGGTGCTGAGTTTCCCACGACAAACGGCCTGGTCAGACATATAGCAATTTTGGTGCATGTGACAACAATAATAGTCAGTGGGTTAAAATACATAACGATGAACAAAATGACGAAAAAGATTCTTCGGAAGTTCCCTGTTTGTCCGTCCAGTTCGTCAAAGCGATCAGTGCAGGTTTCTCTAGAAATAGATCCCAGCTCGCTGATTATTGTGAAAGGGTCTGACCGACTGAAACAGTAGGGTGTGGCCAAAATGGCTGGAATGATCCAAGTAGCTGCAATTATTCTTTTGGTCCGTGACTTGCTGTTTACTTTCATAGCGGATAAGGGATGGACGATGGCATAGTACCTGAAGAAAAATTAATGAAGTATAATATAAATGTGATGTTCAGAGGAATATTATGTACACTGAATTTTTTTTAAAGATTCTGGTGAAAATAATAAACACTTTTGAAATATTTATTCATTTTCATTATATTATTTAGGGGAAAACATTTTTACTTTTAAAAGGTTGACTTATTTGAATTCACCACATTATGAATCTTTAGGTATGTACAACAGGGTATATGGGATGCATCTATTAGTTACGGGAGAGGTAAGATCGAGTTGTTAGTAAGTGCTAGGGGACAACAAGACAGGTAGTGTCAGGTTTATTTCACAGACTCAGTATCAATTATTTTTTGTAGGAAAAGTAAGAAATCATTCACTTTTTTAACATCCACTGAACAATAACTTGAATTTTGTAACTTGTTTTAAAATGCAGCAAGGGATATTAGTAAGTATTTTAAAAATGATTGGCGTATGAAATATCAAAACTGGAAGCCAGAATTATTGAAAGATTTTGTCGTGCATTAAACGTTCTAAAAGTCTTTCATTTTATAAAACAGGTATTGACACTCCATGCAGTGCATACGGGCATAAAATACGGAGATAGCATAGGGATAGAGCTGGTTACAGTGTGATTTGGCGTCGGAAGCAGTGCGGAACTAAAGCCAAACAGGGAACCAGTTTACGACAAGAAGTACTCCCCATGTAGTCTTCCGCCAAAGTCGACTCTCCTTAATCAAATCGATGGCGTTAAAAATATTTCCAATTTTTTCCCCTCACAATTTCAATTCCTTTCTTTTCTCTCGTTTTCTCTAATACTGAGCGCAAAGAACTGTGTCTGTAAGATTGCGTCCCGACAAAGGCATCTTTAATGTCGTTCAACCACCTGCGTCAACTGTAGGTATCATGATCAATTTCGTCAGAAATGACTTGAGCAAGAGATATAATTCCTAAACATCCCCTCTGGTACGGCATATCAACACACGACATGGACTGAATTTTTATACAGAAATTATATGAAAACGTTCTGATTTTACAAGATTAATTTCTTGTGGGATTGTATCATTTATTGTGGATCCTGAGGAGAAAAAAGTCAGTTCAGTGTGCTTGGATTTTCTTACATAAAGTAATAGTTTTTACTTTCTCGTGTTCTGACTTTGTATTGACCACCGTAGCCCAGTGGTTAGGGTGTTCGCATTGCGACCGGGAGACTGATCGACTCTCGATCCCGGCGCCACATCGAGTCTAAGAACGTAGGTAATGGCTGTTCCTTCGCAAAGCACCCGGCATGTTATAGGTCTTACAATTATTTTTTTCAACCTGGTGTGTTTTAATTGTTGAAAGAAAGAATGCAATTGCACATTTTGAGTTGATAAATTAGGCAAAGTTGGTGGGGCTAATGAATATTCACAAATATCATATGAAAAACATAGATAAACTAGCGCTATAGTCGCCATTGTCATACAGAGAAGTAGGTTTATGAACTAATTTTAATTTGGTGAATCGTTTAATTATATTTAAAAAGGCAGTGTTGCATGGGTGGGTGGGATTGGGGGATGGGGGAGGTCTCAATTCGCCTTCAAGTCTGCAATGGCATCACTATGAATACATTCAATGTAATCAGGAAAGCGCGTAAGAATTGTGACATTCACTGTTATTTCTAATAGGGCTGGGACGATACAACTTTTTCTGTATCGATACGTATCACGATATTTGAGCCACGATACGATATGTATCACGATATGTTGAATTGGTTATAAAAAAATTTTTTTGTATTGAAATGAACGAAACATTTCTTCACAAATAAGATAAATTTATTTAAAGAAGTTGTATATCTGATGTAAATCAAAATCATTTTACATAAGTGTTATTAGTTATTATGTATTTCATATTTATATTTAGCATATTTATTTTATATATTTTACCCAAAATGTTAAGTAAACAAAGAAAAACATAAATCAGAATTTTTTTGACGATAATTCGATATTTCCCCATACGTATCGATATGCGTATCATCACCACACTGAATCGATATTATCGATATCTCGATATATCGTCCCAGCCCTAATTCCTAAAAAAGAGAAGTAAAATACAATGATATCAAGAGAGCGGTGTAACCAATGATCATTTTAGTGTAGTACTATTTTGTAGTTAAGAAAAACTAGGGGTTTTATATCAATACTTAGAAAATCACTGATTTCTGAGAGGCTGCAATCTTGACATAATATGGCATAAGTTTCACTTATTTGTGCCACAGGACGTTAGATTGCTTTAATACCACTGACAAAACTGGGGGTATAAAAAATAAGATGTGGACTCCTCAGAGAGGGTTTACTAATGTAACAAGAGCTACTATTGAACAAATTTTCCCGGAATGTATTACATATATGCACATAATTTTCAGAGTTTTAAGAATTAAACCACTGAAAGCGTTTTTGGTAACTTGATTAGACCACATGATCAAATCTGATAAAGTTTTGCAGGGACTTCGTAAGAATAATAATAAGCAAATTTTTAGAGAGTATACAATAAATTCCAGGAAAAATTCGCCCCGTTCGTTTCCTCTTTACAATTACACAATAGTTAATGATCAAAGGCCAAACCATCCAACTAGTAAAGAAAAAAAGGTGAATTCTGGAATTAATTTCAGCATATCTCGGGAAGTATACTGAATTTTGGAATGAACTTTGATAGTAATGTAGATTTTTATATGTGAAGAGATATGAGTAGAAAATATAATTTTAAATCATTTGATTTATTAGTCATTGGTTAAAGTGGGTATCCTATCTGAGGAGTTTCAAACCTTAATTTTTCCCGCCGTTTTGTCAAATTGTCGGTCGAATTAAAGCGATTTAAAGGCCTGTGATTCGTACAGTAAGACGATAAAACACGAAACTGAGATAAGAAACGGAGTGCCCTTCCGTGAAATATAGCATTCCTATTCCAGCACACGAGAGCGCTAGCAATAATCACCACTCTATGCGAAATCTCAGTCAGTGTGTGTCTGTCTGCTATATGCAGGACCATATTGTTGCTAAATATCTAAACACATTATTATACATCATTACTATTATTATCATCATTATTAAGCAGAAAACACACACCTTTGGACCATAATGATTTTTTTCTATTGTACCAGTGACTGTAACCGTGAATTTTAAAAGGATTCATTAATATTCAATAGATATGGGATGGATAATAGATAAACATGTATTTTACAATCATTACTTTCTCTGATGAACATTTACATTACGTCCCTTCGAGAATATTTCATTCATACAAGGACCCCACTTTTAGGGGGAAAATGAGGGTAGGAGTGGATGACATCAGATAGAACCCAATTTCTCAATTTAATAGATTTAATGTCAAATTCATCGAAGTTTATAAATATATTATATAGATATAGATATGTATAGACAGATATAGTTTATATTATATTTTTAAAAAGATTTATTGTAATGATAACATTTACAAAGACTATAAGATTTTATTAAAACAGGTCTAATTATTTTTGTTAAAATATGATCATTTAGAAGGGTTTAAGTAGTGATTAAAAGTAACTGCTAATTTGAATGAAGTGAATAATAAATGTATTTGTCAAGTTCTGGTTATTAAACAACAAGTATTTGCTGGAACAAAATAAGAATTCTTAAAGTGCATTTTAGTTTTAAATTGGGATATTTTTATAGTTTGGATAAAGATGTACATTTATATACTGTACAAAGTATGTAAAAACACATCAGCAGTGCAATCAGGTAATCCGGTGCTCTGTTTAAACAAGTGCCAAATTATGAAATAGTTGCAAAGATTAATGAATAGCATCTTAACGGGCATTAAACTGTTTCTCATTGGTTTGCTTTAGAGTAAACCAATGAGAAACAGTTTAATGCCCGTTAAGAACGGTATTTATTAAATGTGTAAACCAGTCTTTGATCACAAATGTCTTGGAAGCTATGATTAGATAATCACTAACATATAAATCAACGCCATTCTGTTTTAACCTTAAAGTACATCGTTACACTTATACTCTTAGTGCTCACTGTAGTATCGGAGGTACATAATATCACTACATTTAAAAAAAGTTCCGTGCAGCAGGAGTAGACGTACTGCAATCATGAATATCTGAAGCGTATGATTTTTCTTGGAAAAATTACTCAATAAAAATTGATAAAACTGCCTTTGTAAAATTAAGGTAAATAAGGTTTCCGTGACTATGTCTAATACGTGTAATCTATTATTTGTATTACACATTAAACAATACGCCTAGGAATTATTCTCGTTTTCGTCATTTCCAGCAAAGCAAAACAACTGCATATTTAAGACTCTGCACAAAAATGTTTTTTTTTAATTAATCAGAGAATAAAGCTCTGTTCAAGAAACACTATACACAACTAATCAAAGTAGGTTTACGCATCATCATGTATATGTATGTATTCAGATTGAAAATGGTAGTACTGTAGTTTTAAAAAGTTGCATGAAATTAATGCTGCATATTAAAAACAGCATCCCCCGACCAAACCTTAACCAAAAAAGAATGGTTAGGGTGTACAAAGAATTGCAGTTCTTCAAGTCTTTAACTGTTAACCAAACCAAATTTATTATGTGCAATTTAAGATACTCATAGGATGCTTGTAATAATCACCAATTAATATTGCCCAATGTTTCATAGTTCCAGCCATTTTACCATAACAAGTTACAGCTTTTTCAAAAATTCAATCACAACCTTAAATAGAAAAAGCGATATACACCTAACGGGCCGTATTACTATTGAGTACTGTAGTTCTTTGGCTCTGTACAGCTTCAGCTTTTTACACTGAGACATTAGCCCTACCATATAAACAAAGGGACAAAAAGAATAAACACCTATTTCAATGTTTGCATTCATGCAAAAAAAAAAAAATCCTTAAACCACAAAAATATAGAAAAACCTAATAATAATTGCTATAAAAAGTTAAAGCGTCAGTTTATATTTATTGCAAATTTCTTTTGGTTGTTTTGCCGATTTTTTAAAGATTATCTGAAAAAAATCTTGAAAAATTGTCAAGTCGTACGAAAATTATTATCTTCCTTGCCTTGTACAGCATTTCCACCAATGAAATAATTGAAAATTTTCACATCATGCATTTTCTACCGATCACAGAAGAGAGGAAAAGCACAGTCCGAAGACTGTAAAATACTTTAACTCTATATATATTGTCTTCCAAGGAAGACGGTTACAATAAAATACGGAACCAAAAGATACAAATAACTTCAAATAAGATAACTATTTTCCAGTGTTCCAGTTCCTTTATACAATTTCTGAGGGGCTTTCTGTAGTTGTTGTAAGAACATAGAAGTTGATATAATATGATCAACTAAAGGAAAATGTGACTATGGTCTCTGTTTAACTTCACAAGGTACGACATACTCCGTAAACATACATGTATATCGTGTATTGATTTTCATACTTTGCTTCGAAATTAAACAAAGTCACGAGAATAATTTTTAAAGTTCAATTTTACTGATAGAAATCTTAAAGTAAATATTGACTGATAAACGAGACATCTAACAGTAAATATTGTTTCGGGGGAATCGGGTTGCAGATTTCATTTTAGAAGTAAAATATGTCAGAAAAGATAGCATTAATAGGCTCGGACGAAAAAACAGAATGTAAACAGAAATTTGAAGACGACATCTGATATTGTTTAAATCACAGGCACTTGATTCGGTAATAATGTTTTTAACCCATAGTATAATAATAATAACACTGTAGGTTAAAAAATCTATTACCGAATCAAGTGCCTGTGGCGTAGATGTATTGTATAACCCTATGAACAGATTCCAAGTTAAGCTATTAATTACAATTTCTTGCTGTCCTTGGGTGCAAGTATAAGGTGACGAGGTGGAATTATGCAATACGTCAGATCTATTTCTATGTCGACGGCCGGACATTAATACTGTAGTGAAGTTCCTCAGAGGTTCGTGTGATAAAGTTATATTTCTATATGAATGTCACTCTTTCAATTTAAGTTTTTTGGTTTCTAGGATAAAGAAAATGTCTTCTGAGAGACAATGTAATTGCTTGGGTGTTGTTGCTGACAAATTTCCAGATTGTGCATCTAATCAGTGCCGGTTCTTACGTAATACCTTTTCCCGATTTTCTGCCGTGCCTTCCAAGCATGGTATCTTCGCTTCAAAAACTTTTGGCGGTTGATACAAGTATTCCGAAAAATAAATTATAAGAAAAGAACTATAAATCTATCAATCACACACATGCACATATATACACACACACACACACACACACATCAGAGAGAGAGTCTATGAAAATCATAAAATAAAAAATATATATTGTCGTCGAATGGATGACGGAATTTTGATAAATAGAATTTTAAGGATAAAATTCGAATGCTAAAATACTGTAATTCTCGTAAATTTAGAAACATACTAATCAGTCTACCAGTAGACACATGTGCTCTTCTGTATGAAAGTTTATATGAATTTCATTTTTTGACTACCATTTACATCGGTATAAGATCTATGCAAAAGGATTGAATTCAGAAATACAATTTTGACAAAGTTCAATTAATTTAGAGAATAATACTGCAAAATGGCAGTAAAGATCGTTCAAAAGAAGCATGCAAGAGGTTAAAAAGATTTGCAAATAAACTGAAAATGAGTGCCGAAAAGTAACGTCATAACGTCGTCGCTAACATTCTTGCTTTGCGGCGATAGACAAACTGAATGAAATTCTAAGGCAAAAATTAAAACAGATAGGGGTACTGAATTAATTTTTTTCGTAGCATTCGATTATTAAAGATCTTTTAGCAGTCGTGACATTACAACTGGATCAACATACGTATGTGTGAATATGGACAAAATATGGTGATGAATACCCTGATTATTAGAAAATTATCTGCTGTAAGAAAATATTTTTAAAGTAAAAAATAACGTGTAAACCAAAGCCGAAATTCTGTGAGACATCTACAAGTGCTGTGTACTAGTATCTGGGGAAAAAAACCCTGATGTTCCATTACGAAAATCTATAATTTAGTCTAATTAAGGGGACAGCCAGGGACACTTCCTGTTCTTTGTTTATACTAAATATCCTTTATTAAAATTTTGTGAATAATTTCTTCCCTTGGATTTTAAGCCTCTTTTGGAATATCGAGAACATAAATATTCTTACTATACTCAATTTGTATTCCCGAGCAAGCAAGAAATCTTATCCAGAAAAAAAAATTATACTCGTAAATAAATTTATATCCAAAGGAAAGCAATGGAAAACCCCCAAATCCCTCCATACACTTTATCAGAATTTTGTCTTATCAATCTCGGACTTGATTCTGAAAGAATTTTAAATGGCAGAATCATATTCTCCACATTTTTTTTAAAACTATTTTCTCCAGTTAGCAAAATTATATAATTAGTATCTATGTCATGGAATCAATCGGCTGAATTAACCAAAACAGTTTTTTAACTTAAAAATAATACAAAGGATTTTACTATCATCGATTAAAGACATCTTATGTAAACGTAGACAAGCACCAATTGTAAGCATTCAAATAAGATCGACGTTTACAGCTTTTTAACATGATTACTCCTTTAAACGTAATTCAATTGTGAGCAGCTGTATTCAAACGCTGGTTACCTCGGATTAAAGGTTTCTCCAAGACTAAACGATACATTTTACAACCATATCTCATCTGACATACATTTCTTCCTATTATATAAACAGTGCTAAGAAAAGCACCCCCAGATGGGTATACTTCAAGAGGATCTCAGAACAAATATGAAAAAATAAAATATAAAACTCCTGGTAAAAACTTAAAATACATGCAGTCCAGGGTTATATTGTTCCAAACTCTTGGATCTGCTTTCGATAAAAACCAGCATCATAATCCAGACATTTTTAATTAAGAAAATAAAAAGTTCTTTAATAGTTTTCTGAGACAGTTGATATACTTTCGTTTATATATACTTATAAATTTAATTAATTTTGCAAATAAACTCCGAAACGCCTGCACCAGAGTTCATACTTAATCCTCTATTATTCCAGTAGATATGAGATGATGTCCGTAAGCTATATTCAGATTTCATTCACATATACTAATTACCGTAAATTTAATCAAAAGTCTACTTTCATTTTGGATAAACAGTCGTGAAATAGCAAAAAAAAAAAAAAAAAAAAAAAAAAAAAAAAAAAAAAGGGGGGGGGGAGGGAATACGGTGGTGGTTTTGGTTGGCGGATCTAAGTTACTGGCAATTTTTAATGAAACTGACGACAAGCAAGCGTTTAATTATTTAATAAAATATCATTAAAGAATTATTCAGTGAAAACTTTATTTACGTAATACAGAAGAAATTAGTTATGATTAATGGCTAAAAAGCAAGATGTGCAGATCGTTTTCGCCAGTATCCGATCTTAGTTTTATACATCTATATCTTCACGGAAATTTCTAGAACATCAGATGGCATCGAACCCGATGTAAAAAGAAAAACGATGTTAATGCACGTGTTTTTGAAAATTGTCATGTACTTCATCTAAAAGTACCGCGTATCTTATAGATGGTTTTCCATCGAGGTGATTTAAGCAAGAGTTACCTCCCCTGGCCGCCATATTGTAGGTAAACATCCTCAGATCCCTTCATTATTCAGCCAAGTTCAATTTGTTATACTGGGCACTGAGGTGAAGATAACACTGTTTTTCTGATGAAAATACGTTTATTAAAGCTTCTTTTAATTCATAATTTCAATATTGTAAATATTTATCCCCATATATATCGGTCATATTTTTATGAAAGCATCCTCAGGCAGTGTAGATTCAAGTTTGTTCAAATCATTACTCCCGTAGGTAGGGTGGGGCCACAATGGGTGATCAAAGTTTTACAAAGGAATACATAGGAAAAATCTTTAAAAGAACAGCAAAGTTATGATTGGTCATAATACTAGTAGTATTAAAGCATCCTCAGGTAATGTAGATTTAAATTTCTTCAAATCATTACCCTCCAGGAAAATAGAGGGGCCATAACAGGGCATCATAGTTATACAAAAGAATATAAAGGATATATCGATCAATAAAAATTTTCATCTTTTCATCTTAAGAACAGCAAAGCCATTATGTGTCATATTTATTCAAAAGCATCCTTAGGAATTCACGTTTGTTCAAATCACAGACCCCCTCTCCGAACCACTTTTATATTTAAACTTTTCAATACTGAACTGATTTCTGCTTTTTCTTAGCCAAAGTGCTCAGGGGAGCGATCTGGGCCTCTTGTTTCAGAAAAAGACTGAAAATACCAGACTTAAAAGGGGTTAGATGATAGAAATAAAGTAGCAGGTGCTTTAATAGATCTAAATCCAATTAAATGAATGAATTGTATCCGGAAATCTCTTATGGACAATAAAAAGGAAAAAGCCTTTGGGTACATGATATAGCAGTGAGAAACCCCACAGATATCTCAATATATGTAATAAAAAGATCTAGGATTATGAATTTAAATAATTTTGTCAAATTAATCACAGGGATAATGGTACTTTCGACGTCAAAAAGAAAGAAACCCCCTGAGAGTTTACCTCGTCTTAAAGTACTTGAAAGAAAATAAAAGAAGTACCTATTCTATACATAGCAGTTTAAGCATTAAGCAAAGAGTCTGGTTCATCGATATCGCATTCCTTTCTGAGTACGTTGACAACTCTTAAATTATTATATTCTTTGGCAAATCCTTTGCTTACTCCTTCAAAATCACTATGTTTTATAAAGATATCTTATTAAATAGGAAATCTTTTGATAAAACCATAGAAAAGACACAAAGCTAGTGCTCAATAGACTGCAACGATTTTACAGTGTCTTATAAATAAATGACACCTTAAGGTGATAAACTAACCTTCCTCTTTAGTGGATATATACATTGTTAATAAAACCTCTCTGGTTTTGATGAGCATTCCAAAATACAATCTCTTTTGAACAAAAGTCCTTTTTACTATTTTGAAGTTGAAAGGTCTGTGGTGTCTTAGCTGTAGTTCTGTATCTAATTAGCAACATTTAATTGACAATGCTAACATGGAAAATTGATAATTAATGAAAGAGGCTTGCACTCTTTTGCCATAGTTTACAACAGTACCACAGAAAAATAAGATGATACTACAAACAATTTAATTCTATTCTTTTTGACCTTGAGTTGTACAGCTCATCGGAATCCACAACTCCCAGGGTTTGTGATTGGATAATTTTAATTTTATCCACAGAGTTGTGTGTTAAAGACCCGGGGATATAAAACACACAAACCATAGGAGATTTTTTTATCATCTTTTTTAACCTAATTTTATGGGTTTAATCCGTTTCTGCTTTCCTGTTGGCCGTCGCTCCGTGATCAGAAGGTCGTGTGTTCGAATCACAGACTGACCCAAGTCGATAAAAAATAGGTAGCAACTGTTCCTTCACCAAGCGCTCGGCACTTTGAAATGAAAGTTGCGGGTTTTTCGGATGAGACCTTTAAAAACCAAGGCCCCATGTCACGGTAGGCGTTGGCACGATAAAGAACCATCACTGCTCAATGGCCCCAAGTGCCGAGTAAAGGTCTAAATTTGAAGCCCTTCATTGGTATATCGTGACGTCTCTAGTAGTAAAAAATTCTCAATCAATCAATCTTGTTGGCCGTTTTACGCTGCGTTACAACGTCAACAATATTACGCCACTAAAAATAGTGCGTAACAAAAGAAAGGAAAAACACCTTTTAAAAAGAAAATCTGTTGTTTCAGTTATTATATTAATAAAAGTATTCGGAATTACACCTCCATCTTCCATTTTTACTCATGAATACAAAATTCAATGCACCTATAAGATATCAAAAGGCGTCAGAATACAAAGTGTGGGATATGAAAAAAAATCCAATGAACGATATCCCCGGGATAAAGAGATAAAAGTGATAAATATTTGTTAAGTACTGGGTGAGTGGATAGAAAACAAAATTACACTTTAAGTTATGCAAATTATTACAGAAATATACAGACAGTAGTAGCATCATAACTAAACTTCTTTATTTACAGCTTGTAATAAAATAGATCTACGATATTGAGTTCTTTTGTATTTTCAACAGTGAGGATCTTAACTTTTTTTAAGACACTATGTTTTGTATAATAAAATTCTAAATCTATTCATTTCTCAATTCAAAATGAACATTTTTAAGATAAAATGAAACTCGTTTTCTATATCATTTTGATCACACTGCTGATGCTCGAAGATACTTTTTCTTATTATTCATTTTTTTAAAACGTTTTCTTTATTTCTAGGGTTTCGGATTTTAAACGAGGCAGGTCTGACCGGTCGATAGGGGATGTTTACTCCTCCATGGTACCTGATTCCACCTGCGATGATTTTAGAGGTCCGTGTTTGCTCTGCTCCCAATTTGGATTGTTTTAATGGACTTTTGAGCTTGATTACTGTTCGTTATCTCCATATTTCATTCTTAGATATCATTATCAATGTTTTTGACCATGTTGGAGTGTGTGAAATAACAAAGTCCAATAAATACTGGATGCATTAAGTGCACGACTTACGACTGTAGTCTTTCAGTGGGTGGGTAATCCAATCGAATATACGGCTCACTAATTGATCTTCATTGTGGATGCAAGTCAGGTGACCATCTTTGCGCGCGTACTACTGCAGTAGAAACTCATTTGTTACAAAAGAAGAGAAAGCTAATGTTTTTTTTTTCTCATTATTTTTTTAAACCACGATCGTGATAATATTGACATAAGATAAATGCAAATAGTATAAATATCATTTGGCGTATACTGTCGTAGACTTTGCATTGCAATTGTACACTATCGATACAATATATTGTACCCAAATATACAGACAGAACACCACACAGTCCGAAAATTCTGTCGGAAGGTGTGTGAGGGTGTGTGTGTGTGTGTGTGTGCGTGTGTTATTCATTGATGCACAAATTTTGGGTTGGTTAAATAATTTTATGTTTTCCCATGTTGATGTACAATTTTAGCAATCATGCATAGTGTCATCGTTTTTTGACTTAAGCAGTCGGTGGTCGATCTACATGCCACAAATAAAGATTATTAAAATGCATTTTTCAAAATTCAGAAAAAAACAAGTACTAATTCATATATATATATATATATATATATATATATATATATATATATATATATATATATATATATATATATATATATATATTCGGTTGATTCCCGTAGGAAGGGGAAGGAGGGGGGGGGGGTTAAATCTGCCACTTGCGTCAGGATTCATAAATTTGAAATTACGCAGAGAGTTATAGTCAATGATTTTATAAAAAAAAAAATAATGTAACAAAAATATTGAAAGAAAAAGGAAGAATATGCTTAAACCCTTGGTTTTTCTCCTTGAACCATTTATTCTTGTGAAGTGTCAAAAGAAAAAAAAATTCACGACCAAATGTCCGTAAAAAAAAATGACTATATATCACCAACAAAAGACAGAGAATTTTCAGTTTTGACATTTTACTTTATAATTAGTTGACATTCAAACGTCGAGTACACGAATTTGTACATCGTAGTATGAATATGCATAAATACAAAATGGATTACCTAGTATGGAAATGCAGAACATACCAAAATCTTAAATTACAGAAGTCCATCATTCATATCCTAATGATACAAACTTTCTTGTGAAGCAACTTGATTATCTGAAAATATTGTTTTACCAGTAGCAGGACACGAAGATTTATCCCCATGCATTATTTATAGATTAATGAAAACTTGAGTGGTGATGACGCATTCATTTTTTTCGGACAGAAGGAACAGTTTTAGTCGAACGGAAATATTTAGTAAAGTCGTCATTTTTTGATAACCCACATTATTCTATTACACTGGACAAATGCTACCTATAAATGCATCCCTGACCATTGATACATACAAGTATTCATATCATCTGCTCGTTCTTTTTTTATCATTTAAAATTGTTCATGGTTCCGACAGTTCGATGTATTTCTCGGAATTCTACATTTTTAATACACCTTTAACTCGATTAATGACTGTTCTTAATGAATGCCTCATTAAATGTAACAATCATAGACGGCGGGAGATGACACGATCATCCAATGAAGGCCTTTGGAAGCTGCATATAACACTTTTAACTCCAATTGATAATTTCCGGGACTTTGCAGCAACAACAGAATATGGCTGTCGGCTATGAAGAACTGTTCGCGTGTTTCTGAATTACGCCCCATGAACATTTTGATCCACCAGATTGTCTTTGACTTTGATTGTCGGTATTAGTCGGGTAACTCTACCTGAAGGCATTACTCTGCATTAAACAAAAAACTCATTACCACTTCAAAGGTATTTTACAATAAAAGGTTGTATATGATGAGGATGGTTAAATCTGTAACAATCACTCGTGGCTACACTAATTCTTAAACAAGCTTGCCTTGGGTTTAATGCATAAATTAGATCCGTATACTAGTACTTGTAGACTCATTCAAAGATTCATCGACTCAGAGTAATATGGACGGAGACATGAAACCTTGCGTTTAGAGACACTGATTCTCATATTAGAATAATTGTATAGAATTACAACTTCTTCCCATCAATCACCAAAGCATCTTTTGTTGGTGAAGTTTTTGATTCATGAATGTGTAAATTTTTCTTCAAAATTAGCATTTCCTTCGGTATAATGAATACTCATATATTGCAAGGAAAAAACACCACCTTATTAATTCGGCTCTTCTCCAATAATTTTAAAAACTTGATATTGAGTGCGCTTTGCATGTTTCTAGGATGGGTAAAAGAATGTTTTATATTTATGACTATGCAAATCAAATATTTCTCGCAAAATTCATTCATTCAAAAGTGATGTATTCGCAAGTCTATAAATATAATATAAAATATAAATAATATGATTTATAAGATGTCGAAATAACAATAAAAGATGATGACAATAAACTGAATAAAAATTATAATTTAGACTTTTCAACCGAAATATTAATCAAGAACAAGCGCTTCTTTCTTGTTGGAAAATTGAAATTTTTGCCTCTTTATTTTGGGTTCCTTCAAATTGTTGTTTCGCAGATGCATCAACTAAGACCTCTACTTTTGAATAAAATGAGAATGAATTATTGGAATTTTATCAAAAAAAGATTATCATGCGTCATAAACCAGATAAGTACCTCAAGATAACATTTTGAAGTGAGCTAGGTATACTGCAAACACTTTTCGCATATTAAATTTACATCCAATATAAATTCGAGAAGTACTTGCCTACTGTGACCACCCATAAAGATTATTTCTGTTTTATTTCTTAACAAATACCTATAGCCATCAACAAGGTCAGGATCGCAAAATCTTGGAATCTTTGGGATTTTCAGCTGTTCTCTTAATACAAAGTAGCTTGCGAAAAAAGACGAACTTAAAAAGAAATGCTATCGACACATTTTATTATTGCCAGACATCTATCTGCACATGACTTACGAAAGATTCTTTTAAGACTTTAAGTGCGTGAAAAGCATATAGTGAATGTAACGAGCACTTTGACTGAT
The DNA here is from genome assembly GCF_033153115.1 of Saccostrea echinata. Taxonomy (NCBI): domain Eukaryota; kingdom Metazoa; phylum Mollusca; class Bivalvia; order Ostreida; family Ostreidae; genus Saccostrea; species Saccostrea echinata. The sequence continues at coordinate 20,567,253 of NW_026889758.1, forward strand.
TTAACAGTTAAAAATATCGGTATTTTTTTTTTATTTTTTCAATTAATGAAATACGGCAATGCAGTGGCCCAGATTCAAATTTAAGGGCAGTAATTTGTAATACGCTGTAATTTGTCTCCTGTGTTCTGGAGAACTTCGAGAGGTCGGATAGACTAATAAAACGACGCACATTAAATGACAGTTGATCTTTATGACTTCAATCCTATCGCATCTGTGCCACTTGATATAGAGAAAGTGGTTATAATTCCTTAGAGCAAATTGCGGAAGGGTTGGACAAAAAAGTGGTCATATCTCAGATAAAACGAATGAAACCCTTTTGTGACATATAAATGCAATCTGTGGTTAAGAAAAAGAAAACTATACATTTTAAAAACTACATATTTAAGTACTTCCAAAATAAATTATATAGATGTGCATTTCTTGTATAAGAAATATAACATCAGTGTAATTTTTTTTATGAGCTGCATAAATAAAAGCCTTAATAGCCTACCTTTCTATGGAGATGGCGACAAGCGTGAGGACACTGGTAAAGACAAAAACAGGTTGAAAATACGACATAAATGAACAGAATCCGTCACTCCGGAATATGTTCCAGCGACACGGGGCCGTAAACTCCAGCAATTTCAGTGGAGTTACGATCGCAGAAACCAGCAAGTCAGATACTGCCAAGTTCACAATGTAATAATTGGTCACTGTGTGCATATGGTTATTTTTCCAAACCGTCCAAATCACTAACATGTTTCCACAGATTGCTAGGACAATGACAACGACGTAAATGACGATGATAGTTGCCAAAACTGCAGGGATTTGGGTCAAATCCTTATAGTAATGGTCTGGAAATGGACAGCCGTATTCGTCGTATTCATTTTGGTTCAATGAGCTAGAAACATTCTCTTCAGAGTTATTGAAGAAATAAGAAAAATTCACGTTTTTGTAAGATAGCAATTTTTCGGCCACTTGCATAGAAAACTTTTCTTCTTGAGTCATTTTAGTCTTTTTGTAATAATTTTACGATATCAGTGTAATGAATATAATTTCACTAACTTAAAAACTACTTAGGTTCCTTGGCGCAGTCAAAGAGCATTCTATAATACAGAACAAAAAGCAAACAGGGGATTAATAAATCACTTTTAAGCATTTTTCGAAGTGAACGATACGTTAGCTCAGTGGAATATTAGGTGGTCGATAGTTAGCGATTCACCTGCAAACTGGAATAAGATCTCTATACGCTGATCATTTATATGGTAGTTCAGTGTACATGTGCGCGCAGTCACATCACGGATTGGAGTTCTTCTTATTAAATATCCGACCTGATTAATTGTAATTTAGCTTGAGTACACCTTATGGCTCTCTGATGTTAGAGGTATCTATTTGTAATAGTTTAAAAAATCGACTTGAGAAGAGTGTGTTGCAAAGGCACGCTACACCTATCCAAGAAAATTCAATTTCCAAGAGGTTGGAAACAGATTTTTATGATTCATAATGAAAAGAACCAGAGAGAAGAAACAAATCCTTTATCGTATCCCCGATCCTTGTGTGCCCTTCCATCACCATGCATTGAATATTTCTTGATGAATCTGGAATTAAAAAAATTACTTAACTATTTTTAAATGTTGACGGCATCTAAGATATTAGACATATTTTTACTATAAACCGCTAAAAAAAAAGAAAAAAAAAGAAAAGAAAAAAAACTAGCTTCCTAATTAAAAAAAAATAAAGATTTCAACATCTCATTACCCAGTGACCTTCACCTTTGATACATGTCCTTGAGTCAGATCACGACGCACCTGTGAATAGCATGGCCGTAGGAACCGGGGGGGGGGGGAGCACAGGGGGGGGGCGTGTCCCCCCCCAATAATTTTGCCGATATATCGATTACAATAAAAAACAGAGCTACTATATTCTTGTGCCCCCTCAATAAAAACGTCTGATGACCTTTTTTTTTTTTTTTTGCTTGTCAAGGAATTTTTTGGTTGTGCCCCCCCCCCCCCCAAACCGAAATTGCTTCCTACGGGCCTGAATAGTACGCGGCTATGTATTCAAGTCTAAATTCATTTCAGTAATGAGCTATAGACTTATTTTAAAATTTTCAGTGAACTTTAAGAAGATACCTTGAGTGAAGATCATGGAAAATTTTGTGTGATGGATAACTATTATTCTAGTCATGGACTATAATGTTATAGCGCAGTGGTACAGACAGAATTGATAACGGACAACCGTAGCAAGACCAGTACATACAGCACTATAACAAAAGTATTTGTGATTTTTTCAAAATGGCGGACGTCAACAATGATGCGTCTCAAGTGTACAAACATAAAATATTATAACAATTTTTTATTTTAACTTACTGTATATTTGGTGATATCAAGGTCATCGCAGCCATTGAACTAAAACGTGTCCGCCCCATACCTCTTACTCAGAACAAACCATACACATACTCAGAACAATTGTTCTTGTTAAGATTGTATGTTTTTTTTCTTTTTTACTTTGACTGAGGGCTGTATGTTAAAGGTTGAGGATATTTTTACCTGCTGATGTGAAAATTCTTGTCTGACACATTTCTTTAGCGCTAAAAGAGAGGACTTGAAACTTTTCACAATTACCCTGTTTTATCTTATCGTATAAGACAATTTTTAAAGCAAATTATTCCAGGCTTGAAAAGATAAAAAAGTATATTTTTTGTATTTGTGCCTGTCATCTGAAGTTGATGAGTTTTAATTGGCTCATATGTCCATCTTTTGCAAACCATATACTATATGTAATAGATTGAGTTGTGAACTTGGTCTTACTTAAGAATAAAATGCATTTTACCTTATTTAAAATATAAGGAATTTTAAATATTAAAAAAGTATATCCATTTTAGAAAAAATTTAAATAACTCATTCATCAATTTAATCCCCACAATTATAATCATTTTTTTATGATTTGTATAACCTCAGTTGAGTCTAAGCCATACTTTCAAACTTCTGGATGAGAGGTCATGACCTCCCCTGGAATTACGCAGACCGAGTAGTGAAATATATATATGAAATTCCAAATACTACTTTCTTGCAAAGTGACTGATGTAGCTCGTGCATTTTCATCATAATCATTAGAATAGAATCTCAACCAAATTGTTTCAGGAAATTGCTATGTCGATTAATTCCAACGATATACTAGAAACTCAGAATCATTTTTTCTCGTTTCAATTATTTTTCCTCGTTGGTGCCCAATAAAACGAAGAAGTACGCTATATTACACTGGTGTCATTTCTTCTTTACTTCAATAAACTAGTACTAACTACGTGTGCTGTGACATTTACCGCATCGATCCGCATTTACTGAAGGAGGCTCTCTTTAATATATAAAGAGGGAGAGTTACAAATCTATATTAAATTGTGATGCATTTGAAACAAGTGGGTGCTATTCCAGATGCATTAAATATGAAAGAAAACATGTTGGTGGATAAAATTGTCTGTGTTGTACGCTTTATTTGAAATTCGTATAGTCTCTGATATATTTCGAACACGAATTTCATGTAAAATAAATACCTATATTCATCTAAAGTTAATGAGTTTTCCCTAATCTCTATGCATTTGATATACCTCGAATGTATATCTTTGAACTTCTATTAAGCTACATATAATAATCCAGAGTAGAGTTTTCATTAAGATGGATAATCGTGGAAGCCAAAATCAATATATCTAAGAATTACCATTACAAGAATTTACTAGTAGTTTATGTCCCATCAGTATAGGTATATAGGGCGTACCTGAGCTTGAAAGCTTAAAAGATTGATACGAAATTGAGTGTAGGTATATGTTATGCATGTTAAAATTAAATTTTTCACCGAGTCTGAACTCAGAGGTATCTTACTCCGAATTACATGGAGTACCCCCTTTCCCAAAACGCAGTCATTCACACTTTCAGAGAAAATGCACTGGTAAATTGTTTATCACCATTCTCTTCTACGATATTTTATCTACACAACCATATATGACATGCTTGTCTTTATTTATATTTTTTGTTATCTCCGTAAACAGCATCAGAACTCTGTTCGCCGACTGGAAAATTCGATTCGCACTATGAAGTGGTATATACTAATCCCTGGCGGAATATGTTCTTGGATTTTGATTGGTTAAAATCTGTTTCTAAATTTACATCAGTAAAATATTGTAATGTTTTTTCTATGAAAAATAAACAAATTTTATATACTCACTGCCCCTGGGTCAGAGATTTTTATACCCCCCGCAAACGAAATTTAGGGGGAGCATATAGAAATCACCTTGTCCAACTGTCCACCATTCCGTCTGTCAGTGCAATCTTGTCAGTACTAACACTTTGTAATGGAGAATCATCAGAATCTTATACTTGATACAAAGATCGCTTATCACAGAGGGTGTGTCTTCAGGACCCAAAGTCATTTGGGCAAGGTCATTGTCACCGACAAAAAATAATAAAATTCTTGTTCGGGGTATGACTTTGTAAAAGAGAAGCATTATAAGCTCATGCTTGGTACAGAGATTGTTATGACAAAAAAATTTGCCATGGCCTTCAATCAAGGTCATTCTGGCAAGTTCAAGGTCACTGACAGAAAAAAGTATAGAATTCTTGTTGGGGCTATGATTTTGTAATGGAGAACCATTGGAAGCTATTACTTGGTACAAAAATTGTTTATGACCTGAGAGTGTGTCGTGACCTTGAACACAAAATCATTTAGGCAACGTTAAGGTCACTAACAGAAAAAGCATAAAATTATTGTTGGGGCTATAACTTTGTAATGAAGAAAGATTGGAAGTTCATACTTTGACTAGAAGATTTGTCCTGACCTTAACCCAAGGTCTTTCTCCGCGTTCAGGGTCCCTGTCAGAAAAAGTATAAAATTCTTGCGGGGGCTATAACTATATAAAGGAGAATCATTGGAAGCTCATACTTGGTACAAAAATTGTTTATCATCTGAGGGTTTGCCAAGACCTTAAACAAAGATTATTCAGGCAAGTTAGGTAGATAATTCTTGTCTTGGCTATAACTGTAATGAAGAATTCTTGGAAGTTCCTACTTGGTACAAAGACTGGCCTTCGTTCTAGGAAGTTCAAGGTCACTGACAGAAAAAATAAAATTCTTGTCCATACTATATCTTTGTAATGGAAAATCTTTGGAAGTTCATGCTTGGTACAAAGATTGTTTATATCTTGGGGTGTGACCTTGACTCAAGGTCATTCTGGCACGTTTTAGGTCACTGGTTTTGAAAGTGTGAAATTCATAGCAGTTCTACCTGTAACAGAGTCTCAACTAATTTTTTATTTGTCTAAACTATTTTTTATTCAAATATCATCTTTTCAAGGTTTGATTATTAAAGGCTCATTCTTCAACATACAAAAAACTGTCCTGAAGCACAAAATTGAAATGATAAAATTTCACTTTTCAAATTTGAGCAGAATGTAGCTGAATTGGTAAACAAATTTTACTGAAATTCCAGATCGAGAGGTTTTTACTGAAAATATTTTTAAAATTTTCTATCGTCTTACCTGCATTGTTGCAATATCATACATATGGTGTATAATTTTGTAATGGAGAAACATTAGAACTGAAAGATTACTTATGAACAGAGAATGTTATTTTTAGTAAGCCTTTTTGACAAGTTGAAAGTCTTTTTGGCAAGTTGAAAATCACATTTACAAAATTTGATTGGGCTCTTTAAAAAATGCAGCAGGGCATAATTTTGTGAGCTAACTGACAGTACTTCCAGCTGGTTAGGATGGGGCTGTATTGGATTTATTGTGAAAATGCATTATTTTTTGAAAATCTTCTGCTCTGCTCCTGGGCAAACAGAGATCAAAGTTGTTAAAAGCAAGGGTATTTTTACCAAATTTTACCAATTCCTGACCACTTGGTCAAGTATTCTAGTGCTAGGCAGGGCAATTTCAATATATATATTTTTTTTCTGAGAGAAGTTATTTCCCTTTGATATTCAACTATAATAATAAATAACTGTAAATAATGTCATTGAACGGTCAATTGAATAAGAGAATTCTATGAGTATTTTCATAAATGTAAATATATAAACCAAGAGACTCGTACTTTCATTGCTTTAATGGTCACGTATACTCTTAAATAATAGAAAAATAAATATGGGACAAAAATGCCTTATCTTCGTGTGCATTAAATGTTCTTCAAAGCCAATCTAACAAGAAATGAAATGGTTCAATAATTGTGCTAAAAGCATTATATTTTGTCTAGTTTGCAGTGATAGCGACAAATGGGGGCAAGTACAAAAGTGCAAGCAAGTAAATACATCTACTTTAAGATTTGTAACTGAATATTGAGACTACTTATTTTGTAATATATATATATATATATATATATATATATATATATATATATATATATATATATATATATATATATATCTCATAGACAGTTGCTTTTTCAATAAAAATGGGACTCGTAAATTTACTTACATTATCATTGGTCATTTGCAAAATTATTTTGTTAAAAACATTCTGATTGTACTTACAAGTACTCTGAAGTTGATATTAAAAAGACTTTCTGATTGACAACATCTCTGTAGTTTTTCGAAATCAGGTCTTTCAACAATCTGTTGGTATTCAAATGGGTACCAATTGCGCCCCCTTGTTAGCAGACCTATTTTTGTATTCATATGAAGCAGAATTTATTCAAAAACTTCTACATGAGAAGAAGAAAACACTTGCTGGAACCTTCAACTCGACATTTAGATATATCCACGACCTATTATCAATTAACAATTGTTACTTCCATTCATATGTCGACTCGATATATCTCAGTGATCTTGAAAAAAAAGTGAAAAAAAAAATACCACAGAGTCTGACACATCTGTTTCATATTTGGATATTTTACTTTAAAAAATGTTAACAACAAAGCTCTATGAGAAACGTGATGACTTCAATTTTTCAATCGTCAACTTCCGATACTTATGTAGCAACATACATGTACCCTTATCACCTGTATATGGGGTTTTTGTCTCCGAGTTGATTCGATACGCAAGAGCATGCTCTACGTATGAACAATTTGTAAAAAAGAGGCAAGCTATTGACAAACAAGTTGATGAAACAAGGATATAAACAGTCTCGTTTGAAGTCATCATTTCGCAAGTTTTATGGTCGATACAATGACCTTGTCAGCAAATACAATTTATCATTGAGTCAAATGCTGACTGACGTTTTTCATATTAGTTGTTAGGCCATTATTTACACACTAAATTTTCGACGGATTTTCCTGTTTTCCCGATCATAACAAGGAGCAAACGGCGAGTGTGACCGGTCGGCAGGGGATGCTCACTCCTCCATGATACCTGATCCCACCTCTGATGTTTTTGGAAGTCCGTATTTGCTCTGCTCCCGATTTGTATTGTCTAAATGGACTTTGAGCTTGCATGAATACTGTTCGTTATCTCCATATTTCATACAATACAAATGAAAAATTATACAATACAAATTGAAAATTATACAATACAGATGGAAAATTACTTGTATGGAAATGAAAAACTATACAATGCAAATGGAAAATTATGCAATACAAATGGAAAATTATACAATTCAAATGGAAAATTATAGAATACAAACAAAAGGTATACAATATAATTGAACAATTATACAATACAAATGGAAAATTATACAATGCAAATGGAAAACTATACAATAAAAATGGAAAAGATGGAATATAGCAACGTTTGACATGTCATATGTGCATACAAAAATGAATATTTTTGTGTACCACAAAAATACAGAAACATGTTTAATAGTTACTGTCAAAATCAAATGTCAGTTTCATTTATTGCAGTTTTCTTTTGCTCGCTTTTTCGATTTTTCTAGATTGAAAATCTTGAAAAATTGTTAAGTCGTACGAAAATTAGATAAACCAGAAAATTACCTCCCTTAGGTCTTACCTTGAATAGCATTTATGAAGTTTTTTTTTCTCATCATGCATTTTTTACTAATCACAAAAGAAAGGAACAGAATAGTCCCAAGACTGCAAAGACTTCAACTCTGTATACTGTCTTCCTTGAATCTCCGAATCTGATCCCTAAAATATGGTTTTTGGCTGTAGTGTTGTAGGTCCATGTATTTCTTACCACATTAGAGTGTACATTGAAATTGACCTACAAAGTCATCAGTAAAAATTTAAAAGTGCACCAATACCTTTCAAATGCACGCATGAATTATTACACTGTTTATCAAGAAACCTGGGGTTCCTTATTTTTTCGTTCCAGATTACAGCGAACAGATTATAGGAATTATATTTTCCGACATCTTTCCATTCGTCCGTCTTTCTGGGAAGAACAATATATTTTCACAAAAATACCTGAAGTGTGTTCTATGGATCAATTAATTGCAGAATTTTAAAAACTATCATCTGGTATCCAGTTTTTTAATATTACTATCCCCTGCTATCCACCATTTCGTGTCTACATGTTTATCGTTTCACCTTTATAACTTTAATCTTTACGTAAGTTCTCCAAATGTGTGGAATCTAGGAATTGCAAGAATGGTAAGATCCATAACGGTACAGCCGTGTACTAGTATAAGAAAAGGGAGACATCTGCCAAGAGAATGTATTTTTTGATGAATTCTTGATTGAATCTAGCCAGTTTATGTAAATGAATGAGGTCTAGCTTTTGAATGATAGAGTGCAACGCGATAAAATTCAAGGAAATTGAATTTTACATGTGACATTTTGTACATATTAATTTGTACAATTGTTAATTCCAGTTCACGTTTTCTATTATTACCACGGGGAAAATCAAGTCTGAAATATAAATCTCATAAATAATTGCTTCATAACGCTAAACACATCATGAATGTTAGATGGATTCTTTGTTTGGTGCAAAGGTTCTGTTTAAAGTTTATTAAAGTAATATCCGGTGATTTAAGAAAATTAATACGAAAATCGTAATCTGTGGGAAAAAACGCGACTGAAAAGTTCTTGTAAACTAATTCCCATGGTTCTGATGGTTGCTTTAATGATCTCTCAACACTTTGACTCTGATATTATACTAACATTAAAAGGAAAGGCTGTGTTGGTTTGTTCAAACAAAAAGTACTTTGTAACTGTTTCTTTAATAAATCCAATCTTGTCCATCATTAATTGTGTCGATTTTTGAAATAATTTATAGAGGTTGATTTTAAAGACAAAAAAGTCATCGAAGACTTCCTAATACCTGGCATTCTAATTATATTAATGGTTTTTTAATCCACTAAAGGCCAGACACTGGCACCCATACGACAAATGTCAGACCACAGATTCCAAGGTTCTACCTGGTTACATTCTTTAAAACGGAATGATGGCCTTATAATAGGAAGTACTTTGCAGTCTGTACCGAAAAGTCTAACGACCGATTACCAAAGATGGTTTGCGTTCAGGGGGCTTGTCGAGATCATGCCATTCATAACTTTGCTAATCCTCCTAATGGTAACCTGGTGTACATTAAACTCTCGATCTGTGTTATTTAGAAAGTAATTTACGGATCAAACCAAAGTAGTTTGATCACCAAACGATAAAACCTTATTTCCGGACAAAGCAGCCGCTTTTGTATTCCTGGATGACCGCGGGACACGCGCGCTCGTTTATTCTTTCAGATGAAATTACATGTTAACAATTTTGTTAAGAGGAAAATGGATGTTAAACAAGACATCTTTGGTTTCTAGGGTGATCAAACGTCACAAACACTAAGTTTTTATGGTCAGCTCGAGGACATTTTGACAAGTTTGTTTTAACGATTTTTAAAACAAATTATTGCACGTAATTCAATGTACTAAAGATCCTCAACATATTTATTAAAGTTCAAGAAGTTGTAATGACGGGTACCGGATTTCTTTTTCTCATGGTTATTGTTTTTTATTCTCGCTTTAGTAATAAGAATTACTCTTATTACAGGAAAATATAAAAGATTATGGTGAAAGCATGTGCCGTGCTTCCCTGGGATAATTTGTTGATCAATTGAGACCCGCGCCTTAAAAATGACAGGGGAAAATTTCGTCGACAAAACAGGAAATGAATGAATGCATAAAATGAATATGAAAAACAATTTCATGTTCCTCTCCTTTCTAGGCTTATTTTATCGCATGTTGGATTACTGAGTTATAACTTGTAATCACTTTTGAAATGCCTCACATTAACGACCTGTAAAAAATCGATTTCTAATTGCTTACATGAGAAAAGTAGTGTTTACAACTGTCAAGACTTTGATTGTTCATATACATCAAATCTTAAACAACAATAAAAAGAATTGGAAATATCATAAAACGCTAGTATATTGACTTTCTTGCTTGGAGTGACATTGTTTTTTCTACGATATCTCTTTTCATAAACACTTCATGCGTTTTCCCAAGATTTCCTTTAATTCTCTGCATATAGCACCCACAAACCTTGGATATTCCGGTTCTTTTAACTCGTTTTAAAGCCAGAGAATATCTCCAGGAGGTGAATCTTGTAGACAGACTTTATGTCTTAAAATTAAACATGTATTTCTTTTTTAGGTTCAAAGCTTAAGGAAACTTTCTATCCACGTAAGGGTTTGGCGAGATTTTTATGTACTACGCAGTAGCTTACTAAAATTTGTGAACCATGGTGTTTTCTTTTGTTCATCTTGTTATAAGTACATGTAAGACCAAAATCCACGAATACCCAACCTAAACACATGCGAAAGCAAGGGTTGTTAATGAAAGGTACATGCTACCAGAAAAAGGTATTGCTTATCCATACACTCACTGCTCAAAGCGCAACTTCTGCCAAAATGTTTTTGGTCGAAAACCCTCGGACACATCAAAAGTGTGCAAAGGGAATGACTCAGGTTTCTTTTGACATCTCCAGTTGGATATGGTAAAGCAATACAAAATTAATTATGTTGTTTTTGTGTACATGAATTATGGACATGCCATGGAATCTGAATCAGGAATTGAAGATTTTTTTTTTGCTGGCTGAAGAAATTTTTGCTTAAAATTATATGCTATATTTGAGCATATACGTAGATAGTTACAACTGTGTCATGAATGGGAATCTACTTGGGCCTTGGGATGCATCATACAGAGTTTTAGGAAAAAAATATTTTACACCAATTGGGAATGAGTCTCTTTGGCTAGTAAATTGGCAGATCTTTTATGGAAAAATTAGTAATGAAGAAGAATAATGTTTGGAACTTTAATTAAATAAATGTAGATGTCAATTCACGACATTGTGAAATTTGAAAAAAAAACTAGTCGTTTAAGTAAAAACCTCTGCCGGTACACTTACCTGTTCTTTTAATGAAGTTTTTACATATATAAACCTCTGAGTGTACTACCTCTACTGCCCGCATAAAAGAGTAGTGTTTGCGTAAGGTCGACGCTACCATTCTGTAAAAAAAAAATACTACTGAATCACGTCCACAAAGCAAAATCAACCTACCCTCTGAATGGACCTACAGGAGGCAAATGAATACATGCCGTGAAAGCCGAAAGGAAACTTTCAAATCGATACCGTTTTTGACACCAAGGAAAACCACGCGGGTAGCTGCATGGAACATCAGAGCAATGCACCAAACGGGGAGAGAAGGCGCCTAAGAAAGAAAGAAGTTGAGCTAAGCAAGACAAGATGGCGCAAGGCAAGCCAGCCGTATTAACAGGAGGAAGGAGCTGTATTCTGTGTGGTGTCCACCACAGTGCACGGCCCTTATGCTTTACCCAGAGGCACATTGTGCCCTCATCGACCGGGAACCTGTCAGAGTTCGTATCATAACAGCGAGGTTTGCTATCAAGAACAAGAAGATCATGTTAAATGTCATCCAGAGATGCTGGATCATGCTTGATTAAAACCATGATGCTTCCTCGAACGAAGCAGACAAAGACAAAAATATGGTTTTTACAGCTAAATACAGGTAGTATTGAACAAACGAGTGCAAGGACATCAAAGTCTTAATTAGAGATATGATAGGGCAACACCATAAGGAGATTGTGGTGCCGCGCGACTGCAAGGGATAAATGAAAATGGTACAAACTTGTGTGCCTCAAACCAGCTAGCAATAGGAGGCATTATCTTCCCCCATAAAAAGACGCACAAGGCCCATACTATCCCCAGGTTATGTCACAGAGAACCAGATTGATAATGTCTGCATCAGTTCATGAGATAATATCTTGATGTACGTGTGATACGAGGTACTGACGTGGCAATCCACACTGTAGCCAGACTGAGATTGAAGAAATAGTCATCACCACTCTTGCACATGGGTTAATGTAGGCATGTGTAGGAAGAAGGATATTCAGACTTCTTTCCAAGCCAGTCTGTCCAATACTTCCAAGCCATTAAAGAGCTGCCGAAGAGGAAACTGATATTGAAACACAGACGCGACAAACCAGGATTTGCTTGACACCTGTGAGGAAATTCGGAACAGATGAAAAGCACATTCTAAGGAGTAGATCTCCGCTGATATCCTGCATAAGCTGGAGGCGAGGAACGCAAACTCAAGTCAAACTTGACATAAACTGAAGAATAGCAGAGAAAGCAAAAGCGAAGGTGGAATATACCTGATCTGACAGAGAAGTGTAAGTCAGCATCAAGAAAGATAAAAGGGACCACATTTACAGCTTACCAAAACAGCAGAAAATGCAGCAGGTTAGGGAAGCCTCAGAGATATCTATCTCTACAAAGAGGTTGACAGGCAAGATTCGTCAGACTGACAACCCTGTAAAAGATAAAGTTGAAAACCCACTCACAACAGAGGAACAGATACAAAGAAGGGTAGGACATTTTTCAAGGAGGTTTTGAATAATAAAGTCCCTGGAGTTATCACAGGAACAGCAGATGACATGTAACACAGCCTCTTTAGCAAGATCTAGGGAGAGGAACAGTTCTCGAGTGAATAGAAAGATGATATCGTTATGAATCTACCAGTATAAGGATGGATTAGAGTATACATCAGGGATTGTAACAAATTATGCTCCTAGGCAAAACCAGGCAAGATTCGTAATCAAATCATTTTGAAGAGAGTGAAAGAGGCAGTTAATTTCAAGCTCCAGACCCAACCACAAGTACTTGACGAATGGCTGATGTAACACCCCCTCCTTCTGAGAATTTTTAGACACGATAACTTAGCAAACATACACGAATTCTAGACTATCATACCAATACCGATATTTGATATAATTTTTTCCGTTTTTGTAATGTTTTGGAGATTGCCCCTTTATTTTCTTCATTGTTTCCTTTCACTGGCAATTAAACAGTAGGCATTGATTGTCGGTTGTGCAAAACATCCAAGGAGTTCCAATTAGCTATCTCTGGATTTTTTCATTATGCTAAACAAAGTAGTACGTGATGACCTCCTGTTTGGCTGCCAGTAAAAGGAAATTGGGTAAATAAACGCGATCTTAGGACAAATAAATTATTTAACCGAGTGCAAACGTTAGAGGCTTGTAAAAACACATCTCCCTGATATGCCTCTTGCATAAATTTCATTGGTAATGCTGTATTAACGTTGAAAATCTCCCTCGAAGCTGGCCACCCTGTGTGTTTACAAGGTATTGCTTCTTACCTTTAGTATTTTTATATACCATAAAGGGGCAATCTCTAAAACATGAACCCCCCCCCCCCCAAAAAAAAAGAAAATGATGTTGGCGGAACTAAGTGACAATCTTTATTGTAATTGACAACTAAAAATCAATATATTCGGCATCAGAAGAGAACATTCCTTTCACTGCTTGGGCCCAGGATAATGCTTCTCGGTGAGACCTTTACGGTGGCATGACTATTAATGCCTACAATCTTGTTAAAGCACATGGCGAACTCGGATGGAGAGCGATTGAATGATTGATTGTATGTTATTTAACGTCCCATTTGAGAATTTTTACTCATATAGAGCCGTCACCGTATGCCGGTGAAGGGCTTCAAATTTTGACCTATACTCGGCGCTCAAGGCCATCGAGCAGTGAGGGTTCTTTATCGTGCCAACTCCTACCGTGACACGGGACCTCGGTTTTTTTCATCTCATCCGAAAGACCCGTGACTTTCACTTCTATTGCCGGGTGCTTGGCGAAGGAACAGTCACTATCTATGTTTACGTCTTAGGTTTGACACGGCGCGGTGAACGAGAATCGAAACCGGGCCTCCCGATCACGAAGCGAACGCCTTACCACTAGGCTACCGTAATCGGTTGGAGGGAGAGCAAAGGGATCGGTTAACCGATTTCTTTGTCATCGTCAATTCGTGATTAAACTTTAGGCCCAAGTAACAATGTCCCGATTTCGCTTCGCTTCATGCCTCAAAAACAACGAAATTAAACCACACGAAATTAGTGATTTCACAATATCAGACGGGACAAAATCGTGGATGATATTTACTTGAATTGGGAGTATGTGACTGGGGCTTTACGCAGTACACTTGTGAAAAAAAAACAAAGAAAGATAGCAATAGTCCGTAATGTAATTGCTTTGACCCTTGAGTGATTGTACATTATCCATGGATAAACGTTATGTTAACGTATAAATCCGTATGGAAGTCGATGTGAAACGTGACGATACCTGATATTTATTAACACTATTTCCTCAAACCGCATCCGTGTCGAAAATGATTAAAGTGTCATCGTAAGAATAGTTTGCCACGCCCAATCTTTTCCGTGAAGTTTATCGATTTATTAGCGGTACAAAATCGTGAATGATCTTGGCTTTAACCGGGTATGTGTGACTGGGGCTTCTGACTGAAATTTTCAAAACAGCAGTTGAATACTAGGATGCTACTTCGTCACCACCCCATACTGTAATCCTAACATCTCCGTGTAACCGCCGTATAAACTTTTACGGTGTTTCAGGGTCATCCTTGGCACCTAGGTTTATGCTTATTCGAGGAGAATGAGGGTAAACGTACAGATATAGAGGATGATCCGTACTAAACCGTAAACCCAGCATGTATTGTCTTGGTTGTAGTGAGAACATTAAGGAAATAATACGGGAACTCACGAATAATATTAGTGTACCGGTATTTCTTATAATGTAAATAAGGCAGCCGTAAGGTTTCTGATGGATAATCACTGTGTTTAAATTACTTCGCATAATCAATTTTTTGAACTTTTTGCACTCACAAAATGTTATTTTCTGGCATTAAAAATTGAACAAGCAAGAACATTATTTTATAGCGTTAAATTTTTTCTGAATTTTAGCAAAATGATCAAAGTTAACATACCGTATATATTCAGAAAAGAAAATTAGAAGTGGGATCTGTGATGTAAATTTTTAGATATGACTGAAGAAGTGTTATCTTTAAGCTAGAAATGGCCCTATTTTTTTCTTGAATTTCAAAATATAATTGCTACATTTGTCACAATATCATGATGAAATTTATAAAAGTTAATTTAATATATATTTCAGTACCAGCATAAAACATTTCACCGCACAAAATAACTGTGTGCAGCCTGCATGGAAAAATAGGAATCCAAACTGAAAAGTACCGTAAATGCTTAGAAAGAGAAAAATTGATCATTTTCTTCTAAAAAAAACTTCCACCACAAAATATATGTCCTAACTTAATGTTTTTCTATGGAATTTAATTGTGGGTTCTCGATTGAATACAGCTTAACTTGTATTGTAGCTTTCAAATATTATGTAAGAACTAAAATACGATATAGAATTCTACAAATAAAGGTCCAGACAAAAATCTGCTTAAAAGCTCAGGATCGAACCTCTTTAAGTCTAAGTGTCCCCATAATGGGGTTCTCTGTGATACAACTGTAAAGGTCTTTATTTTGATGCCTAACTATCAATTGAGGATCCGATCTATAAGCTAGCTTGGATGAACATTGGATCATATAGTTCATCGGGAGATGTCCTGGATTAAAATAACGATTTGAAAGAGGCCATTGAAAACGATACTACAACTGAAGAAAAACACCCCAATTCATGGTTTCAGATGACCCTGTTGCTTTAAAGACATGGCTTATGAAAGAATTTTCCAAGTTCGGATGACAGATGAAGAGAGAATTTACAACTGCCATTTTTCCAGGGATCATGTTTGGAATAATGATAAACAGGTCAAGTGTCGCCTGACTACAATGCAACAATAAACTATTGCTATTTTGCTGGCCTGTATCTGCTTGCACTGTCTAAAGAGACTTTAGTATCCTAGAGCATAGAATGTTGTCCTTGATCAGGAAGATCAAAACCACAACATCATTTCTGGATCCTTAAGTTTTGGTAAAGGCAAATGATAATATTGGTGGTAACTGGCTTATGCTGGCCGGTAAAGCCTAGAGTAATTCAAGGACTTCTACAACTGGGATGCAGGAGCTATGCCGTGGCAACGTAACACGCTATATGGTTCGAATAAATTTCATCAGAAATTATTTATGTGTGATAATTGCTTCGAGTAAGCGAGTACTAGTATGTATAAATAAGGTTGAATAAAGAACTATAAATGGTAACAGTATAATTTTGCCTCCATAAAAACCAAATTTTGAAAATCTCTAGAAATGTACACAACTGTATATATTAATTCATCATATGTACTAGGAACACGTGTTATTGTTTATGATGTGTTCATAAAAGCGACGGTAGCTATTGGTCAGTATTTAAAGGTCGATACCTGTGGGACAGGGGTATGCAATTCAAACACGCTTTTCACCGACTTGATGGCTTTTCTTCTCATTCAGACGTATAATGCCTAATGACAAAAATTTGGTAGGAGATATTCCTAGTTTTGAAAGGGTTGATGATAACTCCTAGTCTACCAAAGTTAATATGGAATTGCAATCGACAGAGACAGTTATTCTCTTCAAACGTTCAGTTTACCAGAGTAAATAGAGAAACAGTTCATTTAAAACTGTTATCATGGTAAAGTTTCAAATATGGCGCAGACTAAGAGCCTTTCTGTCTTTCTGACTTTCTGTCTCGGTCAAATGCCTAGAATCTGTGTATACAACATATTTATGAGAAAGCATTGTTGAATTTGGTTACATTTCGACAAAAATTAAAAAATGATTGAAAATTCTGTTTATTTGTGGAATGGTTGGGTTAGTTTTATATGGAATACGATTGTAAGTAACCTTTCACTGTCGATTCTAGAAACAACTGTAAATGCATTGAAATTTAAAATCAGCCATATCACACGCGAAAAATCTTGCATAACTAACAGGGAAAATGTATGTTTAAAAAAAAGAAAGAAAGAAAATGATAATGCAATACGGCAATCGGGTCTTGGTAGTAATTTGGACATTGAGAGATTATGACTTAAACAAGGTTAATTTCCGTTATGAGACATTTTGATGCAAATAAAATCTAATTTGCAATTTGTTTCAAAAGACATTATGGTATATTTGAATACAAACAATGAGGCGGCTGAAGCCTTTTGGTGTTAGGAGCTTTTCAGTGTGTAGCTGTCTTAACTAGTTAGTTTTCTAGAGCATTAAGCATAAAATTTAGAATTTATAAATACCAGATCTTGGTAATAATATATAAATTAATTTCTTTTGAAGAAATAATTGAATAATTTTGAATGAGGGTCGTTTTGCATCCCTGTGTTGGTATCTACATTGAATACTGAATGATTATGATACTATATCTATATACTATATCTGCATATTTATAGTACCGTTTTGGTACACATTATGAAAATTGGATGTAAATGCCGTTCTAAAGGCTAAAGAAATTTGAAATGTAATAATTATTATCTCCATACATGCAAAAATGTTGCAGGAGATGAAATGAACAAAGCTCAAGTTGGTAACAAATATGTTACACTTGTAAAAAAAAAGTGAAATAAAAAAATAAAACATTAAATAGTACGGCAAAGACAGATCCGAAATGAAGTTTGCAATAACAGTTTATGAAATAGCAAATCTTTTGCGTATAACATTTTGCAGTTATGAAGAAATGGTATTATTAGACATCGAGATTCGATCATTACATAAGGTAGATATGGTGCACAGCAATGTACAGACAGAGATATTTTAGTGCCGAGTATGGTGCAAAAATAAATTTTAAAAAGAAGTCCTGTTGCGAAGCATCTGCAACCAGTGGATTTAATAATATGTTCCTGGTGCATAGCATGTTGCAGCCAGTGAAAGTCCTGATGTGTAGCATGTTGCGGCGAAGGAAGTCCAAAATTTAATTCTGCTAATATCTTTCTAATTTACATTAAATAGAAAATGGTTTTAATCTTTTTAAAAGATATGTAGAAAGATACTTTTACCCTTGCAATTGTAAACAGAATCATTAATTTTGCAAAATTTTACAAACAACTAAATTTTTGGTCTTAGTCGTAAGTTCTTTTGTCCCTGATGCATAGCATGTTGCAGCCAGTGAAGGTAATATGTTTCCTGGTGCATATCATGTCGCATCCAGTGGAATTATCAAGATGATCTTGGTTATATATATTCAAGAATATTGATACACTCTTATTTATTCGAAAGTTTGTCGCTAATTTCAATTAATTTACTGAACTTATTTACGTTCTGCAGGCGTATTCAAGGAAAATGATAAATAGCGCAAATTCTGAGGATTTGCATCTGATAAACATCTGTATGTTCTGCAAAATGCAAAGATATTGATTAAAATTAAAGTCTGATAAAAGTGTAGAAGAAATACATGTATGCGTTCAATTTTAGATCTATCTGGCAAATTGTGAAATCCAAATCAGTATCCAAGAATAAAAGAATAAGACAAGGACGATCTGTATCATTGTATATAAGGATAATAGCTTATGCTGGATGTTTGTGATTTTTTTTTTTTTGGGGGGGGGGGGACTGATAATTTGAAGAGACTTAATGTCGATTTATGATATTTTATTCTTTATCATTTATAGAAAAAAAAACCAAAACGGACGTAAACAAAGAGGGTATGACACAGTTTTTCATTTCCAGTATCAACGCCAAAACTGGTTACTGTACTGCAAAGAATTTTACGTAAAATGAAATATGAAGATAACGAACAGTATTCAATCTCGAAAGTCCAATGAAACGATACAAATTTGGAGCAGAGCAAACACGGACCTCGAAATTTAGAAGTTGGTATCAGTGTATAAATAATGGCCTAACAATTAGTAGGAAAAACTTTAGTCAGCGTTTGACTCAATGACAGGTTGTATGTGCTGACAAGGGCATTGTATCGACCATAAAACTTGCAAAATGATGACTTCAAACGAGAGCTGATATCCTTCTTTTATTAACTTGTTTGTCAATAGCTTGCCTCGTTTAAGAAATTGTTCATACGTAGAGCATGCTCTTGCGTATCGAATCAACTGAGAGGCATAAACCCCATATGCAGGTGATAAGGATATGTTGCTACATAAGTATCGGATGTTGACGATTGAAAAGTTGAAATCATGTTTATGATAAAATTTTGTTGTTAGGTTACCATTAATGTCTTTTTCTAGTAAAATATCTAAATATGAGACAGATGTGTCAGACACTGTGGTATCTTTTATTTCAAGCTCACGGGGATATATCGACATATGAATGGAAGTAACTATTGTTAATTGATAATACGTCGTCGATATATCGAAATGTCGAGTTGAAAGTCAAAGCAAGTGTTTTCTTCTTCTCATGTAGAAGTTGTTGAATAAATTCAGCTTCATATGAATACAAAAATAGGTCTGCTAATAACGGGGCGCAATTGGTACCCATGGGCATTCCAACAGATTGTTGGAAGATCTGGTCTCCATAAACTACATAGATATTGTCAATCAAAAACATCTTTTTCGTATCAACTTCAGAGTATTTGTTTGTACAATTAGAATGCTTTTTAACAAAATAGTTTTGCAAATGACCAATGACAAGGTAAGTTTATTTACGAGTTCCATTTTTATTGAAAAAGCAGCTGTCAAAAAGCCTGGACTTTAATTTATCATGGGGAATGATTGTATACATAGTCGTAAGTTTTTATGCTATGATTTTGGTAAATTTTGTGAATTCAAATTTTCCAAAAGTTCCATGGAATTTTTAAGTATCCACATCTGACTTACACCACTTCTCGAATATATTGTTGCACAGTACTCCTGAAGTTTCTCCTTCACTGCTGTTAATATTTTATTGAGGAGTAAAGAAAGAGGCTTGATAGAACATTTACTGGAACCCGTTATGTATCTTTGTTTGTAAGGATTTTTGTGAAGTTTAGGAATCCAGTAAAGGTATGGTAAATCAAATTCATTTTGACTGTTGGGAATATTAAAAATATTTCAAACTGATCATGACATATGGTTTTGAGGAATTTCTTCCTTAGAAAGGGAGCTATGGATGTAAGTTGGATGTTCCTTTTTCTTTAGAACATATATTTTCAAATCATTTTTTAAAGACAAACTTGTATAAACTTAAACGTGTCTTACGTAAGAATCAGAAAAATATTCTAATGCTTTACAGTATTTGTATTTAGTCAAGAATAAGTTTAGACTGCAAGTCTCCGACTAGGGAAGAGTTACTTAAGTCCCTAATAACAAAGTTCCATACAGAATTGTTAAAGACACGTGAGGTGAAGAGATCGACATGCACAGAAATATTTACCGAAAATTCCTTGTTTATAGAATCATTGGATTTTAAAATGTTAAGCATGTCAAATAACCAAATTCCTCTTTCTTTATCTTCAAAATGCTGGCAAGCAAGCGCTTCTTTCACTAGACAAGTGTTCTGTTATTGTTGTTTATTGATTGATTATTGTTGTTTTACGCCGAGTCGGCAATATTTCAGCCATATTTCGGCGGTATGAATTTAAATACTGTATATAAACGGTTTTGAAAGTTTTTGAGTTTCTTTAGCGGCCCCCGATGAGCCTACTCTTTTTCGAAAACCAAAGAAACGATCTTTAGCGTGCCAAGGGGGGTGTAATCCTTGACACGGGGCACAGTTTTACATCCCATCCGACGGACCTTGTTATTATTGTAAATAATTTATGTTCGTTTGAGTGAAACGAATTAGAACATAAATTGTATGAAAATCTTAATATAAAAAAAATTAGAAGTTTATAATCGGCAATTCTTGTTTCTGTGACATCAGAAACTATTTTTTCCAGAGAGAACAAAATTCGTTCAATTTTGAGTACAGAATTTACTGAGTGCAAGCTTGTCCAAGAATCATTGATATTATCATTCTACCCATTATATTGAAAGATCGAGCTGGGGAAGACTTGCACTTGATGACTTTTTCAAAATATTGACGTATTTTTCTCTCAAAACCATTGAATTTTTAAATTTACGTCATCTTCTTGACGTCATATCTAACATATGATGTCATGGCTGATGAAAATAGGTGATGTTTTCAAGTCTGCAGATATCCCCCCTGGTTTAGAACATAAATATAGATTTCTCCATCAAAGTTTGATTGGGGGGATAAATCGGTCATTACAGAATACAGTCCTTTCTATAGTTTCTGAACGAATCTATAGAAACGTATATTTCTTACAGAGTAGAATAGTTATTTCAAAAAAGAAATGAGTCCACTTGTATATGGCATTTAAAAAAATATATGAAAGAGCTATATCTGATTTCTTATTGATTCCTCTTTATACCAACATTTTTGAAATGTGTTGGTACTGTCATACAGAGAACATTACGATTGCGTGACTTCCTAATTTCAAGCGTTGTGAGGTCTTTGAAACACTTCGTCATTCGTGGCATTTTCTTATTCGCGTCGTGAGAAATTGCAGGATTGCCTTAATTGGTCGTAGCCATAACATGGTCATTCGTGGTGAAACCGTTGCATTGTACGTTATAACCATGGGATACCGTGCTTGTCCGCTACCGTGTCGGAAGTCTGTCACAAACATGTTCCTTCATGAAAGGTGAAGATAATGAATAGTGATCGATCTCAAAATTCTTAAAAACAATGATACAAATTTGTGAATAGGACATAAAACACGGCCCCTTGGAAATTCCAGAGGTGGGATCAGGTGCCTAGGATAAGCATCTCCTGTTGCCGGTCAAACCCGCCGTGAGCCCTATGTATTTATTCAGGTAGAAGGAGGAATCCGTAGGCAAATTAATTAGAAAAAAAATTACCTAAGAATTGGTATCAAAATATCAATTGGTAGGTAATTGAACGGTCTCTCTGTTCTTCATGTACTTTGATTCATTAGTGTATAGAAGTTCCTTAAAAAATAAAAATAAAAAGTCAAAAAGTAGAAAAACGCAGCGTAAAATAATAAAGTAATTAAGAGAGGAAGAGGAAAGAAGACGTTTTCCTATTGTTCATCAAAAATATCCTTGCTTTGGAAATGAGTAAAGAGACCAGAGATGAACCACTCTGAAAGACTAATGAAATAGAGGCTGTACTTCCTCCCAAAAAAACCTCTAGACATCAAAGAACCAGCACTTAAAGAAATCAGAGAAATTGTAGGGAATGCAACGGCCTGATTAGCGCCAGGAGACCATTAAACGGCATGACACCGTCTACAAGAAGTGTCCCAAACATCTCAACAGGTTATGGGGAATAATGAAAAGTCATCTGGAGGAAGGGCTACATACCACCATAGAACTGGCAAGAAGCAGATGTACCAGAAGAGAAGAGAGCTCAGTAGAGATCAAGTAATTTAGAACTCTAATACTAGTACATGTACATGGAAGGCAATTTATTTTCGCAGTACTTGCGAGAAGGATCACGTCCTAGAAGTGGAGTACTGAAATGTGGATACATGAGTGCATAAAGGAGCATACAAGGTTCCCTGATGCTTATAGCACACCAGTGGCATCTCACAATTGATCAATGAGGAAAAGAGACTTAAGGGGACCTCACAGTTTTCTGGTTGGACCTAGCGAACATCTATGGTACAATTTTCACATAGTTTATCGAAACAGCACTTGAGCAGTACCATGTACCAGACAATATCGCTTAATGTTAAAGGTTTACCTAGCAAGTATCTATTTCAAAATTTAGAGTAGGAAACTATACAACATAGTGGCAGCGGTTCAAGCAAAACATAGTTACAGAATGTACTATATCTGATATCCTTTTCGTCGTGGCAATGAATCTTTTGATAGAGGCGGGAACAAGAGAGATCAAGGGGCCAAAGACCAAGGCAAACGTCAGGCAGTCACCGAGCAGAGACTACATAGACTATTTGACCATCACCACGACAACACACATACAGGCGAGTTGCTGTTGACAGCCATGGTTACCACCGATGTTCAAGCCTGCCAAATCGAGGTATCTGGTTATAAAGGCTAGACATATCACTCAACGATTCAGGTTGTAAATCCAGGGCCATAAGATACCATTTATCACATCCAGAACGAGAAGATCAATCCCCTTCCCATTAAATGCGTAGACAAATGGTACGACGGAACACTGAAGGAGTCAACAACAGCAGACAGCTAGACCAGGAAACATCAGAGAAACTGATTAACATCAATACAGGATTGTCTGGGAAATTCAAGGCATGAATCTTCTAGCATGGACCCTACCCAGACTAATTTAATAGTTGTTTTGGCCACTTGTGCTCTATGAAATCGCCATACCAACTGGAGAGGACATGGAGAAAGAATCAACCGATATCTCTGTAGACGGACGGGGGTATTAAGGGCTCCAACTGGCTACTTATTAGTTGTCTTTTTTTTTATTGGCGCCTAAAATGTCTCTATAAGTCGCCAAATTCAAAGTATCTAACCCACATACTTAAAATAGCGGAAGTTGTTGTGTTTCTTAATTGACAACATGATGCAGTCATGAGGTTATGAAAAAAAGTCGGCAATTATTCAAAAACATGTAAGTATTTAACTGCTTTGAGTAGTATAACGAGTAGATATATGATCAGAGAATTCCCAGGAAACAAAATTCTGTCAACATGCAGCTTTGCTTTCTAACATGTTGCAAAACGCAGTGCAGTATTGTTGAACAAAGTATTGAGAAGATATATTATGGCGTTGAAGTTCATCCCATATTCGGTAATAATTGTACCAAACAATTAGAAATATAAGTACTTTAGTATTTAAACGAAATTTATTACTACTTATGATTAGATTATCCTAAATTTTACTGCTTCAGTCAAAATACGACTGTATCCGTCGTTCAATATTTACTGTACGTGTCGTTGTGTGGGACGGTATATATTTACATTGTATGAGTCGTTGGTAAATTAGGTGCGTTCTTGATTGAAAAGTTCTAGAATAAATTTTGTTATTTCTTTCAGTAATCCAGAAATGAAACAATGCTTCCATACATTCTTTTTGTGTGTTACTGCTGCCACTTTCAAACAAGAAATTTCAACGAAATCATTGATCACAACATCATAAGACACCCAAATGAATATCTTAGATACAAAGAACAAGAAATAAAAGACAAAACACAAACAACAAGAACACAGAAATTCAAAATTATTCCAAATGAAATAAAACGCCAAGGCAATTTTTTTTATTCCAAATCATGTCTTGAAAAAAAAAAATCAATTCAAAGTTTACAATCTGATGATCTAACCAGCGGACCAAGTTCACCAAAAAAGTTTGCACACATCCCCTCCAATCTGACGACACCTCTGTAACCTGTGATTGTAGAAATTACAGTCCATATGGCTTTCAACAATGTACAGCGACATTCTTGGATACTGTAGATTGTGATCATGATATTGAAAAAATTATTTCCATCCTCCCTGTAGTTCTTTCGAATTTGAGAGCCGCTAATCAGCTCGACACTTTCCTGAAATTTATCAATTTGGTATCAACAGGGGCATTTCCCCAAGATAATATAGCTTGGAGGTCACAGTATTTGGAGATGTGGTCCAGTGGTATTCCATAGAAAATTCTTCCTTTGTAGTTAAACGTTTTTGGAGAACAGGTTTGAAATTATTCAAAGGCAAATTTCTTCGTTTCATGTCAGGATTAAAAAATAATGGTAATATACACAATGGACATTCTGAAAAGGGACAATGTAATCCACAACAATCAGAAATTAATTTTGTCGTACAATCATGTGCTATTTTGGACTCAGTGGAACATCATACATCTGAAGAGGTTTTGAAATCAGGAATATCACCTACAATGATAGACACGATAGCTGATAAAGATCCAGAAAAAATTCATTCATTCAAGTTATGTGTGAATGGGAAAAGAATCAACTCTTCATCTTCTAATTGTGGTGATATAGATCTTTGGGGAAACGAAGATTATCCAACACTTGCCGCAAAGCAATGTCGTTTTAATGATGAGATTTCACAAATACAGAAAGCGAGTGACTTTGTTAACAAGATAGACCAAAATCAAAATAAACTATGTATCCCTATCGAATTCAGCGAAGAAATTAAGGTCAACTGTTTGAACATTACTCAATTAATTAGTAATAGAATAAAGGAGTTAAGAATATTGAAAGTACGAAAACAACTTGCGCATGAAAAATTTCTGAAACAAGTGAGTGGTGATTGGAGAATTTCGAAGTTTGCATATGCCATAAGTTCAGTGAAAACAAGCATGTTTGAAATAGCTTCCTGCATTCACGACGCACTTGCATGTGTAGACAATCTTGGAAGAGTAGTTGCAGATATAAACGATGTGTCACATTTATACTTAGATGGATCCTTTGCTTACCTTGACCATCAAGAGAACTACGTTAATTTGCGTGCAAAATTATTCCATATGTAAAGAAATGAATAGTAGATACATCAAAGGTTAAACAAATGACACATGCATGGACATCAATTCGAGACAAGGCTCATGTCACTGGTAGTACTTGATTTTCAGCCATAGGACTAGATAATTTAAAACAGCAACAAGCTCACTTCTGAAGAATTATAGAAAAGGATACTGAAACAGCAGTTCTATCTAAAGATGTTCAAGACAAAATAGAATATGGCACAAAAAATGAAATAAACTGTATCGAAACTCTTGTTGGTAAGGTTCTTCCTATTTTTTTTTAGGAAAACTTGCTCTACGTAGAGGAAGGATGTTACCAGATGAATGTTGGTACATCATCGGTAGTAGTTTCGCCAGATGGAAGTTTAGGAGATGAATCCAATCGTCCTATACAAATGCCCATTACCTGGAATGGTTTTCACCACCCCTGAAAAATTACAGCATTCCTTTCCCTTGTGTTCCCCAAATCATGTGTGAAATGGCTTCCCTGAAAACAGATAAATTAATTTTTCTTACCTTTTCCAATGAAAGCACATCTTATTATTATGGGAGATGATCTACGAGATACTTTCGGTGAAAATCGTAAAATACCCACAAAATTGCACCCTCGGTTAAACAACCTGCGTCAGAGAATGAAAGATTACATACAAAATGGTGTACGTTTTGTTGCTGAAGCTGTGAAATGCACACATGAGAAAAATTATGAAATTGCAGATGGCTACATGTTTCATCAAAGATCTGATGGCTTTTTCAAATGTCTTACACTTGATGATATATTGGACACCTTAAAGAAAAGTAAAACAGTTATGGAAAGAGTATATCAGCTTCAGAGACAGAAAGCGAGTGAAGTGTTAGTTTTCTTGCTGAGTGACTTGGATAGGATTGCTGCTAAAAAGGAAATACAGCACTCGATACCGGTAGCGTCTGCGTTAAAGGGATACAGCATGAAAACAGATGTAATGAGGAAAATGCTGGACTCAGTATTGCTCGAATGCAACAACAAAGGACTTTATGTTCCAGTCATCTATTTTGATGGACAATGGTACAACATATGTATGAGATCAAAGGAGGAAAAACCAGTTCTTCAACTTTAAAAAGATGTTTTCAAAAAATCATAGAATGAATCAAAATCTGACATTTTGAATCGAATTTTCTGTCTGAATACATTCAATCCCTGTAGCAATTTATCAGAGCTTTCAGTGATGATGAATATAGACCTTATGCAGGACAACGTGGGGATAATTAAAGGACCAATTATTGTTGGAAGTCGATCGACCAATTGTGCCTTCATTGCACTTGTCCAGGATACTGCAAGGTCTTAAAAATGTTGATCCTCAAAGCAATAGGACTGATGGTCTCTGCACTTCTCCAAATGAAAAAATTGAAAATGACAACATTTTATATGACTCAAATACAGTCGAAGAAACCGGGGAACTATTGGTAGATTATACTTTGCCAATCTATGAAATCCTTGATTGTGAAACGAATGAAAAAGATTTTTGTGAACTGCAAACATTTGTGGTTACAATATCTGAAGAAAAAAATATAAAAACAGAAAGATGGAGAGTATTTCAGCACTGGACGTGCTAACGGTGATTACGATAATGGTGGAGAACCTAGAAAATAATACACTTACCGATTTTTTTTCAGTTCAAAGAAGAAGATCATTGTTCAATGTATGCTGCTTTGCAAAATGATCCGAAGATTGATTGATTGATTGTATATTGTTTTACGTCCCATTCGAGAATTTTTCACTCATATAGAGACGTCACCATATACCGGTGAAGGGCTTCAAATTTTGACCTTTACTCGGCACCCAGGGCCATTGAGCAGTGAGGGATCTTTATCGTGCCAACGCCTGCCGTGACACGGGGCCTCGGTTTTTAATGTCTCATCCGAAAGACCCGCAACTTTCACTCCAAAGTGCCGAGCGCATGGCGAAGGAACAGTTGCTACCTATTTTTTATCGACTTAGGTCTGTCGCGGCCGAGATTCGAACTCACGACCTCCCGATCACGGAGCGAGCGCTCTACCGACTGAGCTACCGTGAACGGTAATGATCCGAAGACAAAAACACCCAAATTAACGGATATGAAGTCTTTTGAACAAAAGTTTGCCAGCGTCGATGTATTGTCAACATTTTTAAATAAACACGACGCACATGTTTGTTTGAAAAGAATGGCATCAAAGATGAAGAACAATATCTTTCCACATTGATCGCACAGATATATATGTGGCCCTATTTCCGTACAAACCGCAGTAGCCTGGGATTTCTCACCATGTCTGATGCGCTTATGCCTTTTCAGGTCATACTTTCTTTTAGAACTGTATGTGCATATGTCACAATGATGCATTTTCACTTCTTTTGATTCTACTATTTCTTCTGATTCCTCATCTGCCTCTAATAAATAGGTATCCATCCTTAAAGCTGAACACGATTCGTAAAAGGAATGTGTCCGCCATATTCGATTGCTTTCTCGCTATATCTGAGGGCCCCTATATAAAGCCGCTGACGTGATCACTGTTCAGTGTAATCAATCGTCACCGGTGTAGACGGACGTACGCTATACAGCACTCGGTAGCGACAAAATATAACTGTGTACTTCTAATGCAAGAGAGAAAGCAATACAAAAGAAACTTACAACAGTTGCACAGGTCCAGGCAGTATATACAAACACTTGTAAATACACGTGTAAACAAAGGTAATGCAAGATAACCAGCACGAACACGGGTCGCCATTCCAGCCGATACCCGTGACAATAGAGCAGTCAGGTGTAACGAATGCGAAGAGTATACCCCGGTGCTGATATCGTAGATAGTAATATCGAAAATGGCGTATGCCTATTTACGAGTCGTATTCAACTTTAAGAAATAAAAACAGTTAATAATTATCCGGCATTTGTTTTATCAAAACATTTTTAATAAAACCTTTTTTTTTTTAAATACATGTAGGTCACCTGAGTTAACCATTCAACCGATTGCATTTTAGTTCCCAACTTGTCGACGTCCATTGTGTGTCCACATTTTTTTTTAACCTTTTATTGGTAACAATATTGTCAGTTCTTTCCAAAAGATGCAAAAATTAAGTTTGAGTGAAGTATGAAACTCCCTGACTGTGAAGTTCATTGTATGTATGGACTTTGTTACTCGTGTGACCGTCAAGACTTGTGAATCTCTTGTTTGTTGAATTACATGTCAATACAATGCGCGTTTATTTTTGGAACGAACAATACAATTCGAACAATCTCGTTTGAAACGACGCATACAGTGATTACAATGACAGATGTATCTTTTACTGTGTAATATTTAAATATAGAACTCCAAAACATACATGACATTGTTCTATATTTCAATCTTAAATATGTGCCATTTCGGGAAATAATTACAGTATATCTCTTGTGGACTATAAACAAAGTTCAAACGTTACATGCATGTGTAAATATGTGAGCAAACGATTGCGTTTTTTTTAAATTTCTACTTACAAATTCGTACAATTTAAAACAAACAACTGACACTTATTCAGAGAGATATGCTGAATGATAATTCCACTAATTCATCATCATCTTTGTGTGTCAATATTCATGCTAACCTTGCAATTTAACAGGTAGGCCCTACCTTTTCTTCTCTCGGTTTGTTTACACGCTTCGATACGCTAGAACTTCCGCTAGTTTTAGTATGTGGGTTAGAAACTGTGAAATTGGCGACCATTTCAAATTGAACAGCTGAATTAGCGATCGTCAAATTCCGGGACAAAAACATTTTCACCAATATTTTTCTTTCTCTGAAGAGGAGAAAAGAAATTTAAAATTAGCATTGGACATGTATTGTGTTTTCTTTGTCACATTTTTTTAGTCATACACGTGCGAACGAAATTTCGTGTCGCATCAGTGCACACAGAGCTCATGTAGACCAGAGTTAATTGTTAGCTCCAGAAAATCGACAATTAATTGTGAAACGCAGTCAACTGAACGAGTGATATGGTCAATTGTTTAATTAAATTCTCACTCATTACAACGTTATATCGTCTGCATGTTTGATTTATTGTATGTTGTTTTACGTGCCATTCGAAAATTTTTCAGTCATATAGAGCCACAGAGAGACGTCACCATATACCGGTGAAGGGATTCAAAATCTGACCTTTACTCAGCACTCAGGGTCCATTGAGCAGTGAGGGTTCTTTATGCCTACCGTGACACGGGACCTCGGTTTTTAAGTTCCCATGTCACGGTAGGCATTAGCACGATAGAGAACACACTGCTCAATCATGCGGGAATCTAGAGGAGGCGTCGGAGAGGGGTTATTAAAAGTATATACTGAAGCAAATAAAAATGACTTTGAACCCCCCCCCCCCCCCAGAAAACCTGTAGTCCACCATCACCACCTCGGAAAAAATTCCTGGATCCGCGCGTGTCAATGGTCCTAAGAGTAAAAAATTCTCGCAAGATATGTAAATCTTAAATCAATCTCTTCCTTTGGCCAAATGTGGCTCAGACTTCACCCACAGAGAGCCCTTGAGTAGAGGGTGTGTAGTGAACTTGAAACATGGTTTTCTAGATCATAGGTCAAGGTCAAATACATTTCTGGGCAAAATCTTTCTCTGGAGCATATTTCTCTTTCTTTGGCACTATCTGCCTCATACTTGAATGCGGTTTAAAGGTGAACAGTGACCTTAAACCATTATCTTAGGTCAGAGAACAATATCATAGCAGATCCCAATGTTTGAAACCCTTGTTGTGAACATAGTTCCTCTCCCCTTCATCTAATATGTTTAAAAGTTTCCATGGGTAGAGGGTGTGCAGCGACCTTGAATCTTATTTCTAGATCAAAGGACATGTACAATCCTAATAATCAACTCTATGCAAACACCTTGTCTGTGGCATACTTCCTCTCCCCTTGGCTATATCTATCTATTAATGCATCCTAAGAATACTCATGGGTAAGGGTGTCAATGATCTTGAACCATCTATGTTCTAAGTTAGATGTCAACATCAAAACAGATCTCTGTATGAAATCCTTGTCATGAGCATATTTTCCCTCTCCTTAGCCAAATCTACCTCAATCTTCATGTATGGAGTTTCTGTGAGTAATGGATTTGCACATGGCCGTAGGAACCGGGGGCACGGGGGGGGGGGCGTGCCCCCCCCCCAATAATTTTGCCGATATATAGATTACTATAGAAACAGAGCTACTATATGCTTGTGCCCCCTCAATTAAAATGTATGATGACCTTTTTTTTTTGCTTGTCAAGGAATTTTTGGTTGATAGTGCCCCCTCAACTGAAAATGTATGGCTGTGCCCCCCCCCCCCCCAAACTGAAATTGCTTCCTACGGGCCTGTTGCAGTAATCTTGAACCAAGTTTCTAGATCAAAAGTAAAGGTAAAAAACATCAAGCAAAAATCTTAGTCCAAAGCTTATTTTCTTCCCCCAATCTGGCTAAAACCTCACCCATTAAGTGTCTGTGGGTAAGGATATGCAGAGAATTCGAAATCACTGTCTAGATCAAAGGTCAAAGTCAATAAACATCTCAGTGTAAAAGTCCTTTCATGATATTTTCTCTTCTCTTGTCCCAATCTGGAACGTAGTACCTCTGGGTTAAGGTGTACACCAACCTTCAACCAAGTTTCTAGGTCAGGTCTCAAGGTCGTAACAGATATCTGTGTGAAATCTTTCTCATGAACACATTTTCTTTCCACTTGGCCCTATCTTCTATCTGGCTAATACTTCACTCATCGAGTGCTTGTTGGTACAGTGTATGCAATGACATTGAACCATTTTTTTTAAATCGAAGTCCAAAGACAAAAAAAATCTGTTTATAATTCTTGTCCAAAGCATATTTTCTTTCCTCTTTGCCCAATTTGGCTCAAACCTCACCTATAAAGTGTCTATGGGTAATGGGTGTGCAGTGACTTTGAATCATTTTCCAGATGATCAAAGGTCAAGAAAAAATCACTGTGTAAAATCCCTTTTAAGGTCTTCCGTTTTCACGGAAGACCTTATAGTGATTCTACTGTTTATTATTATTTAGGTCTTCCGTCTTCACGGAAGACCTTATAGTGATTCTACTGTTTCTTATTAAGGTCTTCCGTTTTCACGGAAGACCTTACAGTGATTCTACTGTTTCTTCTTCTTATTAAGGTCTTCCGTTTCAGACGGAAGACCTTATAGTGATTCTACTGTTTTTTCTTTTTATTAAGGTCTTCCGTTTCAGACGGAAGACCTTATAGTGATTCTACTGTTTCTTTTTATTATTATTTTTTTTTTCCCCTTTTCTTGTCGGAGCGTTTTCTCAGAGATGGCTGGACGGATTTTCTTGAAATTTTCAGGGATGATAGAGAATGAAAATACCCCTAGGCGTTTTTTTCATTTTTTCAAAATTCACTTCCGGTCGTCAGATATGTCCGATTTCCGTTTTTTTCAAAAATATTTTGTCCCAGTCATATCTCAGAAAAGGTAAGAGATTAAGACACCAAACCTATACGGTTAATAGATCTTGAGGAGTAGGCAAAACCATTTGGGTTAAGAGCGTCAGCCGTCACTTCCGGTCGTCACAGGAAGTGATCAAAGAAATCGAAATTTTCAACTTTTCTTTTTTGATTTTTTTCTTTCATTACATTGTTGCATCTTATTTGTAGATTCGAAATATGTTAGTCTTACCGGAACCAAAAACGTCAACTTCCGGCTATAAGTGAAAAACTGCATAATTTGAGTATTTTACTTTCCCATAAATATTTTTTATACATAATGTATTTGAACTGATTTTTGAATATGTTATCAAGACTGCAAATGTCTAGAGTAACGTCAAATATCTTTGTAAAATTCACTTCCGGTCGCGCGTTTAAATGTCCGCAAAATGAGAACTTGTCCGAGTGAGATCTCAGAAACGGTAAGAGATTTAGACACCAAACTGATAAGAGTATTAAACCTTGAGAAGTAGACAAAACAATTTGGCTTAAGAGCGTCAGTCGTCACTTCCGGTCGTCACAGGAAGTGATCAAAGAAATCGAAAATTTCAAATTTTCTCTTTTGAAATAAGACTTGCATCATATAATTGTATCTTTTTCACAGTTACGAGATGTCTTGGTTCCACCGGAAACAAAAAACGACAACTTTCGGTTTTAAGAGAAAAACTACATAATAGGGGTTTTGAATTTCCCCCAACATATCGCTTATAGATAGAGTTCTTTAAATGATTTTTATATATGTTATTGAGACTGCAGTTGTCTAGATTGACATGAAATATCTTAATAAAATTCACTTCCGGTCGCGTGTTTTCTTGTCCACAAAATGAAAAGTTATTTCAGCGAGATCTCGGAAACGGCATGAAAGTAAAACACCAAACTTGTAGGAGTAATAAAACTTGGTGAGAAGGCAAAACACATAGGGTTAAAAGCGTCAGCCGTCATTTCCGGTCATCACAGGAAGTGATCGAAGAAATCGAAAATTTCAACTTTTCTTTTTAAAATTAAAATTTTCATCACTTTATTGCTTCCCTTTCGCTGTTTTAAAATATGTTAAATTCCACCGGAAAAAAACTTTAAACTTCCGGTTTTAAAAGATAAACTACGTTATTTCGTGGTTTAGCTTTCTCATAAATATCACTTATAGATAAGTAATTGAAATGTTTTTTTTTTGTTTTTTTTTTTTTTTACATATGCTGTAGATACTGCAAAAGTCAAGAGAAAATTCAGAGATTTTTATTCAGTTCACTTCCGGTCGTGTGTTTTCTTGTCCTCAAAATTAGAATTTGTTCTCACAATTGTTCGGCAACAGTAAAAGACTGAACTCTAAAACTTTCAGGACTTATAGTCAGTCATCAGTTCATTTGCTTGGTGTAAAAATCGTGTGTCGTCATTACTTCCGGTCGTGAGAGGAAACGAAGCAAAAAAGTATATTTTAAGTTATTTGGTTTCTACATAAGTTTTAGGCTAATACCGACGTTGGAAAAGACATGTTCATGCAAACAGGAAGTCGTATAACGGAAGACCTTCTCATTACTAGTAATGAGTTTCTAGTTATTATTATTATTATTATTATTTTTTTCCTTTTCTATTTTTCACGATTTCTCAGAGATGGCTGGACGGATTTTCTTGAAATTTTCAGGGATGATAGAGAATGAAAATACCTATAAAATCATGTTTCATATTTTTCAAAATTCACTTCCGGTCGTCAGATATGTCCGATTTCCGTTTTTTTCAAAAATATTTTGTCCGAGTCATATCTCAGAAACGGTAAGAGATTAAGACACCAAACTTATATGAGTAATAGATCTTGAGGAGTAGGCAAATCCATTTGGGTTAAAAGCGTCAGCCGTCACTTCCGGTCGTCACAGGAAGTGATCAAAGAAAACGAAATTTTCAACTTTTCTTTTTTGAATCTTTTTTTGCATCACATTATTGCATCTTATTTGTAGTTTCGAAATATGTTGGTCCCACCGGAAACAAAAACGTCAACTTCCGGCTATAAGCGAAAAACTGCATAATTTGAGTATTTTACTTTCCCATAAATATTTTTTATAGATAATGTATTTGAACTGATTTTTGAATATGTTATCAAGACTGCAAATGTCTAGAGTAACGTCAAATATCTGTGTAAAATTCACTTCCGGTCGCGCGTTTAAATGTCGGTAAAATGAGAATTTGTCCCAGTGATATCTCAGAAAAGGTAAGAGATTTAGACACCAAACTTATAGGAGTATTAGACCTTGAGGAGTAGACAAAACTATTTGGGTTAAGAGCGTCAGCCGTCACTTCCGGTCGTCACAGGAAGTGATCAAAGAAATAAAAATTTTCAACTTTTCTCTTTTGGAATAAGACTTGAATCATATAATTGTATCTTTTTCACAGTTACGATATGTGTTGGTCTCACCGGAAACAAAAAACGACAACTTCCGGTTATAAGAGAAAAACTACATAATAGTGTTTTTAATTTTTCCCATACATATCACCTATAGATAGAATTCTTTAAATGATTTTAATATATGTTATTGAGACTGCAGATGTCTAGTGTGACGTGAAATATCTTAGTAAAATTCACTTCCGGTCGCGTGTTTTCTTGTCCTCAAAAGTAAAACTTATTTCAGAGAGATCTCAGAAATGGCATGAGATTAAGACACTGAACTTATAGGAGTAATAAACCTTGGTGAGTAGGCAAAACAAATAGGGTTAAACGCGTAAGCCGTCACTTCCGGTCGTCACAGGAAGTGATCAAAGAAATCGAAAATTTCAACTTTTACTTTTAAAATTAAAACTTGCATCACTTTATTGCTTCTCTTTTGCTGTTTTGAAATATGTTAGATTCTACCGGAAACAAAAACTTTAAACTTCCGGTCTTAAGAGATAAACTACGTTATTTCGTTGTTTAACTTTCTCATAAATATCACTTATATATAAGTATTTGAAATAATTTTTACATATGTTGTAGATACTGCAAAAGTCAAGAGAAAATTCAGAGATTTTTATTCAGTTCACTTCCGGTCATGTGTTTTCTTGTCCTCAAAATTAGAATTTGTTCTCACAATTGTTCGGCAACAATAATAGACTGAAGTCTAAAACTTTCAGGACTTATAGTCAGTCATCAGTTCATTTGCATCGTGTAAAAATCGTGTGTCGTCATTACTTCCGGTCGTGACATGAAACGAAGCAAAAAAGTAATTTTTTTAAGTTATTTTGTTTCTACATAAGTTTTAGGCTAATACCGACGTTGGAAAAGACATGTTGATGCAAACAGGAAGTAGTATAACGGAAGACCTTCTCATTACTAGTAATGAGTTTCTAGTTATTATTATTATTATTTTTTTGACCAAATTTTGTGCAGGCGTTTTCTCGAAAACTATTCAGTGGTTTTTCGTGAAACTTTCAGGAAAAATTAGTCATTGTATGAACTTGTTTCATCACAAGGAAAATTTGGAAAATTCCATTTTGGTTCCAAGTTACGGGCAATTTCCTGATTTTAAAATGAAATTTTGTCCTCGAATGTTCTCAAGAATGACTAAAGATATGAACTGGAGACTTATTGGAGAGCATAGAACGTGACTTCTAAATTTGTGGAATCACATTTTCGTTCGTCGTCGGTACTTCCGGTCGTTTACGGAAGTGATCAAAGAAATCATAAAATTTCAACTTTCTTTTTTTAAATCAATACTTACATCACATTATTGCATCTCTTTTGTAGTTTCGAAATATGTTGGTCCCACCGGAAACAAAAACGACAACTTCCGGTTATAAGAGAAAAACTACATAATTTTAGTATTTTTCTTTCCCATTAACATCCTTTGTAGATAAAGTTTTTGAAATGAATTTTAAATATGTTATTCAAACTGCAGATATCTAGAGTAACATCAAATATCTTTGTAAATTCACTTCCGGTCGCGTGTTTTCCTGTCCTCAAAATGAGAAGTTGTCTGAGCAAGATCTCGGAAACGGTGAGAGATTAAGACACCAAACTTATATGAGCAACAGACCTTAAGATGTAGGCAAAACCATTTGGGTTCAGAGCGTCAGCCGTCACTTCCGGTCGTCACAGGAAGTGATCAAAGAAATCGAAAATTTCAACTTTTCTTTTTTTAATCAAAAATTGCATCACTTTATTGCATCTTTTTCGCAGATTCGAAAGAATCTTGGTCTCACCGGAAACAAAAGCGACAACTTCCGGTTATGAGAGAAAAACTACATAATTTGAGTATTTTACTTTTCCATCAATATTTTTTTTCTAGAAAAAGTATCTGAAATGAATTTTAAATATGTTATTCAGACTGCAAATGTCTAGAGTAATCGTAAATATCTTTCAAAAATTCACTTCCGGTCGCATGTTTTCCTGTCCTCAAAATGTGAAGTTGTCTGAGCGAGATCTCAAAACTAGGTAAAAGATTAAAACACCAAACTTTTATAAGTAATAGACCTTGAGGAGTAGGCAAAACCATTTGGGTTAAACGCGTCAGTCGTCACTTCCGCTTGTCACAGTAAGTGATCAAAGAAATCTTAAAAAAAAATTAACTTTTCTTTTTTAAATTAATGCTTGCATCACTTTATTGCATCTCTTTCGCTGTTTAGAAATATGTTAGATTCCACCGGAAACAAAAACGTCAACTTCCGGTTTTAGGAGATAAACTACTTTACTTTGATATTTAACTTTCTCATAAATATTGCTCATCGATAAAGTACTTGAAATGACTTTATGTATGTTGTATATATTGCAAAATGTCTAGAGAAAAGTCAAAGATTTTTATAAAATTCACTTCCGGTCTCTTGTTTACCTGTCCTCAAAATTAGAATTTGATCTCACAATATTGCTCGGCAACAGTAAACGACTGAAGTTTAAAACTTTCAAGACTGATGGTCAGTCATCAGTTATATGAATCGTGAGAAAATCTTGTATAGCCGTTACTTCTGGTACTTCGAGTCGTGACCGGAAGTGATGTAAAAAATGAATGGTTAACGTTAGCAAGTTGGATTTTCACGCTGACGACAAGGGTTAAATTTACAGAGTGTCTGAATTTCTTTTATCTCTTTTTCAGCTTGAATTTTCGTTTTTATTTTCAGAATCGGACGGAAGACCTCTCATTGCTCGCAATGAGTTTCTAGTTATTATTATTTTTCCGCCCATCTAATTTTGTGCACGCGATTTCTCAAAGACTACTTGATGAAATTTAATGAAATTTGCAGGAACAATGTGTTTTAATCTGAAGTTATTTTATCCGAGAGATTTTTTGGAAAATCACTTCCGGTGCCAAGTTACCGACCACTTTCTGAATTTTAAAAGACATTTTGTCCGCAACTAATCTTAAGAACGGTAAAAGATATCAATGTGAAACTTTCAGGGATTATAGATCGTGAAAAATCCTAGCCGGGACATGACCTTTTGTTCGTCGTCGGTACTTCCGGTCGTTACCGTATGCGAATTTAAAAAAATTGAATTTTCTAACTTTTTTGTTTTTCAATATTTTTCTTTGATATTAGTAGGGTTAATAGAGGCATTTCCAAAAAGGCTTAATATATAATTTGTTTAAAAATTGATAAATCCAAACTCTAGATATTCGCATTTTAAAATTTGAAGCGGGTTCAAAATGGCGGCTGTCTCCGTAAACTCCGACGAGCGACCTGCTCGTCGGAGTTTACGGAGACAGCCGCCAT
This sequence comes from Saccostrea echinata, assembly GCF_033153115.1. Classification (NCBI taxonomy): domain Eukaryota; kingdom Metazoa; phylum Mollusca; class Bivalvia; order Ostreida; family Ostreidae; genus Saccostrea; species Saccostrea echinata. Next base: position 20,604,899 of record NW_026889758.1, read on the forward strand.
TTTGGACCTGGTACTCGGAGCTCCTCGGGTGGCTGGTACCTTGCACACTAACCTCAAACGTCAACGGTGTTCTATTATTTCGGGTTTAATCCCGATTATGTCTGAATTTTCTTTCTCATTTTTTACCTTTAATTTACGTTTTCATCTTTATAAATGATGTTTTTTTTCTGCGTGAATCCTGCGCTATTTGCATTTGTTTTAAATAAATCCTGAAAAATCCTTGCATTTCTGAAGGACCCATGTTATATTTTACGGACATTGGCAAGTTAAACAAAAAGCACGTGTACTTCCTTCAACGGGTAGAATCATCTATACAGCAAGAAAGAAAAGTAGTAATGACTTTGTTGTACATTGTATTCAGGAGACAAAGAGCCAACAGGTCGTCATTTACCATAGTTATGCTCAGTATGCTGGGAAGGGCAAAGATTTGACATATGCTGAAAGGTAGACCGACTGAGAACAGTTTCTAGGTTGTATGAAGGAAGCAGTATTTAGTAACTACTAATAAAATTTGAAATAATTCCATGCCAATATTTTTATGACAATGTGTTTCAATCAATTCAGTCAATTACATGATAGAATCAATCAACCAGTCTGACTCTCTTGACCCTCATGGATAATATGTAATTATAGCTGTTAAGGGAAGTAACTCAAAAATAGAGATCGGTGCCGGTATGTCCTTGTCTTGTTTCTATATTTACATTTTTAGCTAAAATATCTAGAAGTCATAGGAAATGAAAATAGATAATACAATGTATATATAAAACAAAAACCATATGAAATAAGTGAGTTTTGGAAAATATTATGGCGAAAAATTATGTAGGTCCCTTTTATCAACATTTTACATAGGAAATGCATTGAGAATTGCAAAAACACTGATTTGACAAAATCTAAAAAAAAAAAGAAGAAGGTTGGCTTGGTAATCCAGAATATAGCCTGTTTATTACAATTAAAACTACTCTCAAGAGTTCTTGAAAATTTCTATACGAGAAGTTGACTAAGCAAGAACTCGAAAACGGTAAGACACCAAACTTATATGAGCAACAGTCCTTAAGATGTAGGCAAAACCATTTGGGTTCAGAGCGTCAGCCGTCACTTCCAGTCGTCACAGGAAGTGATAAAAGAAATAGAAAATTTCAACTTTTCTTTTTTTAATTAAAAATTACATCACTTTATTGCATCTTTTTCGCAGATTCGAAAGATGTTGGTCCCACCGGAAACAAAATCTACAATTTCCGGTTATATGAGATAAACTAAATAATTTGAGCATTTTACTTTCCCATAAATATTCTTTATAGATAAAGTATTTGAAATGAATTTTAAATATGTTATTCAGAGTGCAAATGTGTAGAGTAACCTTGAAAACGTCAACTTCCGCTTTAAGGAAATAGCACGTTTGATTTTCACGCTGACGACCAGGGTTAAATTCCAGAGTGTCTGAATTTCTTTTATCACTTTTTCAGCTTGAATTCTCATTTTTTATTTTCAGAATCGGATGGAAGACCTCTCATTGCTCGCAATGAGTTTCTAGTTATTATTAATTTTCTGACCATCTAATTTTGTGCACGCGATTTCTCAAAGACTACCGGATGGATTTTAATGAAATTTGCAGGAACAATGTGTTGTTATCTGAAGTTATTTTATCCGAGAGGATTCTTGGAAATTCTTTTCCGGTGTTAAGTTACGGACCATTTTCTGAATTTAAAATGACATTTTGTCCACGGATAATCTCAAGAACGGTAAAAGATGTCAATGTGAAACTTTCAGGGATTATAGATCGTGATAAATACTATCCGGGACGTGACTATTCGTTCGTCGTCATTACTTCAGGTCGTTATCAAATGCGAATTTAAAAAGTTGATTTTTTTTTTTTTAACTTTTTTGATTTTCAGTATTTTTCTTTGATAGTAGTAGTGTTAATAGAGGCACTTCTGAAAATGCTTAATATATTATTTGTTTTCAAATTGATAAATCTAAAATCTAGATATTCACATTTTAAAATTTGAAGCGGGTCCAAAATGGCGGCTGTCTTTGTAAACTCCGACGAGCAGCTCGGCACACGGAGCTCCTCGGGTGGTTCGTTCCTCGCACACTAACCTCGGACGTCAATTGTATTCTACCGTGTTGCTGATACAGTCATGTGATCTTATTTGAAATTCCTCCAAATGTTATACCTTTGAAGTCTGAATTACTTTGAAGCACGCTTTGCTTTCAAAGACTACTTACATGATGTTGTGATCAAAACCAATATCCAAGGAAGAATTAGACAGGAGAAAAAAATGTTAGAAGAACTTTATGCAGAGTAAAATATGAAATGAGTTACAGGCCAGTTTCCGGCGAAGAAATGTAATTGATTTGATGCATATTTCTCCACCAATCACTTCCGAGGTTTGTATGTAGCGTAGCGGAGTCAGTCGAGGATTGCCGATTGGCAGGTTGGAGTTTACGGAGACAGCCGAACGTCTTGTTGAACGAAACTACCATAAGGATCAATGACATATGAAGGAATTATTGGATCTTTCAGATTATGAAATGGATAATCTGTCTTTGAAAACATAAACACTCTGACCTCCAAATGCAATAAAATGAGTAATTTGTACGGTACATACAATAATATATAAGAAAATGGAGACCATTCAATAACACATACATTTCAAAGAAAATGCGCGAAGATTTATCGTGACGTAATGTATCGTGACTCTTCCTTCCTAGTAGAAAAATGGTCTGAAGCAGAAGTGCAGGAAAAGATTACACGGACACGTTTGTATGAAATACAGGTATATGGAATTGCATGGCATAAAAAGTTGAATACACAAAGAATAAAGGAAGTACATTGTAAACAGTTTCATCAGTTCATCAGTAATAAATTATTTGTTATTGTTTAAACTCAAGTAACGAATTCCGATGTGAATCTGCTTGCACAAAATTTGGCTAGCTAGGTCTCATTCTATAATTCCGCACTATATAAAATAACTTTTAACACCCCTGACGCTCGTTACTTCAGGCAATGATACAAAGTAAACATCGATGATGGCTGGTAAAATTGCGCTTGTGTAGTGGCTTCCATATTGAATTTTCACGAAGGCGATCTGGGTTTAATCCCGAATTTGTTTGCTTAAATTTACGTTTTCAAATGATGTTGAGTGTTTTCTTTTTGTTAGAGATGATAGAACATGATTTCTAGATTTGCCAAGGGACCCTTTCATTCGTCGTCGTTAGTTCTGGTCGCTTCCGGAAGCGAATTTTCAAAAAAAAAAAAAAAAAAAAATCGATTTTTTCAACTTCAATATTTTTCTGTAATATTTGTAGGGTTAAGAGGGCCTCTTTTCAGAATACTAAATATATAATTTGTTTTCGAATTGATAAATCCAAACTCTTGATATTCGTCATTTTCTATTTGAAGCGGGAGTTGAAATGCGCAATGATTAGCGCGTTGGATTTTCACGCTGACGACCACGGTTAAATCTCCAGAGTGTCTTAATTTTTTTCACTTTTTCAGCTTGAATTTACATTAATATTTTTTTTTTCAAAATCGGACGGAAGACCTCTCATTGCTCGCAATGAGTTTCTAGTTATGATTATACTTTCTCCCTTGGCCCAATCTGGCACATGCTTCATCCATGGAGTACTAGTGGGTTAAGGGTGTGCAAAGTCCTTGAACCAAGTTTCTAGGTCAGATGTAAAGGTCATTACAGATATCTCAGTGAAATCTTTGTCATGAACACATTTTTTTTCAATTAACATTATCTCCTCTCTGGTTCATACTTCACCCATAGAGATGATCGAGTGCTTGTAGCTAAAGGGTGTGCAGTGACAATGAAAGAGCTTTTTTTTTTGGTTAAAGTTCAAGGTCAAAAAACCCAGAGAGTGTCCATGTGTAAAGGTGTAAGTAAAAGGTCAAAGTCAAACTCCAAATACAGTCCTTTTCATCCAAGTATGCTTTTCTTCAAGTGATGACCTTTAAGATGACTACCATTTCAAAGATATTTAGTTTCATTAGAGTTGGTGTGCAAACAACTGGGACCACTGCAGTGCAGAGATGGCATACTTAGAATGGCTAGAGACTGGAAGATGCAAGTCAACCTTGAGAAGAAGCTTTTTTCCAAACAACTGAAACCACCCAACCACCAGACATCCTAGTAATATTAGTAAGCATGAAAAAACTAGTAGTGATAAAGATGACACTACCATGGGAGACAGATGCCAGAAAGCCAAAGATTATAAACATGCAAGGTATTATGATCTGGTGATTGATTGCAGGAAAGTAGGATGACAGACTTGGAACCTCCCAGTTGAAGTGGGAGCATGAGGTTTCCTAGCAGCATCATGTTTGAAGATGAAGGCAGCACTTAGGATGAATGGAAGAACTAGTAAAAGAAAGCAGTTAACAACCATGGCTGTGGCAGCCGAGAGGGCATCAAGCTCACTGTGGTTGAGAAGAGTAGCTGGAAGCCTGACCATTGGGGGTAGAAGACTGATCATCTTCTGCCACCACCCAGAGGAAGCTGTTTTATGTACATCAGTAAAGTGGAGTTTACTTAAGTTGCTGACTAATGAATGTGATTCAAATCCAATGGTAAATCCTTCAGTCATGTTTCAAGAGTTAGATCAGAACAATGTTCCAGTTGTCCATCAATTGCACCTACCTTTTAAAAGAATGCTTGAAGATATCATTTCTATTAAGACAAAATGAATTATTATTCATCTGTTGAAATCAGTGCTGCTAGATTTTTATTATACCACACGCAACAAGTTGTGTGGGGTATAACGTTTTTGACCCGTCCGTCTGTTAGTCAGTTAGTGTGTCAGTCAAGTCCATCATCCTGTTTTTTTGTCTTGCGCAACTCCTCTTAAATCGCTGAACAGAATTTCATGAAACTTTGCAGATTTTTTAGACACAGTGTGTAGTTATGCATATTGCCAAAAAAATTCTTATTCCATTATTTTTCTTGCAATTTTGGCACTTTTCAACTTAGATTTTTGGTCATATCTTGAATATAGAGAGGAACAGTTTGTCAACGCATCTCTTCTTCAACCGCTGAACAGAATTTTGTCATACTTTGCAGATATTTAGGACACAGTGTGCAGTTTTGCATATTTCCAGAAAATTCCAATTCCATTATTTTTCTTGGAATTTCGGCACTTTTCAACTTAGATTTTTGGCCCATATCTTGAATAAAGAGATGAACAGTTTGTCAGTGAAACTCCTATTCAACCGCTGCACAGAATTTCATCATACTTTGCAGATATTTAGGACAGTTTGTAGATTTGCATATTGCCAGGAAATTCCAACTCCTTTATTTTTTCTTGGAATTTTGGCACTTTTCAACTAAGATTTTTAGCCATATCTTGAGTAAAGAGATGAATAGTTTGTCAGTGCAACTTCTCTTAAACCACTGCACAGAATTTTGTCATACTTTGCAGATATTTATGACGCATTGTATAGATGTGTATATTGCCAGGAAATTCTGATTCCCTCAGAGTTTTGGCTATTTATTGAAGAAACTTTCCAGCTAGGTAATAAGGGAAATCCACCAGAATCAGCTTTTGTAATGAATTTTTTTGTGGAATATTTTATGTCCTTTAAAACCCCTATTGATTTTAAGATCAAAATATTAATGATTCAACACACACAAAAAAAAATCTTGGATAGAAGTACACAAAAAGTTCTCAACACCCCCCCCCCCCCCCCACACACACACACACACCCCTCGAATTTGTGCTTTGCCTTAAATAATTTCATAAGTACAGTTTATAAATAAATTTATATGACTACATCATAGTTTTGATTCCATCAATTATTTAAATGTGTAAATTGTCATATGTTGGACATGGACTTACACTCGTTAACAAATGGAAATCACTGAGGAATTTAAATAACAGTTTGTCAGCATAACTCCTACACTGAATTTCCTGAAACTTTGTAGGTATTTCTGACATAATGTGTGATTTGTATATTACCAAGAAATTTTGATTCCATTATTTATCTACAAACTTCAGCCCAATTAAATTTGTAACAGCTAGACAAAGATTTAAATGTCCTTATATGCAAGAAGTTTTGATGTGATGATTTTTTGCAAGTAATGTCCCTTTTTGAATTATAGGCTACTGTGTATTTGAAGTGCACTATGCCATTCATTATGTGTTGCATTGTCAAGTTTTGGGGGAGCGTGGGATATGTGAGCTTGCTCACTTTTTCTTTCATTTATTTTGAAAAAACTACTTCAAGAATGGCCCAGAACTAAATTCAAATAATTGAAATGTTGACATAATAATTGTTCGTGAGGAAGTTAATTCATGGGTGAGGGTGACCTACAAAATACATGAACACAAGCGATGATTCCATATTATACATGTATGCCCTGGATGTATACATGAAAGGGCCTTCAGCTCAGGTGAGCTAAAAAGTGAAAAGCAAAATTTAATGAATTTTTAATTTGTCTTACTTGTATGTAGTTAACATAAGAAAATGTATATCTTCCCAATGTACATCACTTATAAGCTTTGCTGAGCTATTCTGAAATTGTCATAAGCATTTTTAGTACATGTGAATGTGAATATATGTGTCTGTAGTCATCAAGAAAGTTGAAGCTGTTGTAACTTTTTGATATCGTTGATCAAGGGATTTAACTCTTGCTCTAACTGGACACTGTCTCCATTGTTGTTTATGATGTGATCCCAAGCTGAATAAGAGTCCAGTCCACATTCCGATTCTGCATCATCTACACCTAAAGTAAACAATACCAATATATATTTCAACATTTTTCTTTGTGAAAAATTTTTTTTATTTTAAAATTCTTGTCCAAATGGCCAAATTGACCTTTATCCATGCATGTAGACAAGCAATTTTTGATTGATTTGGTCCATAACTTTGCATATATCTAAAGAAAAATGCTCAGCAAACAAATGTATTATTTTCAATAAGCCATACTCATGGTGATAGGTACAAAGCTTAAATCTTGAACCTCATGGAAAAAAGAGAAATCAATTAGAATACAGCTTGGTGAAAATTCAGAGTAGAAATGTGAGAAAGCAAAACCAACACACCAGTATTGTCAGTCCTACTCAGTGATGTGTGCAGAGTTTTAACAAATTGAACACAATCGGTGGAACGTTAACTGTTTTGTAAGCAGGGCACAAGCTCTGTTATTGTTAATGCTTAAGTTCCACCAGGGTGTGTTCAATTTGTTAAACTGCACACATCACTGAGCACGGACTGACAATACTGGTGAGTTGGTTTTGCTTTCTCACATTTCTACTCTGAATTTTCTGGATTATATCTTAAATTTTTTTCATTAATAGACAACAAAATTTCTACTTTTCTTAAGTATTAAGGATAGAGTTTACTTTGTGAAAGTGCAAGGATGTGTCAATCAAGCGTGTCCCGAAATTTGTTGTTTCAATAATTTCTAGATAAAATAAGTTTTTAATTATATTTCCATGTGAAATGCTATAGCTACATATAAGTCATGATTTTATACAGAAAATTTGAGAAAAAATTAACTTCAAATCTCTATGTCCCTTTAAAGTTTCTTCTCTGTTTAGCATCCACCTATCATTCAAGAACCTAACTACCTTTTTAAAAAAAAGAAAAAGCCAAAAAATAATCGAATCCACATACTTAATGGTGATAAAAACTATATCATTCAAAGGATTTTATTTCATTAATGCCAGTATTTTACTTTTCTATAAGAAATATATTTCTTTGCAAAAAAAGGGTACATGTAGGTCTTTTTACAGAGCACATTAAAGTGTTGATGTCCATCTCTGAACAATAATTAATACATTGAAATGTTTAGAAAAATATGAGTTAATAAGTGTCTCATTCATTTTAATTGTATTAAAAAGGAATACCTTGTACATATTTCTACTCACCTTTTTTGAAAACAAATCCTCTTGCCTTTCTTACTGCTATAGTTGCCTCAATACGGACAGTTATAGTTTTCTGTGGATAATATTTTAGGAAATATTCAATATCTGTTTTCCTTCTAGCATCACTAATTACCCAGATCTCTTTATCAGAATCTGTGCCTGAAGTTGCAAGAACACAGAAATACTCAGAGTTCTCATTTCTTTTCTCTTCTCCCCATTGAATCATGTCTTCCCTGTAAGTCTCCTTGTATTCTGAAGAATCCAAAAGTCTCTGATGGTCAAGCCCATTCTCCTAAAAGCAACATTTCCAGCTTTACTAAGCAACAAAATTTGCAAGATTTATAATAGTCAACACATTTCCAATAAAAAATACATAATTCTCAGATTTCTGTAAGATTATATAAAACAAGAGACCCATTGGCCACAAAGCTCATCTGAGTCACTTTGACCCTGCTGTACTTCATTATCTGATTTTTTTTTTTAATTTCCCTATTAAAAAAATTTTAAAGATTTTCCCAATATACAGTATACCTAATTAGACTTTGATCTCCTATTGTGAACCCATCCTACCCCCCCCCCCCCCCCTCAGTGACCATGATTTGAACAAACTTGAATCTACACTACCTGAGGATGCTTCAATATATTTATGACTAATCATAGCTTTACTGTTCTTGAGAACTGCATGTTTTTTAAATTTTTTTTTAAATTTTCTGATATTCAATCTAACTCCACAATAGTACAATCTATACATGTATAAACATCATATTTCAGAGGATTCAGTAATTTGAGCAAGTGTGATGCAGCATATTGTTTCATATTAAATGGAAGGCAACAGATAATGTTCCCAGTTGAAATAATGTCAGAATTGAATCAACAAAGAGCAACAAGAGGTGGTGAAGTTTGATTGTGGGAAAGACACCAATAGAGACAAAACAATTGTTAGAGGAAGGTGGAGAATGGGTCTAAGGTATCAGGAACAATGACGAACAACAGGCATAAATGATAGACCTATGTAAAATTGGGGATGATGAAAGAATCCATGGTCTTGGGACTCTTTCCAGATCTTAATAAAAGCTCCAGGGACAGAAAATTTGATGATTTAGAAGACACGCAATTCATAAAGAATATTGATGATAGGGGTTGAAATGGTAGATAGAATTTTTTTTAACTAAAACAGTTTCATTTGAAGTAACTTTATGCCATAAAATTATGTGATACTTTGCTCCATGATAATTGTCAATACATGTCCATTTAAAAAGGACCCATGATCATGATAAGTGTGAGTAAACTGTCTAAAATTTAGTTTACTATTTCTTATTACATTTGTATTTAATATACTACATGTATTAATAAACACTATTTTTTTGTTTACAAGATATGTTCAGAAAAATTTAAGTTGTCTACAAACTTTTTCAAACAAAGTCCTTATATTGCATAAATATCAGCATTGTTCATAAAGCAAATACAAACCTTAGCATACTGTGATTTAATTGGACCAGAGAGTCGTAAGACTGTACAGAGTTCTGTAGAAAATCTGCAATAAACAATACATTAAGCAGACAGTGTAAATAATTCTCTACTGTTCTATAAATGTTTTTAGACAAAATGTTTTTTTGCACACAACTTACTTTTGCAAGCGATTTAATGTGTAAAAAAACACAAGGTAGGTTTGCTGTGTAAAATTTATTTTTATCTTTTTTAAAGCCACACTTTATGTTAATGCAAGGAAAAACAGTATTTAATATTTAGTATCTACCTCAATGAAGTTGACTATTTGTACCAAAAGAAAAGCTACCAAAGAGGTAACCCCATTCAGCCCATAATTTATTTTAAAACTTCAGGAAAGGGCACAGTTCATATGAAGTCAACTGATGTATAATCAACTCCAACCCGTAATGTCGGCTCATAACTAGAAGTCTATGCGAAAGACCTTGGACCTGATTGATGTACAGTGTCTCAGGTTGGTGCTTCTTTTTTTAACACTGGACTGGAATGTCTGATGTCTCAGTGTCCAGTTTTGAGTTTAACTATATGACACAGAGACATTTTGTTAAAAAAAAAATTGCACAAATCCAAACGTGCATGATTATAACTGCATGGATTACCTTGTATCACTTTCTTACATTAGGTTTTTCGGTCTGACAAAATTTGATTCAGTAATATGTGTTCCTTAAGTACACAGGACTGAATGTCCTGTGTGACCAAAAAACTTTGGCATAGACTGAACTAGGGACGTGTATAAAAGTTAGTATATACGCCCTTTCATCAGTGTTCATAGCCAGTAGGACTCTGCGAACACTAAGTGGAACAGACTGACTGACAGACAGCTAAATGGAGAGTAAGCCCATAGTTCCCCTCGGTTTCACCTGCAGCAAGGTAGGAGGCTAATAAAAAATGGTATTACTGTATGAAAAGAAAGAAATTACATGCTGTACACAACTTCGACAACTCGGTACTTTGAGTTGACATATATGATGTAACTGTTATATTTCAAGTATATTTCCACTACATGTTGTTGTTGACTTGTTGTAAATCTCAAGGTGTCTATGGATATTTGATTCTTACTTTTCTTGTAGCAAATCTGCAATAAAATCTTTCCCAGATTTTCTTTTTCCACTAAACACGACGATTGCTCTTGGAGAAATCACCATGCTTCTACTTTCACTTTTAAGCTAAGGAACTTATTTTACCTTCATAAGCAGGAGAGTGTGTTATCCACATGGTTTTGTATTTTCTAATTTCTCAATTTTTCAGAATTTTGGTGGTTTTAAACGAAAAAATTCTGGTATAGTGTACTTCTTTGTGTTTGATACATAGCTTTGATATAAAAGAATTTAAACAGCAGTGTTATGATTCTTTTTTTTAGATAAAATAATGTCATGAACAATCATTGAAGCAATCCATAGAAATGAAGAAGGTAAATACCGTTCCGTTTGCCCATGTTCTGTAACATGTCTGATTGATTTACAGTTGATGAGATTTCAACAACTAGTTAAATTCCTAAGCAGATTTAAAGGTCGTAGAATTCGACAAAATTTGGATACGACCCATATGGAGACCAAAAACTTGGTGAAGGAGGGGAAAGCAGAGGTACTGTACCCCCCGTATGTGTTCTATAACCCTGTCCAGGAATTCAACAGAGACTTAACTATTGCTGTTATCTCTCAGTTTGCAAAAGAAAAACTTATGTCACACCAGGGAACCAATTCCACAGTCAAAAATGAGGGAAAGGGTTCTTTAGACTCAGAGGTAAGATTTACATGTATACTAACACTGATCCAAAATCCTGAACATTTCATGTTTTATATAATCTTGATCTTGTGAATATTTTTCTTTCTAATGGTATTTAAAGTTTATTATTATCTTTCAAAGTAAGACAGTCAATCTGATTGGCTTAGAGTATGTCACCTGCAGTGTAGGGCTGTGTAATTGAGCAAAAAATTTCTATCAAAAAGGTGTATAAATCATTAAATGCTTGAATTTTATAGAAAACTAACTGTTTTGCAAGTCATTTCAAAGTTGTCTCACTGTCATTACAAATTACACTTCAAATTCAAACTTTTAACTACAACGTTAAATAAAGTTGTCTATGTATTTTGTATTGATTATCTAAGATGTGCTTTCCTCAATAATTATATCATTGATTATTGATCAATTTTAATTCAAAACAGTTAAATATAATCTTTGGTGATTGAAATTCCCAATTACTTTTTTGCACAGAATTATAAATAAAAACTGTCGGCCCAATATGTGTTGAAAGTTATTTTTTTTGATACGATACATTCTTGAATATCAATATGTATAGATATATTGATACAGCCCTACCTCGGGGAGACAATTTGTGATGTGTCCCCCATGCACAGGGTGATGACTTTGATGTCTTCTCCCCTCTAAACAATCTGTAAATATACATATATATTTTTTCAGGTAGGAATGACATAATAATTTCAAGAGAAAATCTTTGGAATTCCTTAATTTTGCAATCAGTTCTAATTAAATTGGATGTGTCAAAGTTATAGTACATTATACAAATTGTTTTATAGGACCAGATAAAGAGTTCAGAAAATGAGGATGCATTAGTAGCGGGAAAGTGTTATGACAAAGGACTCCGAGTTTTAGAAGGACTTGCAGCCTCTGGATTGCGCTCAGTTCGATTTGGATTAGAAATTCCAGGTGTCAAAGAAATTGTTGCAAATGACTTTGATAAATCAGCAGTTGAAATCATCAAGAAAAACATAGAACTGAACAAAATGGAACATTTAATAAAAGCCAACTATGGAGATGCAGCCATGGTGATGTATCAAAATAGGGAGAAGGAAAATAGATTTGATGTTATTGACCTTGATCCCTATGGCAGTCCTCATCTATTTTTAGATGCTGCTGTTCAAGCAGTCAGTGATGGCGGACTTCTTTGTATCACCTGCACTGATGCTGCTGTCCTGTGTGGCAATACACCAGAGACCTGTCACTCTAAGTATGGCAGTGTCTCCCTGAGGACTAAGTATTGTCATGAAATGGCACTGAGGATTATATTGAGAAGCGTGGAATCTCATGCCAACAGATACTCTCGCTATACTGAGCCCCTTTTGTCTGTTAGTGTGGACTTTTATTTCAGAGTGTTTGTCAGGGTGTACAGTGGTCAGGGGAAGGTCAAGAGGTCACTGAGTAAACTCTCTACTGTGTATCACTGTGTAGGATGTGGCAGCTTCCAGTTACAGAGAATGGGTCACATGATCCCTACAAAAGGAGTGGGCAATTACAAGTAAGAAAACATGCAATTTTATAAAATTTTTGTTTACCATGTTTTTTATCCAGCAATAAAGGAGGCTTATCTACCATATTATAATTGCTTGAATGAAAATTAAGCAAAACTAGCATTAAAAAAGACATAGATAATAGAAAGAGAAGTAAAGAGAGAGAGAGAGAGAGAGAGAGAGAGAGAGAGAGAGAGGGAGAGAGAGAGAGAGAGAAGAATTAGTTTTACTAAATGCATGATTCCCTCCCTCTGAATTCAATTAGGTACACTGCAGGAAATGGCCCAGTTGTAAAGGAATCCTGTGAAAATTGTGGCTTCAGATACACTGTGGGAGGCCCAGTATGGGCTGAGGAGATGCATTACCCAGACTTTGTACAGAGGGTAATTGACAGTGTTGAAAAAGAAAAGGAGAAATTTAAAACAGCAAAAAGAATTGTGGGAATGTTAAGTGTGATTAAGGAGGAACTACATGACATACCATTTTATTACACAATGGATGGGCTTTGTGGTGTATTACATTGTGAAATGTTGAGCTTTCCAGCCTTGAGGTATTAAACACAAAGAATTACTTGATATTGTTAATCAACTATTATCAGCATCATTTTTTTCAGTTTCAAACTTATCCATGATGACTAAGTTTCAAGACTGAGGAAATATTCTACCTGAATTCTTAAGGAAATAAATAGTTCACAGCGATAAATATTTGTGAGTAAAGTAAGGTCATGAAACTCACAGATATTTCTTGCATGTGAATAAAAGTTGGTTTACAGTATTCTTTAATTTTTTGGATAGGATTACATCAACTTTGATGTAGATATGGGTTAAAGATTTTATTAAATGCTATAAAACTTTTTTACAGATCAGCATTTTTAAATTCAGGCCACAGAGTTTCTCTTTCTCATTGTGCTAAAGACTCAATTAAAACAGATGCTCCTTCTTCATTTGTCTGGGTAAGAGTAGTACATATATACTATAACAAGCAATTATCCTTCTGTGAAGAGATCAGAATATTCTTTTCATTTTCTTGTTCCCTGTACATATATTTATTTTCATGACCAAACCACAAACACTTAGAATTATCTACAGTTGAACCTCGATATCTCAAACATGATATCTGAAATATCATGAATATGTCAAAGTGATTTGGAAGTCCCAACCCATTATTTAAGATTTTACCCTGGATATCTCGAATCCTTGGATATCTCGAAGTTTTTTCTTGGTCCTATTGAGTTCAAGATAATGAGGTTTAACTGTAGTTACAATACCATTAAAACTTTCCATATATCATTGTGTCATGGTTTTCTGAGCTTTTTTTGATAATGACCTGTTTTTTCAATACATTGTATATGTCTTTATATTGATATTAAACTTACAGATCAAGTTTCACATGGATTGACTCATTTTCACACAAGTTATTGCCCTTATATTTTGAAAATTTCCAATTTTTTTTTCTGTTTTCCGTAATTTTTCTCACAGTGTGCTTTTAGATAATGAGTTGATTTTTGTTACATATTTTTATATTGATGACTTGCAGATCAAATTTGAGTGTCATGTTAATTAATTGACCAATATAATTAAATGAAAGGTATTTGTTTCAAATTTCTTATTTTCGCTGTTTTCAAGAAGATTTTTTCATGGTGCTTGTAGACATTCGTTCATGTCACACTGACATGTCTAGCTTAAACCAGATTGAAGTTTTAAGGTAGTAATATTGATAGTATTTGATTTTGCTGTGAACAGCTAAACCATATTTTAAGCTCATGAGAACCAAAGGCTCAAGTCAGCTATTTTGATCAAACTCTCTCTTGCCTGTTAGTTTTTACATTCTAAATTTCTTCTCTTAAACCATTGGGCTATTTTCAAGCAAACTTACAATAAAGCATAAAAGATTTATGGTGATGGTTTGCTCAAATTAAGAGTCAAGTCCCCCATCAAGGGGAGATGATTAAGAAATAGCAAAAGTATTATGGTTTGTTTAAAATGACATGTACAGTTAAATTTCAGTATTTCTAATGCTAATATCTTGAATACCATGGAAGTGTCAAAGTGATTTGAAAGTCCCAACCACTTATATTAAGTAATTTACCCCGATATCTTGAATCCTCGGTTATATTGAAGTTTTTAGCTCACCTGAGCCGAAGGCTGTCTGTCTGTCTGTCCGTCTGTAAACTTTTCACATTTTCGACTTCTTCTCAAGAACCACTGGGCCAATTTCAACCAAACTTGCCACAAAGTATCCTTGGGTGAAGGGGATTCAAGTTTGTTCAAATAAAGGGCCACGCCCTCTTTCAAGGGGAGATAATAAAGAATTAGTGAAAAATTAACAGCATCTTTTAAAAATCTTCTCTCAAGAACCACAAAGCCAGGGAAGATGAAACTCATGTGGAAGCATCCTCAGGTAGTGTTGATTCAAGTTTGTTCAAATCTTGACCCCCAGGGGTAGGGCGGGGCCACAGTGGAGGATCAAAGTTTTACATAGAAATATATAGGAAAAACCTTTAAAAATCTTCTTCTCAAGAACAGCAAAGCCATGATGAGTCATATTTATATGGAAGCATCCTCAGGTAGTGTAGATTCAAGTTTGTTCAAATCATGACCATCGGGGGTAGGGCGGGGCCACAATGGAGGATCAAAGTTTTACATAGAAATATATAGAAAAAATATTTAAAAATCTTCTTCTCAAGAACAGCAAAGCCTTAATTGGTCACATTTATATGGAAGCATCCTCAGGTAGTGTAGATTCAAGTTTGTTCAAATCATGACCCCCTGGGGTAGGGCGGGGCCACAATGGAGGATCAAAGTTTTACATAGAAATATACATGAAAAATCTTTAAAAATCTTCTTCTCAATAACAGCAAAGCCCTAATTGGTCATATTTATGTGGAAGCATCCTCAGGTAGTGTAGATTCAAGTTTGTTCAAATCATGACCCCCGGGGGTAGGGTGGGGCCACAATGGAGGATCAAAGTTTACATAGAAATATATATGAAAAATATTTAAAAATCTTCTTCTCAGGAACAGCAAAGCCCTGATTGATCATATTTATGTGGAAGTATCCTCAGGTAGCTAGTGTAGATTCAAGTTTGTTCAAATCATGACCCCCTGGGGTAGGGTGGGGCCACAATGGAGGATAAAAGTCTGAAATAGAAATATATAGGAAGATATCTTCTGATGAAGAACTGCAAAGCCATGATTAGTCATTTTGATATGGAAGCATCCTCAGGTAGTGTAGATTCAAGTTTGTTAAAATGATGACCCCAGGGGATATGGATGGGCCATAATGGGGGATCGAAAATTTTACATAGGAACATATAGGAAAATATCTTCTCAAGAAATGAAAATCATGTTTTAGTCATTTTGATATGGAAGCATCCTCAGGTAGTGGAAATTCAATTTTGTTCAAATGATGACCCCCCGAGGGTAGGGTGGGGCCCAATAGGGGGATCGAAAGTTTTACATATAGAAAAAAATTTCTTCTGAAGAACAGAAAAGCTATGTTTAGTCATATTGATATGGAAGCATCCTCAGATAGTGTAGATTCAAGTTTGTTCAAATGATGACCCCTGGGATAGGGAGGAGCCACAATGGGTGATCAAATTTTTACAAAGGAATATATGGGAATTTTTTTTTTAAATCCTTTCAAGGACAACAAAGCCATTTGTTATATTGACATGGAAGCATCATCAGGTAGTTTAAAATTCAAGCCCCCCCTCCTCCCCCCGTAATCTTTTCAATACCGAACTGATTTGTGCTTTTGCCTTGCCAATGTGCTCAGGTGAGCGATGTGGCCCATGGGCCTCTTGTTTCTCGCTCCCAATGAGTTAGAGATAATGAGGCTTGACTGTATAATCAAATTATTGCCCTTTAGCAGGGTTGTCTCTAGGACCCAGGGGCCAGGGATTTTCCTTGCCTTTTATGACGTAATTCGCTGGTTATTCTGGTATTCACCCTTGACCCCCTGTTAGGGGGTGAACCCCAGATCCACATCTACTTTTTTAAATGTCCCTGCTATTTCAATTCTTAGGGACAACCTGCTTTATGCCAGAATATGTTCACATTAAGGGGTCATATTTTACATGAGAGTATAATTTTAACATTCTTAAAAAAAAATGTGAAGAGTACTAGAGCCACAGTTTGTCAAAATTCATATGACAGCATGCCCTAGTGCAATTTATGCAATTTATCTTTGAAAAAGTTTTACATAGAAATAAATACATGTACTTCATCAAAAACAACAAGACTACATTTTGTTAACTTGATAACAAGATCAAAATGCTATTGTTTTTTTTGTTTTTGTTTTTTGAAAACAAGCACATATGATTTAGATCCACAACAAAAGCTTTCAAACAAGTCTGTACAAATTCATTTATAAGGAAGAGATATATGACTTGGTTGAGCAATGTCCATGGCCCATTGGCCTCTTGCAGAGCTAGTGTGCTTTATATACACTGTACATGTGTCTTTCTTAACTCTGACAGGATGTTATGAGAGCATGGACGAAAGAGAAACCTGTAAAGGAGCGCCATCTACAGGACAATACACCATGTAAAGCTATCCTCAGTAAACCATGCACTAATGAAGTGTCATTTGAGGTGAGAGTAATGCATTTCTGAAAAGAAAATGCATAGTTTGTAAATACTAATTCAAAAGTGAGTACATATAGTGCCAATAGATGATTATTTCCACATAATGAAATATAAAATCACTAACTGCTTTTGACAAGTTAATTCATTACAAAGTTTGCACATGTACATGTACTAAAAAATAATTTTAGCTCACCTCAACGAAGTTGGGGGGAGCTTATGTAATACCCTCAGTGTAGGTGTTGGTGGCCCTAGTTAAAGTTTTTGGAGCAAATTTCTTTTCAAGTACTTCTTTGCCCTGTATTAATCAGAGATGCATGGGTGATGCTTCTAGTATGTTTCATTGTACCAATCAATGTTTCAAATGCTGCAATTTCAGCCCCAAAAATGACCAGGTTAATGATTTTGGCTCAGGTCAAATTTTTAGGAGCAGACCTCATTTTTTTAAGTAACTATAAGCCCTATATTGACCAATCTTGCATGGATGATACATGTAAGGATGTCCACTACTGGACTTGCTAAGGATGCTGGATCTGACCTACATTTTTTGGATGAGTGACCAGGTTTAAGTTTATGGAGCAGGTTCATTCTAAAGTAACTATTAACCCTATGTAGACCAGACTTGCATGGATGATACATCTAAGGATGCACACTACTCAGTACTGGACTTGCTGCTGATGCTGTATCTAACCTACTTTTTTTGGATGAGTGACCAGGTTTAAGTTTTTGGAGCAGGTTCATTCTAAAGTAACTATTAGCCCTACCTGGACCTAACTTGCATGGATGATACATCTAAGGATGCACACTACCAGAGTTCCTTTGGATGCTGAATTTTACCTTCATTTTTATGCCCCACCATGAATATGGCCAAGGCATATAGTGTTTGTCATGTCCGTCTTCCATCCTTCTGTCCTTCCATCACACTTTATGTTTAGGTCACTTTCAAAGAAACTATTCAAGATACTTTTATCAAACTTCATTTGCTGATACATATTGATGAGAGCTCTTCAACTACATCAACATTTTTTTACCTTAACCTTGATCTCACTTTTCTTAAGTTACTGTTTAGCTCAGTCTCAAAGAAATGTTTCAAGATATTTTTATCAAACCTTACATGCTGATACATACTGGTTAGAACTATTCAACTTCAACATTTTTTTTTACCTTGACCTTTCCTTTGACCTTAAATTCAATTTTCTTAAATTTCTGATTAGCTAGGTCTCATCAAACTTCGTGTGCTGATAGATTTGTAGAATTATTTATTTACACCTTTATAATAAATATACCAAAAATGGAATCAATAATCCATGGATATCTTGCATACAGAATATTCTTAACACTGCAGGACTATGTAATGTTTGGAATGATCAAAATTTTCATAGTGTTAAATGGATTGCAACTGCAATAAACCAAAAGCTTAAAGACCAGTTTTTACAAAAATGGTATAGTGATATGAATAATTCCAGTAAAGGTATTACATATAGAATTTTTAAAACAAAGTTTGAATGTGAAAAATACTTAACTATTATACCAAGAAAATTTAGAAATATCTTTTCAAAATTCAGAACAAGTAACCATCGTCTTCCCATAGAGGTGGGTAGATGGAATAATGTTGAAAGAAATGAAAGAGTGTGCTATTTATGTAATAATAATCAAATTGGAGACAAATTTCATTACTTACTGGAATGTAATGTATTTTGTAATATTCGAAAAGATTTTCTGTTAAAGAAATACTATGTACATCCAAATATTATAAAATTCTGTAATTTAATGACAAATACTGACCCAGCATTCTTAAGAAAATTGTGTATATTTATCATCAAAATTTTTGACACTGTCTGTCCTCCTGTAATCTCTGCTCGTCCATAATTATTGTAAATATGTATATATGTACCTCTTGTACCATTCATATGGTTTTTGAGAGAATAAATGAATGAAAATGAATGATATATATTGATTATAGAGCAATTCAACGGTGTGTTCCCGTTTTGCACACATTTGATAATTAGGTATAGAACAATAGGTTTGAAATATGTTTTGATAGCAATTATAGTCTGATCTCCATCTGGGATTTACCTGGAATTACCTGTATTTTACCAGTGCATAATAATATATATTTAAGGGAATACATTAGGAAAATTTTACTTATCCACCCGAAAATGAAGTTGATAGTTTAAACAAATATCCCTATCGCAGTTCACCCTTTTTATTTATTTCATAAATATAAAATGAATAGGTAAATGAATTCAATCTTAATTCATAAAAAAATAACCCGTCCAGTTAGTATCATGTGAATATAATTATAGTTTTGATTTGTATTTGTGATATTTCTTATGTTTTAAAATAATTCTTTTAAGAAATAAGTCAAAATATCAAGTGGAAAATTTTTTATGTAAGCTTAGGCCATCTTTAAAAAAACATGTTTGCTTGCCCTCTCCTTACTTGGGATAAAAATATTGGGGTGGTAGGTTGGAAGAAATTTTTTTTTTTAAATTAAAAGCACTTGTGAATATGAAGTTTAAAATAGTTCACAGTGGGGTGAGAAAACTTCGAAATGAATGAAAAATAATAATTGTTTCTTGGAGGTTAATAAAAGTTTTGAGTCAGGCCATTTTTAGTCAGTCGGTTGGAAGAGGGCAAACAAACATTCTTTTTTTAAAGATGGCCCTTTGCACTGATAATTATTTGGTGAGAATTTATCAACTGTGTTCTTTTTTCTTTTACCTTGATCTTCCCAATGACCTTTGACTTTACTTTTTACTGTGTTTAAAACTTAGTTTTAAAGAAACTATTCAAGATATTTTCATCAAACTTCATACACTAATACAAATTTTCATGTTGCATTTACTAATGAACCCTGGGCAGGGCATTCGTGTCCTATGGACATATTTCTAGTTTAGATGAGCGACCAGGTTAAAGTTTTTTGGAGCAGGTCCATGACCAAGAAACCACAAGGCCTATCTGAACCAAACTTGCATGGATGAATGCATCAAGGGATTCACACTACCAGAGTTGCTCCAGATGCTGGATTTAACGTACATTTTTCAGATGAGTGACCAGATTAAAGTTATGGAGCAGACTCATTCCAATGTAACTTCAAGCCCTTCCTAGACCAAACATGCATGGATGATGCATCAAGTGATGAACACTCTCAAACTTGCTTCAAAATGCTGGATTTAACTTACATTTTCTGGATGAGTGACTAATTTAAAGTTTTTAGATTAGTCCATTCCAAAGTCAAATGCAAGTCCTGTCATATTACCTATGATTATAGGTACATTGAGGGAGGAAGTAAAATTTTAGTTAAATCCTTTTCAGCTGCATCCCAATTCCAACCCTGAATCCAGACTGAAAGGTTTAACACGATGGCAGACCAACCCTGAGAAGAACTGGGGCCCTAAGCCAAGGGCTAAGAGAAAGATTGAGGACAAAAATAATGGTGGCACTACAGAAAGCAAAAAGGCAAAGGAGGTACCTTGACATGCTTAAAAATTCTATTCAGCAATTTCAGTTTATGATCTTATAATATATCTGTATAGAAATAGAGGTATGTTGTTCCAATTTTTTTTTGAAGAATCAGCATGTGGCATCTTCTTCTGATGGAGAGAAAGATAGCAGACCCTGCCGTCATTTTCAGAGAGGACGTTGTAAACGAGGGGATTCTTGTAAATTTGTCCACTGAGAAATTCCACTTCTTGCTATTTTGTCACCTTCTTACCATTATGAACAGTTCATGATACTGAAGTGACATTTATTTCTATGATCAACAAGTTATTCAAGCTATTACAAATTGTTAGTTCACTGATTTTTTAATAAATTCAACATTTTTTTCACATTTCGTATATTACACTAATAAGAATTAGAATTTTTAGCATTTGCATTCGTGATATTAATGTTCATTGATAGATACTGTATATAGCCATAAGTGAGTCTTCATTTCATTTTTTCAATATATTTCATTGAAAAATATCTTTCTGAAAAAAAAAAGTGAATTATTGCAACAATTTTTGAAGCTGTTTTTCTGAACATTATGAAATGCAGAACTGTTTGTAGATTCTTCGCATAATTTCAAAAAATAATTTTATTTAATTTTTCTTTATGGGATTTTGGTGATATTACACGTACATATCAAATGCCAAGTTGAAATTCTACGACTCAGTGTTGTTAACAAATTATAGTGTATTATGATTAAAAATTTTGACATGATGATTTCATAAATTATTCTCAATGATAAATGTTTCCATTTGCATAGCAACTGGGAATTTTGAACATCTTTGCTTAATTATGTGAAAAAGAAAAAATTGGAAATCAAGGGAAAAAATCACAATATAAAGGTATTATAAAAATTGGCTTTTGAAATGTATTGTTGTACATGATGACTCACTTATGGCATATACTGAAGGTAGTAATCATGAATAAATGCACTATGGGTGGAATGCAAGTTGCTAAATTAGGAATCCAGGTGATATACATGTAAGTATAAAACACAGATGTGATATCCATATTCCCCAATTTTATGTTGGTGTTTTACTCTGTTGTACATTATTCTGTAGTCAAGGTAAACAAATGGGAGTCAGTTCTTAGTTTATTATGAATACAGATAATAAACATCAACAATACAGTCAAAAAGAGGACACAGTTTACAAGCTTTCCTGTAAGTTTACATTTCAACTTCATTCAAAATTCTTTCGTTTCCAAAACGGTGCATAAATATTACATAATTTAATAATTTATGTGCAACAATACACATAAAAAAAAAAGATAATAAATGCTAGTATTTTTCACATACTTAGATGTTGTCCTAGGGATTTATTAATTACACAATAAAATTGCCAGCAGTCTTTGTAAAGAAAGTAAATGTTTCAGATTATAAAAAAATTTTAATCTTGAATTACTCAATTTATAAGTTGAAATAAATTGTTGAACCCTGCATATACTTTTTGTAAGACAAACATACAAATAAATAATGAACAAAAATATCACAGACTTAGTAAAAGTTATTGCAACATTTACAAAACAGAAATATGTCCTGGCAACACTGGCCAGACAGAGACACATTTCCTCAAATGCAATTATAAAAAGGAAAAATCTCCACATGACAGAAAACTTCTGTCTTACAAGAAATCTAGAGTTAAACAGCACCAGATGATGGACGGATTAAAAAGTTCAAAGAGGGACATTTATAAGGTGTGACAAAATAAAATATCACTTGAATATTTTCCATGATTGTATCTTTTCATGGTGGATCACAAAATAAGGACATTATGAAGGGCTGCCAACTATTCAGCATCAGTTCAACATTAAGGGCATTAAAACAGATTAAGATGGTTACAATTATCGTAAACAGTTGTATTTATAATTCTTTGCTCATTGTATTCATTTATGCAATTCATACAGTAATGTACAACAATTCACAGAATTATCAAGATGAGCACATATGCTGTTTCTCCTGTTTGACCATGTCAACAAAAGTATGGCATACATATACAAATACAGAATAATTAATATACACTTCATACATCTTACAATGTTTGTATCAGAAACAGAAATAATTGCATCATTCAGTTTATAGTAAAGCATTTTCCTAATAAATCCTAGTAGGAGATCCTGAGCAGAGTCCCTCAGAAGAGCAAACAGGTTTGGCTGTTTTAATTCACAAAAGTTACACAAGACTTGGACCATTAACTTAGGCTACCTCAGAATCTTCAGCATTTTCTACAGTTGTTCCTAGAATGCTCTCAATGTCTTTTATTGCAAGCTATAAAAACAGAACTTCATGGGTATAATCTTGTACATTGAGAAGTTCTAATTTACTGACAAGTGATACATATTAAGTAAATATTGAATGGGACCATTCCTACCTTGAAATTAGTCTCTCCCTGCATGTTGGGTGCTGATATTTCTTGGTGGATGATAGACATATTTCTGGCAAATGTGGCTAGTGCTCCTTGTAAATTATCACCAAGTGTTCTGCAATGAGATTAAATTTTGTTTAAAATGCCAATTTCATATACATGTACAATGATATATCAACATTTGTTTTGATTTAACTAATGATACAACAGTTAAGCAATACTCACAGCATTCCCAAATTCTCCCTGTTGAAACTATCTAAGAGGGTAAATACTGTGCCTTGTTTTTCCTAAAATGAGAACACAATCATGCACATTACACCTACTACAACTCCAATGGTTTTTACAAAATTTTAAAGGAATTTTAATGGCTGTAAAAGTTGGAGCATACCTTGATATCATATCCAATGCCATGTGCTCGGCACATCTGGAAGAATACGCTGTAGTGAACCACAGCCAGATTTGTGTGGAGAAGTCGCGTGCTCATCACAGCGTATCGACTTGTGTTGGGTGGCTGTTCATCCTCCTGACCTGCCAATCTACGACGTCGCTTCTTCTGTTCTTGTTTGGGTGGTGGTACATTGAATGTATGAGTGTTTAAGTCTAGTTTGCCATTACTGACATAGGACATCAGCTGGAACATTGCTAAGCTATCACTATAGTGGAGACTGAGATCCAAGGCCCATAACTTCTGATCATTCTGTCAAAAGAAAAAAAAATTAATGCACATGGCATAAAACTACCGTCAGCCATTGAAGACAATAAATATTTTATGGTAAACAATTGCTACTAGTTAACCAATAATTTACTGAAATAAAGTGAATTAAAGAATTTCAATTCCCACTTACAGATTTGGGATCAATAAATGTGACAAAATCAACAGACAGATAACCAATGATGCCTCTTGACTTGCAGGCCTCTGCTACTTTTTTGCATGATGCATTGAGGACATCTGGTTCCACTGACGACTGGGGCATAGAAACACCCCAGCAGGAAAAGGGGGTCTCGGCGTGGATTTGATCCCCCATACACAGGACATTGGCCCGTCCTGTGGGCTCAATCAACATGTCTACAGTCAAAGTAGTGATGCTGTCTGAGGGAGGGGTGGCCTCAATTACACCACCTGTAATGTACAGCAGTGTTCATACATGTAGCATGGCAGGAAACAAAATGAGCATACTTAAACTTTTCAATGAAGTGATGGTAAATGTTTTTAATTACCCTGACTTAAAAATGCATCCAAGAATTTTGACCAATCTTCATACAGTTCTGAATGTACAGGTCTAGCATGCTTAGCCAAGACATCAGGGATTTCTGCATGGATCTTAATGTAAGCTGCTTCCTGTCAAAATAAAGTAAAAATTTCGAATGTAAATACAATCCCAATCAACTTATGTGATTCTATGCAGCCTTTGTAACTTGTGGGGAATACAGAACATACCTGAGCCCACTTTTTACTCCACTTCTCCCCGTATCTCCGTGATTCCTTCAGAGCCCACTGGTAGCACTCTAAGTGTTCAGCAATATCACAGTAACCTATCCCTCTTCCATCATAGCCATCATCTAGCTTAAACAGCCATCGCTTCACCGTCAAGTTCTCTGTTACTAACTGAGCTAGACACTCGTGTAACTAATCAGAAAAAAGAAAAGCACCAATAGTTGTATATTATTTATGCTATACATTTTTTAAGTGAACAAGGATGCTATTCAATGCTCATCTCATGCTGTGTTACTTTTGAAGCAAGTCTAGGAATTGGTGTGAATAATAGAATTGCCACTCACCTGACCAATACTGTAAACATCAAATTCACTAGGTGGGACCTCTACATTAGCACTAGCAAATATTCTCTTACAGCCAGACTTTGTGGAGTAGAGATGTGCCACTTCTGGTTCTGGGGAGAGGATGGGGACATCAAGATAATCAGCAATGGCAAGATCATCCTTATGAGGTACCCCTGTCACTATGTATGCATCACAGCCCTTGATCAAGTGTTGAATACGCTTCAGTGTCCGAGGGCTGTACTTCAGGATGGATGACAAACACATTCTGTGAGCCTGGCAAGAATATGGTATTAAGTTTGCTTCTTAGAGAATTTGTTAAAAGACAAGTCAACTTAACAAGAAATTCACCTTTCAAAGCCACTATTTACATCACAGGAACAATATTACGGTGAAGCCCATGATTTTCAAACCTATTCCAATGTCCATCTCAACATCAATTATTTTGTAAAAATTATTAACTTAAACCTAAAGCAATAGCTTTCAGCTGCTTTTGTTTTGTTTGATTACTTACAGGGAAGCTTTTGATGGCCTCCGGGACAATGATTTTGTATTTCTCCCCCATATCACACTGATCCTCCACTACCCCAGACTCCACCGCAGACTTCAGTCCCAAGAGCTTAGAGTAATACTGTAAAGTCTCCTCACTCAGGGGGACAGGAGACACAAAAATCACATCTACATTGGGATCTAAAAAAAATTGTATTTATGTTGGAAAAATAAAAATATGATGTTGCTGACCTTTTTTTCATTTAAAATATGTGTAACCAAAAAGTTAAGTTATTTTTCAAATAAAGCATGGGATAAACAAAGTTTTAGGAAATAAAGAACAGTTTCCCTAGTAAATCCTCATGTTTTCATTCCTAAAACTGTTATACCTCTGATATCACAAAGACGAGCCATCTGGGTGTTTTGTCTGATTCCAAACTCATTAATACTGTCTCTTATATCCTGAGAAAGGCCTAATGATGGAATGTGTATAACAGTCCTACGGTGTTGTTTAATTCGATCCCAGGACATTGCAAGTTTCTGAAGAAGATATTCACAGATATAATTATGCCCATTACACAAGTAAATTCATTTATTACAAATTATGTATAGATTTGTAAAATGTTTATAAGATTGCCAGCCACTATAAAATAAGGAACATTTTTAGGTACCCTTGCTCTTCTTCTGAAGTTTTCTAGATGCTCCTCTCTTGACTCCTTAAGTTTGATCTTGACCTTTGACATCTTGACATGCATTATCCAGGATATTGCTATGACACCTGAGGCCCACTTCCTCTTTCTGTACTCCAGATACTCTGATCGATCTCTGAACATTCTCCAGGATGACTGGATCCTTGTGGCAGCAACATCCTTTCCACGTGGACCTTTGAATCTGCGACCCTGTTTAATAAAGAACAAGATTTGGTACAGAGGACAACTCAGGTAGTTATAATTATTGAAGGAATGCATTTTCATCTACTATTTCTGAATCTTTACTCATGGTATAGTCTCTAACATATCTCACACTAACACACAAAGACATTCATTGACATAACTGCCAATTTTTGTGTCATAAAAACAAGGCTCAACAATTGAAGCTGATTAAAAAGCTGTGTGTATTGACTTTTATGTCTTGTTTTGTCTCATGTGATTAAGAGCTAGAAATATGTCCGTAGGACATGAATGCCCCGCCGAGGGTATATTAGTAATGCAATATTTTAACACAAATTGAGAAAAGTGAGGTCAAGGTCAAAGGAAAGGTCAAGGTGAAAAAATATTGATGCAGTTGAATAGCTTACATCAGTATGTATCACCATATGAAGTTTGACACTAATTTAAGAAAAGTGAGGTCAAGGTCAAAGGAAAGGTCAAGGTCAATACATGTTGATGCAGTTGAATAATTCTCATCAGTATGTATCAGCATTTGAAGTTTGATAACACTATCTTGAATGGTATCTTTAAAACTGAGCTAAACACTAATTTAACAAAAGTGAGGTCAAGGTCAAAAGAAAGGTCAAGGTCAAAAAATGTTGATGCAGTTGAATAGCTTACATCAGTATGTATCAACATATGAAGTTTGATTACACTATCTTGAATGGTATCTTTAAAACTGAGCTAAACACTAATTTAAGAAAAGTGAGGTCAAGGTCAAAGGAAAGGTCAAGGTCAAAACATGTTGATGCAGTTGAATAGTTCTCATCAGTATGTATCAGCATTTGAAGTTTGATAACACTATCTTGAATGGTATCTTTAAAACTGAGCTAAACACTAATTTAAGAAAAGTGAGGTCAAGGTCAAAGGAAAGGTCAAGGTCAAAAAAAGTTGATGCAGTTGCATAGCTCTCCTCAATATCTATCAGCATATGAAGTTTGATAAAAATATCTTGGATAGTTTCTTTGAAACTGAGCTCTGAACAGAGCTAAACGCAAAGTGTGACGGAAGGACAGACGGAAGGACGAAAGGACAGAAGGACGGAAGACGGACATGACAAACACTATATGCCCCGGCCATATTCATGGCGGGGCATAAAAATATGAAATATTTATAGATATTTGAGTATGTATTTTGGTGTTTTGATGTATGGTAACTTACAGGTCTCCCTATCAAGGCTTCTACATCCTCCCTGTTGATGATAACAGTTAACATATCATCTATACTCGGCGGCTTCTCCAGCTCAAACTCCATAGCCAAGTCAGCTAACCTGAAATTTTTTACATCATTTTGATTGATTATATTCTCTGGAATCTCTGTGAATTTTCTAGTTAACTGATAATTTAATTTTAAAGACAGACCTGTCTCCATTGACAAAGGCCACTGGAATAGTGTAGCTGTTCAGCATCTTCTCTATGTGTTTAATCATAGTAACAATGCTGAAAGTAAGAAATGAAACATTTTAGTGATCTTCTTTGGAGATATTTTTTGTACCAAATGGATGGATTTTTATGAATGTCATATACCTGATGAATCTTAAATATGTATTCAGTTCAAAACAAAGGTTTCAAATTTAAAGTCCAGTAATAGAGCAAAAGTCCATAGAACAAGAGGGGCCTACCTTCCCCATGTAAGGCAGTAGTGTTGCTTGAATGCAATGAATTCTGATGAGCTGTCTCTGGTGCGTCCATTTTGGATAGCAAATCTGTGGGACAGCTGCTTAAAGTCACCACTGGCTGGGGTAGTGGGTGGGGGCTAGAAAAGTTACAACATATCAATCTAGAGAAGAGTAACTGAAATGACATGCAATATTTAAAAAAAACATATTTTTATAAAAACATTGAAAAATAAAATTACTTAAATCAATGTATGAATTTATTTATTTAATGATAAAGTTTGTATGAACAGCATTCTGAAAACAAGAAAATTACAGACATGTGTAAGTCCATAGCTTATATAAAAGACTTGAAAATGGTGCAAATAAAATAAATATAGCAAAGACTGATCCATAGTCTGTAGATAAAAATGGAAAATCATTCAGTTGACAGCAGGCATGTGCACATGACGTTTATAAGACCATGCAACATCATTTGTTTAAGTCTTGAATATTTAACTTTTAGGTACATGCAGATGTTAATTGATAAAATTTCTGAATACAGTGTATTGGCATGACACATACTTATTACAGGAGTAATGGTCTTTTCTTTTACTATTAACTTGGAAATGAAAAAAAAAACATGCAATTTTACAGATAATTAACTCTTTATAATTAGCTGCTGTTGTGAAATGAGGAGTATATACATGTATTTAACCCATCAAAAGATTCCCTAAATTCAGAGAAAAGATTTTATCAGTCCCAATACAATCCTATTCCAAGATGTGCTTCATATTTAACACAACCACCTGCTAATTCCACTTCTTTAAAAAAAAAAAGAAAAGAAAATCAAGATATTAAAGCACAAACCAAGAGATATATTGAAATGTGTGCTGTAACTGAATATAACCAGCGTGAAAGTTCAACAGATCTAACCAGAACCTGACAAAAAGTCTGCTTCTTCTCACTGTCCATCATGGTTAGAAAGAAATTGCTTAAAGTTGTTTGAACAAAATCCATTTAAAGAATTACTAACTTAGGATTAACTGCCCTCCTGGTTTGATTAATTTTTTTCCCAAGGAAGAGCTAATTGTATTGTTTTTTTAAGCAGACTTTTTGCTTTTTTTTTGGGAAACCATCAAAGTTGATATTTCTACCTCCTTTTGGTCTGGCTGAAAATATCATCACAATTGACCTCATTAATAATGTCACTGAAGATTCAGTTTCTCCTACTAGTTCTACCTGGTATAATATCTTATCCTCTGAATAATTATGCATTACCAGTATAAATCCAATTTTACTGATTTATGATATGATGATGATGTTACTGAATAAATACATGTATGTCTACAGTAGTCTTCACGTACATTAAATTCTTCAACAAAATATCCTGCATGTTTTACAGTAACTGTTTCAATTAAAATAATCTGAGTAATTGGACCGTGACTGTAATTTTATCATCTAAGACTTGAAGAGAAGGGAAATCATGCATGTTTAAAGACATGGTAAGAAAATGTTATTATGGAAAATGCTTATACAATGTGGTGAATACATGCTTACAACAGACAATTAATCTATATCTACATGTAGGGGTATAGGAAACAGAAAATTAATACTATCATTTTGAACAAGAGGGATTACAAAGGTATCTAATTAAACATAAGAGCTGTTTTTAATTAGTATATTATAGGTTTGGTTGGTTGGAATACTTTTTCTCACCCCATAATATGCATCCTAGGAAAAACAAACAGGCAATATATGATTTATCTCTCTTGAAAAATATTTAGGATCTAGATTTAAAATATCTCCCTTGAAAAAAACAATGGTGTTCATGCATACGTGTTACTGCACAGTGTCGAGTGCTCTTAGAACTAAATGACAATACTTGTTGTTTCTTACTTGAGTGATTTTTTTTAAATCCAAGTGAGCTGCATGTTTAATCATCAAAATTTAATAATCTAGCAGTGATACTTAATGGGTAAAAATTATCAACTTTCTGAGAAGTTATATGTTACATGAATGATTCGATCTCGTGAGCGGAATCTGTTAACATACCAGAGGTTGTATTGGCATCTCATAAGTTTTCAGTGTCGCTGGTGTTTTAACCTGGGGCATTGAAGACGAGGTGACTCGAGTTTTAGCTGACGGTGTTCTGGTATCTGTGATGCTACTGGAGGCAGATTTGGGGTGCGGTGGTACTGCTGGCATTTTGCTGACATCGTTTTTCATGGTAGCCGGATCAAGCTTGACTCCAGACAGTAGTGATACTGCCTCTGTATGAATGGAATAATGTTTACAATAATTAATGGTCACTGTCCTTACTTACTAGGGGGATTTCCTTGGTTTTATAAACATTCATTTTTATTACTTAGAAATTATAGTGTTACTGTACAGAGTAAAATTATTTTTGGGGGTTAATATTCCCTTTATTCTCCCTCTTTTAGAGAGAAAAATGAGAGAAACATTGAATAATTTGCAAGTTCAAAGATCATTAAATGCACATGAAAGAAAGGTTTAATATTTCCACCTATTCAAAATCCTGTGATTGGGAATTACCAAGGACAAAACATGCATATCTATTTATCCAAAGAGGGATAATATTAATGTATATTATAAATGAGAAACTTGACAGGTGCACAGTGTAAAATTTTAACTGAAATAAGTTCGGTTATACTAAACATTAAATATATGGATCTGAAGAAATAAACTTAATTCAACAATTATAACTATCAAAATTGATAATTCCAAAATGTAAAAAGAAAAAAAATATTAAATTCTACAAATACAGACATTAAAATACATGTAACTTGTGTATTGTCATTTCAACTATGTATCAGTAAATTTCTATCAAGATTGAGCCTAGCTCGATCTGTACAAAGATTTATTATCAAAAGATTATCAGTAAGATAATCTATACACCTGTCTGATTCTATACAGAAATGTTATATAACTCTAATGTGTAGATCCCAGAGCTGGATCACACTTTATTCTTTAAATGAATTAAGGTTTAAATATCCATTACACCTGATCTCAGTCTGTTTAATGATTTCCTTCCATTTCTAAAAATATGTTATAAGGTGGGGAGGCTTTTAAATCCCTTGTATGATATAATGGATTCACAAGTCAATAATGGAATTACATTTGTAACTACTTTTACCTGTACATAAGAATTTGAAATTCCTTTGATTTTCTCTCTGTGTGTACTGGGTAATGCAAGAATTTTTTATTCTTATACTCTTTATAAATGACCAAGCAGAAGAAAAGTATAGCATACTTATCTAATATGCTATAATCTTTGATCTTTTAAAAAAAAATTCCAAGCTTGGAATAAGACAAGAGAGCTTAGTAACCTTTTTTTTTTTGAAATGGACTAAAATCTTGACTTTGATATTTCTGTGATGGTACAAAAGAATCAATTTTAAATCATGAGCACTTTGGTTCTCACTAAAATGTTCATATTTTAACAGAATATGCAGAAATAGTAGAACATAAGCCAATTACTCCACTAATATTTAAGAGCTGATTTTCTTATTGGTACATCTATGAATTGATATTATTTTTAACAATGATCTAACCTGGTTGTGGGGGTTTGTGTTTGACCTGAGGCTCGTTTGAATTGATATTATTTTTAACAATGATCTAACCTGGTTGTGGGGGTTTGTGTTTGACCTGAGGCTCGTGTAGGGGTGCAATCCTGTTTCTAACAGGGGAAGGGTCCAGTGTCAGTTGAGCTGCTGGGGGAATCAGACCCCTCTCTATCAAGCTCATTATCCCCTTTCTGGCATCCTCCTCGGAGATTGGGGGTGGTGCAAGCTACAATCAGATGGCAAGTGTTCAAAGTAAGTCATAAGGTTCATTGTATATCCATCATTTATAACTTTGGAATTTCTGTACAAATATTTTGAACCTTGAATATTGTATACATATAAAGGTATTAAATGCAGTTGTGACACAATTCTTAATTATGTATAGGAAAATTTCAAAAGACTTAGCAAAGCTAAGTTCAATTATTTTAGTTCCTATCCATAGCTACCAGATAAAATATCAGTAACATTAAACTTAAATTGTCAAATATTCATTAACTATGTTGAAAATGAACTTACAAAAAATCAATTCATACCTGAAGTATTAAGTAAATATGCTCCAGACTGTTTTTAAATATGCATAGAGATCCTATTCAGAAATCTATAATATTCAGTTCTCTATAAATACAAAACATTATTAGAGTACCTGGGCATCAACTCTGTTGGCTTTTGGGAGTACAGCCAATGGTTCTATAGTAGTGCCGACGATCGGTTTGCTGTAGGAAGGTCGGGAGTGTTGTTTGGTGTTAATCAGAGGAAGCTGGATCCCAAAGTTATCATTAAGGGCTTGTCTGTTCATGTTACTGTGGGGGTCAAGGACCGCCCTCAAGGTCAGCATGTGCTTGGCCTGTTGACCTGGTGTTGGTCCTGGCATCTGGACACTCTGTCTTTTCGGAAGAAGAGCATTACTGCGGGAAGCTTGTGGCTGCCGCATCTTCTCTCTACAAAATCAATATCCAGATTTTTAGTTTCCATTCCAAAAACTGAAATAGTTTAAGCTTTTTCTTATGAAACTTTAGAAAAATAGTGTGCTATGTTACCTTCCCAAGAAACGAGCAGATATCTTGCGAGGGTCTGCACTCTTCTGACTTTGCATGTCCCATGTTGTCTCGATAGCAACCACATTGTTGTCGAATCGGTTGGCTTCCTGGTTGGGTAAAGTCCTCACCTGGTTATTATACTGACTAATCACCTGCTCTGTTTTAGCCTTCAGAAAGTAATCAGAAAATAAAGTTACATTTTACAAAGTGGTGCATTTACCGAGTAAAGCATCCTAAATGTAGCTCTATAGGATCGAATCTTGAATACAACTGTCAGTGTCTTAATGTTGTCCATCAATTAATTTTGTTACTATTTCTAAATGTAAGACTATAAGTTACTGTAATTGATATCACATTATCAGATAAATAAGAAAATTTACCTGCAATCCCTCCTCTGTTTTCACCAAGGCAGACTCCAAATCACTGATGCTGATTGTCCCCCCTTTGTTGTTTGCTATCTGTTCTCGTAAAATCCGAATGTCATCTTGGACCTGGAATGACAAGTTGAAATAAATCAAAATAATGGTTTTAATTAATTTTACTTTTAATAAATTCCTTCATGTACAGTCAAACCAGATGTAAGGATTTGTATAATTAGATTGTAACACCTGGCTATTACAATTAAGTGCATGTAGTCATGAATTCCCTGTCAGGTTAAAAAATGAAATTCTATATGCTGATAAAAAAAAAAAAAAAAACCAAGCGTGCAACTCTGTTGAGGTCTTTGTGTTTACCATTTATGAGTATGCTATAATTTGTAATTCATTTTATGATTTGAAAATATAATGTGCACAAGTATGTCAAAATAAATATATACCAGGGTATTCATTTCCATTTTGGAAATAAGAATACTGTCATAAAATGTCATCTAAATGGTTTCTGATTTAAAAAGCAGACATAAATATTCATATATAATCATTATTTCAGAAAAAAAGTTTAGGAACCAAGAAAAAAAATTCATCACAACATTAACACTGATAATGAGATTGAAATTAAAATTCTTATGTGAACTAAAGTAAATGGTGGCTTTTAATGAGAGGTTTTTAAACTTCTCATTAACATTAAAAGCAAGTTTTTAATAGTACTTTCCTTCTATCACCCAATTTTTAGATATTACTAGGTTGAGTAAATGCCAAGTACTGGTATATAAAATTTATGTCCAAGAATTTGACATTT
Organism: Saccostrea echinata; assembly: GCF_033153115.1. Taxonomy (NCBI): domain Eukaryota; kingdom Metazoa; phylum Mollusca; class Bivalvia; order Ostreida; family Ostreidae; genus Saccostrea; species Saccostrea echinata. The sequence goes on from NW_026889758.1 coordinate 20,638,552, forward strand.
AACTTGCCTATTCATAAATAAATCCTCACACAAACCTAGAATTTCTTTTCCTAATTTGCAAGAAGCAGCTGAAAATTTGAACTCAATTTGAATTTTAATTCTAAATAATTAATTTGCTACTGAAATAAACAGATTTCCTTATAATCAGTGACCAGATTTCGATCTTATCTAATTTTATTTTGTCTATAAAATTGGTATAAATACACTGACCAGTATTACCAGAAAGAAGCTAGGAGATTTCTTACCCCTTGTAATATTACAGGCATTTTAACATGGTTACCACCATCAAAATCAACTTCCTCTTTGAACACATTTATTTCCCTTTGAGAAAAATCTTGGTATGTATCATTCAACTTTGGCAGAAGGGTGGCTCTCCGCGAATCACCCCAAATATCACTCATCTTTTCTCAAATACTCTCTCCAGTAAAAGGAACACTCACTTTTTCAATCCCTCAATTCATTTTGTCATCAGCAAACACAAATTGAATATTTAAAACACTTTTAAGGGATGATTTACATATAATTCAACCATGATCAGCAAAAATGAAGGAACTTTATAAGTGAAGTTAACCTAATGGAAAACTTCTAATATGAGAGAAATTAAGGTTTTTCGGTGTTTATCAAAGGAAGATAAATGTTAATCCAAGAGTTTCAAATCCACTCATAAAAAAATTAAAGGACTCCAACTTTTTGTCCTTGGAAATATAGGCATTTGTGAAAAATTGATTTCTCCTTTCATTTAAGTTGGTGAATGAAACACATACAGTTTTCTGATTAATTCATGATAAAAATCAAACCGTCCAAAAATTCTAAGATGAGTACATAGGTAGATGATAACTCTTTGCGTCTCTAAGCAAACCCACAAACTTCTTATACCGGCAGAAATATTGATCAATGACATCCAAATTTGGCATGTTTTGGGTAAATGAAATATCTGATCAATAGTGGTTTTATCACAGGTCACAAAACTTTTTAAAATACCAACACAAACAAATAGCATTTAATAGGATATAAGGCGAGCACAAAATGCCTACCGGAGTATGATTCTATTACTACCTCATGCAGGTTATTTAAAAATATGGATCAAGAAATATAATGGTCCTCAGCTTATTATGAAAAGGAGACACAAGCCATTGTTGACTGAGTAGAAATCATTTGACTAGCATAACATTTCACTCCTGTCTGGCTACAAGAAATTTTCATCATGCAAATTGTCCATTAAAGTAAAATCAATCAAGATATGAACATCATGAAAATGGTCCATCTGAAATAAAATCAATGCTTTATTGCACATCTCAAAAGGCTTGCAAAGAATTTATGGTTGACACTCAATAATTGAAAAATGATAAATTATATCTCTGGAGAAAATTAATGATTTAAGTAGTTTAATTAAAGAAAAATAAACTATCACTGGATATTTATAATATATTTACAGTATTTTAGTTAATGTACTGATTTTCAAACCTATATTATGTACCTTTGACAATATAAATTGCTAAAATCTTATTATTTTTTAAATGAGGATGCACATTTATCTGTATACCGGTAGGCCCCTAATGTAAGGGGGAAATGTTACGTACAGTTCAGATCTAGTTATCCCTATATAAAACTTTCCAACATTCCAATCCATCTTTCTTAAGCCTGACAGTGTGCTTGAGTACAAAGAAACCAGATCTGGATTTTGAATCAGTACTGTTTTCTTGTACTTAGATTTTTAAATCTGAGTCTGGATTCTTAAAACCATGAATCCACCTTCAGTGGTGGTTCATTTGGATTTTGGATACCTAAAAATGTTTTGACAAGATGGAGCTAGTGTCTTATTTATGTGGGAATTTCTAGTCATCTTCATAGTAGATCAACAAATTCAAATGACTCTGTTCATACAAGTCATTCTATAAAATAAAAATACCACAATTTAATATTATCGCTGATGACATCAATCACAAAAACCCAGACTTCTTTTCTTGTGTTTTATTATTTCAGTTAGATACACAAATGTGACTTTTCAATCTAGATCTGGTGGCATAAACTTTCCACTTTCTCAAGATGACAAGCCTTTGTGAGACTTATTTTCAATGCACAGAATTCTGGCTTGGATTTTTGGTCTGGCATAGTTTGGTGCATGGTTATTATCTCTGGTAAGACTTTAAATGTGATATATCCAAAACATTAACACAGTTGAACTTTGGTATCTCGAACACCAATATCTCAAATATCATGGATAATTATGTTGAAGGGAATTGGAAGTCCCAATCACTTATTCTTTAAGTAATCCTCTCCATATCTCGAAGCCTCGGATATCATTAAGTTTTTTCTTGGTCCCATCCAGTTTGAGATAACGAGGTTTGACTGTACTTACAACCAGTACTAGTATAGTAATAGAGTAATAATAGAGTATGTAAAGCTGGTTTATCATATAATATTTTTCTGAGAAGGCCCGGCCTGCTCTTACTCAAACCCAAGATCACTGATGGATTATGCCTAGATTATATATTGTATCCTATCATCTATTTTTGTATTTGTTCCCATGTTGTACCCCATGGGGCTATGATTTGAAAGACGCTTGAATCTAAACACTATGCATGAATGCTTGCATATAAATATAACTACCAGTACTTGTAATCCTTGCCATTTTTATAAGATGATTTTTAGAAAATTTCCATGTAAAAATATGTCCCTCTTTTGTGGTCCCAGCCTAGTCAAAGGGACTATGATTTGACCAACTCCCCGAGGATATCTACATTTAACTTATTGTGGCACATATTTTTTTTTCTATTGTGATAAAGAGTTTTATATGTTGCTAAGTAAATGCGAAACCAAAGTAAATTTGATTTATATTATCACCCATTTCAGTACCAGTCACAGTTAAGCCTACCAGTTGGATGCACAATTTGTTATGGGGAAGTTGGGTTTGGATTCTTATTCCTGGTGCCATGTCAAACCTAAGATATTTAAAGTAGGAAGTAAATGTTCTTTCACATTTCAAACCTAAGATATTTAATATTGGGAGTGACTGTTTCTTCACCAAGCATTAGAAGTGAAAGTCACAGGTCTTTAGGATGAGACCTTTTAAACTGACGTTCAGTGTTATGGTAGGTGTTAAATTGGAATGATAAAGAACCCTTACTTCTATTGTTGTGTCATGCATAGGTGAAAATTTGTAGCAGGTACTTCACCTTAAACAGATGATATGAGTAAAGACTTCTCCAATGGGACTTTAACAACATAAATCAATCCAACAATCAATGTTAATTGTGACCCTAGTCCCAAGGGACATGATTTAATTTGAATCTATACAATGTAAAGAAGTTTTTGCATAAGTGCTTTTTCTGGCTCAGTCAGGTTGAGACTAAGGAACCTCATTATCTCAAACTTGATGGGACCTAGAAAAAATTTTGTGATATCCGAGGGTTCAAGATATCGAGGGTAAAATACTTAAGAAACATGTGGTAAGGACTTCCCAGTCACTTCGACATATCCATGGTATTCAAGATATCCGTGTTCAACTGTATATGATATGAATCCATCATATTTTACCATTTATTGATTATCCCTGTTTAGAACATGGTGTGCCTTTCTTTGAGTAAACATGAATTCTCTTTACCTAATGAATGTTTTGTGTGAAGTTTTATTTGAATTGCACTCTTGTTTTTGGAGAAAAATTGAAAATGTGAAAAGTTAATAGAAAATAACTAAATAGATGTCTTTGAAACGTTGATCAGAAAACCTCAATTTTAGCTATTTAAAAAAAACTAAATCAGGTAATGAAATTAATACATTGTAATTAATCATATTTTAATTCAGTGGAATATATCTTATCAATGTATTCAAGTAGCAGCATAAAAACATGAATACATGTATTATATAAATCTCAAACTAAACAGAAATACTGGTAATCGTTCCATAATTTAGAGGTAGATTTTGTTCTGTTATACATGATACAACTTTTTCCCTGTATTATTTCAGTACTGAATGATCAAATAAGCTTATTACATGTACATGTTTTGATACAGAAAACCTCTTTTTTTTGGCACCAATGGGAAAGAGTGTTGGTATGTTATATAGTATATATACAAAAAAAAGGAGTAGCTAGAGTTCCTACAACAAATTGAATTTCCATATGACATTTTGTATTGACGGGGCAAAGTTTGCCTGCCCTTTTCCCTTTTGAAATAGTATGAGACAATATGAAAAAAAAATATTTGTTATTGGTCCCCAGGAAAGATATACATGTACATATATTTTTGGTTTACTTTCAGTCAGTTTTGCTATATTTATTAATACCTTCCCTTTGTTATAATTATTTATATGTATAAAGAGATTGAAATAATTGTCTTTAAAGCTTTAAGGAGTGACTATTTATTAATCAATCTAGTAAGAAATGCATATAAATGATACATGTATCACTCATTTGAGTAGGTGATATCACCTATTCAGTAAGGTGTACATGATGTCACCTATTCATTTTGATATTCATTTCAAATAGGAGGTACATGTATCACCCATTTGAAAAGGTGAAATCATGAATGTGTACCAGATTGTGTATCAGCTGATTGACATTCCATCTATACTCCTGATACCAACCATCTCTCCAAGGATAAACTTTCTTGTACTGTATGCCAGGAGCACAGTATATCAGAAATTGTTCTTTCTAGATGGAATCAAGATCTGAACTCCTTACCACCTGAAGCAGATAGACTTTACTTTACCAGTCCCCAGATCCACAAGATCTGCACGCTGATTGCACTATAAGATTTGCATCACTCAACTCAAAAGGGTTAGCATGGTTAGTCTTGCACACTACTCAACTGGTTAGGGTTAGTCTTGCACACACCTGAGAGATTAGGGTTAGTTTTGCACAATTATTTGACTGATTTGGATAAGCTAGCCTTGCATCCATTCGAGAGATTAGGGTTAGTCCTCACATAGCATATGAGAGATTAGGGTTAGTGTCTTGTTCTTTCAGATTAATTAAGAAATTCAGTTGCATCTTATTTTTTGCAAGATCTCAATTCAACTTCAATGGCATCTCATTGGTTTGTTTACATGAAAAAATGGCTAAGAATTGTCACAAAGCATGAGCTGCACACGCTTCATCGACAATTATTTTTTGTTGATTTTCCACTGAATAAACAATATTTATTAATTTTTTTTAGAGAACAAGGGGTTAAGAACTCCATTTAAAAAAGAAGTTTCAAACTAAACATTTAACCCTAGAATTCGATTTTGGGGTCAGATAGGCCAAAAACCTTGTACTTTTAATTCTTTTTGATATCTCACATGATCTCATATACATTGATATATATTTTAGCGCGTTTTTATCTGGGGACTGTTAAAGTTCCTCTTAAGCTTACATCCTTAGACAGCCTTAGAGATTGTTGAGGTTTTGTTCCAAGAAACTAAGGTTTTACTTTCAAGCAATTAATACTAAATCAATTTTTATTCAATAGTCTGTTTCATGATAACTGCGGTACTGCTCTTTTGCAGGGCAAATTGATATGATTTGATGAAATATGACGTAAAAGAAATAGTTTAATAACATGTCATTTAATAATCTGTCAACAAAAACTTTGTCAAATGTTATAATTTGCCATGTAAAAGAGTAGTACCCTGGTTATTGTGAAAGGGCAAATTTAGTGTCAGATTATTATAAAAAAATTGCCATGATATGTTGTGTTACAAATTATGCATGTATCTATGTTATGCCCCCAGTGGGACCATGATTGGCAAATAATTCTATTCTATATATATATATATATATATATATATATATATATATATATATATATATATATATATATATATATATATATATATATATATATATATCCATGTTTCAAGTTAGCACTATGAATTGTGAACAACCGACAGGTCCAGCACAATACCCTGATAAAGGTATATAGCTTGATAAAGGTATATAGCTTTATCAAGGTATTACAAATACCTTGATCAAGGTATTTTATGTAATGAAAATACCAAAAAAATCCTTAAAAAAATAAATACTGACAGTCAAGTTCTGAGTTGTTGTCAGCTAATTCATTCATGCATGCAAAGTACTCAGACACAAAAAAATCAGTGTAAAAGCATGTCCTGTGAGGAGACCTTCTTTTATGCTTTCTTTTTGATACCTGTGTACTTTTCATGCGCTAGTGAACACACTGACCACAACTCATAATTCGACTTTTAAATTTAATTTTTTAAGAATTTTTTTGTATTTTCATAACATAAAATACCTTGATCAAGGTATTTGTAATACCTTGATAAAGCTATATAGCTTTATCAAGCTATATACCTTTATCAGGGTATTGTGCTGGACCTGACCGATGCAATGTGTGGGATGTCTATTCTTATAGTCCTTGAATTGAGTGCATTACCTTTAGGAGGATCTGTCCGACCTCCTCTGGTCTTGCTTCGAATTCCGTCATATTGTCTGCAAAATAATATTACCAGGGGTTGGTACTGACACCTAAAAGTAACCCCTTTTTATGGTAAACATGCATGCAAACCCGCCATGTTTGTTTCTCCAGCAACACATACAACAACGAAATCGATGACGTTCAACACATTTCCGGTTAAATTATGTCCACCAATTCGGCACTGTTTACATCGTGTTGTACACAATATGATCCAGATTTGTTAATTAAAGGTAAATATATTGTGCGTAAAATTTATAAGAAGATACCATTCATTTATATACATTTTTAACAAACTAATTGGTAATTGACAGTGGCAATATTATAATTGATGTAAGTCAACCGAATTTCCTCTCTCAAATTTAGACAATTTTAAGACGTATATGTCAGAGACATAAATAACATCATTACTTATGTCTCAGATAACTGCTATTCATTAGAATTATAGACAGGGTGATATATTTTGACTGTGTTTATGAAGCATTTAGGACTAATAGAATCATTCATTACTACGAGTGTGGGATAGTGAAATTCCACCAAGGGGACAAGATTCACGGTCTAGGACGAGGCTTTGCCGAGTCCTAGACCGTGAATCTTGGCCCCGAGGTGGAATTTCACTATTCCCACACGAGTGAGTAATGAATGATTATTTTTCTCGCATTATTTTATCCAAAATAACGGCCTGTCAATGACATCGCCATGATAGGGCTAAAAATATATTCTTTTAATTTTCCATCTAATTAAAATTCTAAATACACCATCAGAGAGAGCGTACCTGAAAATGGTTTACACATAGTGTAAACTGATAAAATGAATTTCAGTCCATGTAAATTAATTAGATAGATAAAAACTGGGAATAAAAAACTTATCCATCCGATAGCGTACACATTCATTCAAGAAGAATCCTTCCGCGATCTAAAAATAGTGCCATTTAAAAAGTGAAAATACGACAATATTTTGAATGAAAATAAGTTTATCTTAATAAGTTAAATGACAACATTTTAAGTATATGTAATATATTTTAACATTGTTACAATTTCTTTATATAAAGACGGAATGTTTACGTTATCGTTCGCGGCGTAGTAATACACAGTGTAAGAGAGAAAAATCTCACACTGCTGTCTCACACCGGACAAGTCAATCTTACACCGGTGATTATGCGAGAAAATAATATCAAGTTCTTACTTAGATCTGACCTAATCCAAGATTCCTCTGACTCTAACCCCTGCTTTTATATTTTGACCTGCACATGTCAAAATATAAAAGCAGGGGTTAGAATCGGAGGAATCTCGGATTAGATCTGACCATACAGATCGATCTGTGAAATGTCACTTGTCTATCTAATTATTTTTTTATAGCCTCTCCCCATTATACTTTGTTGTTTTTTTTAAAAGAAATTTTACTACTAGTTAACAAGCAAATTTAGAGAACTGTGGCCCCTCTGGTTTCAGGGTTTATTGTTTAGGTGTTAACAGTAATTGAGTTAACTAAAAGGAGAAAATGTGATGGACCAGACCAGGATTCAAACCCTCGCTCCTTGAATAACTAGTCAGGAGCTCTACCACCTGAGCTATCTGGCCAAAGGTGATTGAACCTGCCTAATCGCCATATTTCATATCCTCCCTCACAAAGGTCTTCACCCCTGAAGACACCAACCAAGACTCTTCCCTGACTGGTCTTTCACCTGTCACCTCCAGGACATGGCAATGTAATAGGAAAGGAGAAAAATGTCAGACCAGACCAGGATTTGAACCCAGGCCCCCTGAATCATTATAACTTTCTTGTCAATCCCTCATACTAAAAATATATATATATATTTTCAAAGTATTATCTTTTAGTGCAAAAGATATGGCCAAGGTTAAAGTCTTTGAAAATAAAACTTTAAGGTCAAGGTTATGTGGTCCAAAATTGCATTCAGAAAGGTCTTATCACATGCTCACGTGAAAATATGTAAGTTTTTATTCTCTTCTGGTGCAAAAGTTGCGTCTAAAGTCAAATTTATTTAAAGGTGGTCAAATTTCAAGGTAAAGGTCAGGGTACGTCAGGAAAGGTCTTGTCACAAGTTATGTACATTTGAAATATGAAAGCCCTGTCTCTTCAGGTGCAAAAGCTACAGTAGTAATTTTTTTCAACTCAGTGGGAATGGTTCGATGCTGATTCAGTTGGGAAAAATAGCATCGAAATAGATCAAATTTCCCATCATATCAACAAATGATGTTTCTATTATGCTTGTGGCTGTCAAGGTAGCTCAGTCAGTAGAGCGCTTGCTCCATGATCAGAAGGTCGTGTGTTCGAATCAGGGCCGCGACTGACCAAGTCAATAAAAAACGGGTAACAACTGTTCCTTCGCCAAACGCTCGGCACTTTGAAGTGAAAGTTGCGGGTCCTTTGGATGAGACACTAAAAATCGAGGCCCTGTCTCACAGTAGGCGTTGGCACAATAAAGAACCCTCACTGCTCAATGGCCCTGAGTGCTGAGTAAAGGTCTAAATTTGAAGTCCTTCACCGGTATATGGTGACATCTCTATACAAGTGAAAAATTCTCGAATGGGACATAAAACAACATGCAATCAATCAATCGTATTTTGCTTGTTCAAACTCATGAAATATTAATCAATGTTTTAAAGAATAAACAACAAGTATTCATTGTCTTACATATTTAAATGTCTCTTAATTTTGTTCTCACATTTTCAATGCTGTGAAGTTGTTGATGACAACAGACACTAGGCTTTCTATAACATGTGTCTTGCCATAATATGACTGATCTCTACTTCTATTTTTAGTCTCAAAATTGGTAAAAATCAATATTTTTAGCTCAACTTGACAAAGTCGAGTTTGACATATCCCTGCTATAAGAGATATTGGTGATCAAAATAACAAAGTTCAACTATATATCGTTTGTTGTTTGTATGTTGAAAAATTTTTAAACTGATAATTTTGGAACATATATTGTATACATTTGGGACATAATACATGTATGTAAATACTGGAATCCAAAATTAATACATGTATATTTATATAAACACCTGTTAGTAAGTGCATTAAAGATATTTTCTGGTTTATAACCATACAAAGACATTAAATTAATTTTTTCCTAGACATTTTGGATGTTGAAATTTTACCAACAAGTAATAAGGAAATAGAAGATATTGTTAGTTACAATTGGAAGATTGACACAAAGTACTATACTGCGGATATAAAGTTATGTACAACAAGGAAGCGGACTGTTGGAACTGCCGAGTTTGCTGAAAGTGTCCAGGCTGCAGTCATATATTTTAATGCAAGCCAGGTAATGGCAGCACACATCAGTTATTAAAGCCTGATGTAATCATGTATAATAAAATGCTGGCATCATTTTCAAAGTAAAATTGTACATGTATAAATTTTCATTTAGTCTGACTTACCCAGTAACATTTATACACAGTTTTCTTTAAATTAATAGCCAGAAAGCTTTGACTTAGCAAAAGCATGGTTGCCATACCTAGAAGAAATATCACCAGCAATACAGTTACTTGTATGCAGAAACATTCCTCAGAGTCAAGGTATGGACTGAACTTTTCCTTTTGCTTTGGTTGTAATTATCAGGGCTGTGTGAGAAAATGTACAATACTATCAATTTTTAATTCAACACTATGTATATAGAATTAGGAAGAACTGTTTTCACAAAAAAGTTTTCTGTATTCTAGAGTTTGTATCTATAGTAATGATTTTTATTTTGATGGATTGTGCTATTTTAAAAATTTACACTTATATATTCTAGCTACTCATAGACACAATATACAGAAATGGTGTTTAGACAATGACTTTGAATTAGTGGAATTAGAACCAGAAGTGAAACAGGATGAAGATGGTAGGTGACAAAAGTGGATTCAGAAATTTCTGATGTCAAGGAAACAGTAAACAAGATATCTCATTTCTTAATCATTTCCTTTCAGATGATTTTCAGGAGACTACAGGCATCAAAAGAATTATTCAGGCTCTTCATGCCCATATGTGGCCAGATATGGTTCTTAAGGGTAAGCCAATTTATTTAAGGAATGATTTTTAGCTTTGTGAGTGTTGTTGGTGTCTAAATCACACAGACTTGTCACATAGGCATATTTCATGAAAAAAATGTCTACATGCAAGTCTGTGATTTACACACCAACAACTCTCATAAAACTGAAAAACATTCCTTATATCTGCTTGTATTTACATTTTAATGCTTTAAAATGAACAAAAATACACTCAATATTTGAATTTTTTTGCTGCCCCATATGGTTATTTTTTTTTTTTACATATCCATTGCATCATTGTGATGTCATATACGTGTGACTGTACACGAAAATGGCATTAAGATCAATTTCACTGCTTAGTTAAAACAGCAAATGTAAATATTGCAAATAACAGTTACCAACCATTTTAATGTTGCTGTGTACAATAAGTTTACCCTTTTTCTGCTGAAAGCTTTGATGCTATTCATGTAATGCAGATGAATCAATAATAGAAGACCTTTCATGAGTCTGATTTTGTAATATACTACAAAAATTCATTTCCAAGTTAACTTGGAGGACGTTTCATCCAGTCTAAAATGTAAATATGCATTTAAGTTGCAGAAAATGTTTTTCAGAGAATCAACACACAGTTAGTCCATACATGAGGAAACTAATGGAGGAGGAGTCTTTATCAAAGAAAAAGCAAGATTTGGTGGATCCTTCCAAGGGAGATGACTCTTCATTAAAAACAGAAAGGGTGAAAGATGGTTCACTGGAATCTGGTCAATGTGAAAAAGAGACAAATGGGCAGCTGGAAGAAAAAACACACCTCAAAGCAGGGAAATCAGCACATGAAAATCCAGAAAAAACACACCCCACAGCAGGAAAATCAGCACATGGAGATCCTGACAAGGAGAAGGCAGCCACACATTCTACAACCAAGGATAACAAACTCTTAGGCAATGCTGCTTTAGCATAAAAAACATAGTGATATATTTATGAACTACAAAGACTTGTTTCAGTTATGATTAGAAATATTATGTGATATTAACATTATGCATCTAACTAAAAATTGCACATTTATGTGTATAATTCTAAATATGCTCATCTATGATGGTATTGTGTCAGTGTTCAATCACAATCTGTGATTGTTCTGGTCTGTAAATATGTACCGGTAAATATGTTTTAAATATTTTTTAACAGAAGACTTAATTCCTGACAATGACAATGCCTTTATGGAGTCTCTGTGTTCAGAAGAGGAGGAAGCGGAATCATTTGAACAACTTTTCTCCAAGTTTAGGCTTATGAAAGGTACCTATTTATAGATATCAATGAAGAGTAAGAATATTCGACATATTGATGAACTATATTATAATTCTTAAAATAACTTGTCAATGAGTAGTAAAAAGCTCTAGTTTGCACTTCATTGAATTCAGTTTATAAACAGACAAATTATTTTTCCTTCAGAAAAAGCTGAGTCCCTACCACAGGAAGAGAAGAAAAAATATGCAGAAAAAGTAAGTTTTGAGATTACGCAGGTAAATATTTACAGAATGAATTTACCATAAAAGATACTAGGGATGCGCGATTTTATCGGTATACCGGTATATCGTGATTTTTTATTGTGTGATACGTATCGTGATACGGAGACTAAAATACCGGTATTTGGTACATAATTAAAAATTCAAGAAATTCATTTATTTCTTTGAATTATGAAATAAGAACAGGAAGTCTAAAAAATGTTGAAAAAAGTTAAACTATGGCATCTAAACATGCTTTATATTATATTTAAAAAAATGAAAAAAGTGAAGTTATGTTTTTACAGCGTATTTGTAAGAAATATTATAGAAATTCATTAGAAATTCTAGTAAAAATTCTGTGTTAAAATATCACGATATTATCGTGATATTTTGGAGAAAAAATCGTGATATATCACGGTACGAAATTTTTTTCGATACCCATCCCTAAAAGATACCCTAGTTATTCTAGTGTAATCGGGGTTAGGGCACTTAATGCTTTATGAACCATGAAGCTGTTTATAAAAACTGTGTATAAATCTGTTCCAACCCAGGTTATATGAGCTCAACGTTGGAAACGTTTCAAAAATTCATTCCTCATAATTTGATTTTATTCCATTAAGTGAGGAAAATTAAAAGATTTTATCTCAAATATTGAATTAAAATGTACAAAAATAAATTTACATGTAATGTCCAATGAATTGACGTTTTTAACTAAAGTCATATTGTGATGTACACAGGTTATTTATGATAAAAACTATTTTTTTTTTATCAAATCAATAAGACATTTCAACTAGAATTAAATTATATATATGCATATTATTATATATCCTTGTTTAATTGTGCTAATAAGGAAAAAAAAATTATTTAATACATGAATGTATTCTCTAAAAATTATGTCATTAATTGTATACATTTTTATCCTTTAATCTCAAGGGTCTATAAAGAACAATATAACCACTTAATTGTTCTTTTATTTTGTCAAATGTTTCTTGTCAAGTATGCGAGACATGTATTTATTGTAGTTTTTTTTTGGTGGTAGGTTACCTTGGCATTCTGGAAAGCCATTGGTGGAGACGAGGAGGAGATTGGTGACCTCTCTGACCTTAGTGACACTGAAATGCCATAATGTCAAACAAAAGACTAAACTTTCATAACATTAACATACCAAGAGATATGCCCCTCGACTCCACCCTAAATAGGCATAGCAATACAGAAAAGAGAAGACAATGGTACACATGTTCTCTTCCTAGATTTGCCATAAGCTGCCATAAGCTGCAACATTATTCAATGAAAAATGTTTGTTTTATTTTACACTTACAGTTTATCTATTCAGTTTTTACATTTAAACAAACAGATTCTGAAATATATACACTGTACAACTGATGCATGCATAGGTATGATAATTTGTATTTTTTTCAATGCTCAATAGGTTTCAAGGAATGCAGAATTATTATCAGGATAAATATTAGATGTTTTTCATTTACATTTTTTGCTTTCATATTTTATAGTTAAATTTTGCTTTTTGCTTTCATATTTTATAGTTAAATTAAGTTGGACCGAAATCATTGTATACATTAATACATTTTTATATGAGACACTGAGATTTCTGTTTTGTCAATAAATGTATTTATTTATAATTGCACTACTGTATATTAAGTGGAATATTTAGCGGGACGCAAATTTAGCGATTTATCCTTAAAAATCAGTTTTTAATTTTAGCGAGAAGTAATTTTAACGATTATATGGTGCACAGAGAGATAACGGTAACCTCTAATGCAGAATAAATTGTTAGCGATATTTAATTTTAGCGATCCCAACATCCTTGCTAAAGATGCCAAAATTGAATCCTCGCTAAAATTTCTGCTTATATGATACTTTGACAACTGGCTATATTAATTGGTTAATAAAATAAAAACGAGTCTTGTCGTTCTTGATGGTCACCTAAGTAACATGGATTTCTTCAGACTATGACATCTTTGAGCCCAGCTGGAAATGGTAAGGACTTATGTGACAAAATTTTAGCAATGTTTTGAGGACTGTATAATCATTTTTCATATTAAGGCATCATGTCTCCTTGAAGTTACGGAGTAAAGAAAATAAGGTAACAATGTAACAAGGGATCCATGTGCATTGACAGTCACCCGAGTTTCATGAATTTCCTAGGCTGTAAGCACTTCAGACCTTCAACTGGCATGGACTTATATGACAAAAAATTTACAGATTGGTAGAACTCTTATTTAATCATTTGTACATTCAAACAGCCCTTCTTGTAGTAGTTCAGGAGTAAAGAAAAAAAAAGGAACTGTGTAATAAATTTTTATAAACTCATGTACTACCAACTTAGCCCACCATGGAGCCTGATCCCTGGTCATGGGAGACATGAATTTTGATTTTTGTAGAGGGCTAGCTTATATTAAAATCCACTATCATCCAAATAATTTATCTGCTAGATGTCATGCTTATTTTTCAGAGATGTTATGAACTTTCAATAAATTCCCAAGTTATCCCCACCCCGTTGCCTGGACCATGGGGCCATAAATTATAAAATTATGAAGGAGACTGATGTGCAAATTATTTTGTCTGTTAGATGTTCATAAGTAAATATTTTCAAAGGTGTATTTCAATATACAGTTGAACTTCAGTATCTAGAAAACTGATATCTCATATACCATGGATATGTCGAAGTGATTTGTAAGTCCCAATCACTTATTCTTTAAGTATTTTACCCTTGATATCTCGAATCCTCTGATATCTTGAAGTTTTTTCATGGTCCCTTCGAGTTCGAGATAACAAGGTTTGACTGTACATGTATGACAAACTAGCTCCCACACTGGGGCCCTAAAGCTAGACCACGGGGGCATCAGTTTTATAATTTTGTTAAAAGATTAAGCCTGATACATGTCAATGGGTAAAGAAGAAAATTTTTAAAAAGCGTCACAATTTTTAATGTATGACCATCAAAGCCCCGATGCTGGAGCCAGATATGTGGGCTAGGGGTCATGAATCTCACAATTTATCATATTCACATAAACAGTTTATTTGATAGATATTTCCAACTTCAGATTTTCAAAAGTGTCATGTACTTCTCAATATAAGACCAACTTATCCTCACCCTGGAACATGATCCCTGATCTCGAGGGACATAAATTTAATCATTTTTGTAGAGAGCTAGTTGTTCATTATAATCTGCTAGATGTCCATGATTAACGAAGACAATTTTCCGAGAAGTAATTAACTTTCAATAAATGACCAACTTGGCTCCACCATGTTCCCAGCTTGGTCATGAGCAAGGGGGACATAATTTTTAAAAATAATGATCAAGTCCTCAGCGTTAATTACAATCAAACAAATATTTTGTCTGCAAGATGTTAAATATTTTCAAAGGAGACATGCGATTCAATATATGCACTAACTTAGCCCCAAACCGACCTGAACGCTGGACCTAGGAGATATTAGTTAAAAAATTTTTGTGAATGGTTAAGCACTCAATGTAATCATGCAAACAGTTTGCCTGATAAATGTCAATGGGTAAAGATTTTCAAAAATGTCATGATTTATTTTCAATACCCCACCCCTAGGACCTGAACCATGGCCCCAGGAGGCATGAATTTCAAAATAATGCTAAATTGTTGAGTATTAAAATCATGCAAACAGTTAGCCTGCTTGATGTCCACAAGTAAGAGAAGAATGAAAGAAAAAGTGAGCAAGCTCACATACCCCACGCTCCCCCAAAACTCAACAATGCAACACATTTTAAATACACAGTATAATTCAAAAAGGGGTATTACTTGCAAAAAATCATCACATCAAGACTTCTTGCATATAAGGACATTCAAATCTTTGTATGTTACAAATTTAATTGGGCTGAAGTTTCTAGATAAATAATGGAATCAAAATTTCTTGGTAATATACAAATCTATACATTATGTCTGAAATACCTACAAAGTTTCAGGAAATTCAGTGTAGGAGTTATGCTGACAAACTGTTATTTAAATGATTTGTTAAAGAGTGTAAGTCCATGTCCAACGCATGACAATTTACACATTTAAAAAATTGATGGAAACAAAATTATGATGTAGTCATATGAATTTGTTTTTATATACTGTACTTATGAAATTATTTAAGGCAAAGCACCAATTTGAGAGGGGTGAAGTGGGGTGGGGTGGGGGGTGAGAACTATCCAAGATTTTGTGTGTGTGTGTGTTAAATCATTAATATTTTGATCTCAAAATCAATAGGGGTCTTTTAAGGTCATAAAATATTTCACATAAAATTTAATTACAAAAGCTGATTCCAGTGGATTTCCTTATTACCGGGTACCTAGCTGGAAAGTTTCTTCAATAATAAGCAAAACTCTTAAGGCAAAAATAATGGAATCGGAATTTCCTGGTAATATGCACATCTACACACTGTGTACTAAATATCTGCAAAGTTTAACCTAATTCTGTGCACAGTTTAAGAGGAGTTGCACTAACAAACTGTTCGTCTCTATATTCAAGATATGGCCAAAAATCTAAGTTGAAAAGTGCAGAAATTCCCAGAAAAATAATGGAATCAGAATTTCCTGGTAATATGCACATCTACACACTGTATCCTGCAAAGTTTGACCAAATTCTGTGCAGCGGTTTAAGAGGAGTTGCTCTGACAAACTGTTCATCTCTATATTCAAGATATGGCCAAAAATCTAAGTTGAAAAGTGCCGAATTTCCCAGAAAAAATAAGGGAATCGGAATTTCCTGGTAATATTCACATCAACACATTGTGTCCTAAATATCTGAAAAGTTTGACCAAATTCTGTGCAGCGGTTTATGAGGAGTTGCGCTGACAAACTGTTCATCTCTATATTCAAGATATGGCCAAAAATCTAAGTTGAAAAGTGCCAAAATTCCCAGAAAAAATAAGGGAATCGGAATTTCCTGGTAATATGCACATCTACACATTGTGTCCTAAATATCTGAAAAGTTTGACCAAATTCTGTGCAACGGTTTATGAGGAGTTGCGCTGACAAACTTTTCATCTCTATATTCAAGATATGGCCAAAAATCTAAGTTGAAAAGTGCCGAAATTCCCAGAAAAAATAAAGGAATCGGAATTTCCTGGTAGTATGCACATCTACACATTGTGTCCTAAATATCTTCAAAGTTTGACCAAATTCTGTGCAGCGGTTTATGAGGAGTTGCGCTGACAAACTGTTCATCTCTATATTCAAGATATGGCCAAAATTCTAAGTTGAAAAGTGCCGAAATTCCCAGAAAAAATAAAGGAATCGGAATTTCCTGGTAGTATGCACATCTACACATTGTGTCCTAAATATCTTCAAAGTTTGACCAAATTCTGTGCAGCGGTTTATGAGGAGTTGCGCTGACAAAAAAACAGGACTGACGGACTGACTGACTGACACACTGACTGACTGACGGACGGGTTAAAAACATTATACCCCCCGCAACTTGTTGCGTGGGGTATAATTACGAGATGTAATGCATTTTTCATATACATGAATGACCAACTCAACCAAACTCGAGGGCTTTAACCAAGGGTGTGTGAATTGCAGAATTTTGATAGAAGTTTTTAAAAGTACTGCTTAAAATCACACAGTTTGCCTGCCAGATGTCTACGAGTCAAGAATGCTTTGTGAGATATGATGCAAATTTTATTTAAAGGAGTCTGACCTCAGAGGTCATGAATTTTACAGTTTTGGTAAAGGGCTCATTGCTTATATTAATCATGTCAACAATTTATTACTGCTTGTTGGCCAGGAGTAAAAGAGATTTTTGAAGACAGCAATAGTTTTGATGGTTTTAGCTACACTGTTGATCCCCTTTATCTAGATGCTATGTACCAAAATTTCTTGGTAATTTAAAGAATGATGGAGGCGTGCAAGGTGAGGGCAATCCCCGCTCTGAGAAAAGACATTTCTCAATTCTAAATATCATGAAATATTACCCCGGTATATTTTTAAAAATTTGTATTATAAATATTATCTATTACACGTTTGCTTCTTTTATTTCATTTAATAACTTATTGATAAGTAATTTTTCACTTATGTTTGTAGGATATGTGGAAAAGAAAAAAAGAGCTTCACATATTATTCGAACTCTCTCCAAAGGTCACATTAGGTGCAAGACTGTATGTGTTAACCACAACGATACAAAGTCTTCTTATTGATGTGTGTCAATGTGTGCTTTAAATTAACAAATTTGTCAAAATGTATAATTTTTTCAGAAATGTTCGATTTTAATAGAATGGGTTCAGACTCCATTTTTTTAAAACATAAAATAGACTTTACATTTACTTTTCCATCATAATGATTTAAACATTAATGTAAAATGGAGACTTGACCCCTTTATTTTCAAAGACATTTTTTGGGGGGGGGGGGCTCCAATAAACCCATTTTCCACTAAATATGCTTAACTGTCAACTTTAAAAAACAAATTATCAATCAATAGTCATTTAATAAAATAACTGAATCAAATGTGTTGAAGATGACATTACTGACAACATAATTTTAGAAAAATGTAACTTTTTTGTGAACTTTGAAAACTGAAGAAATATATGGTCTCAGAGCAGGGAATTGTCCTCTCCTTGTATGCCTTCTTTTGTGTCCATGTCACAACTTATCTTGTGCCATTGTAATATAAGCTTCATAATTGCAAAATCTTAAAAAGTGTTTAAAGATACAAAACGACATCCCCCTTTTTACATAATTTCATTCCAGAATCTCCACAGATATATGCTGTTAAAAATTCATTTTTGTTTAAAATAATGTGTCAGGCTTTGATTAACATATAATAATAAACATGAAAAATGTTTCCAAAATAGTTTTCCACATTTTGAAGCACATGCAAATTTCATTTATCACATCCCCAGGATCTGGGTGCACACAGCATCCTGAATCAATTACAAGATCTTTCCCTATTCTAAATGTTTGAAACATACAAGTGTTCTTGGGGAAAAAACCTGAACAATGGAAGTAAATAAAATTTATTCAGTATGTATTCCACAAAATTTGATATAGATACAAAGTGACAAAGCCCTTGTTGTATTTCAGACAAAATACATAATGTACATTGTACATGTAGTAGCACATCATAGATATTTATGAAATTTCTCTATGACTGAAAAAACATTATTATCACAATTTCTATATATAGCACTGTCTTTTTTTGTTTAATTCATAATTCTGAGTAAAAATTTTTCAACCTGTCTGATAATTCCATTCAGTTTCCAGGTTTAATTAATTCCTAATTTTTTTTTTACATACAACACAATACCAATAGTATAATACTTCAATAAATGATATAGTTAATAAATAGAAACACCCTACACAATCAACACTCTAAAAAAAATGAATATTCAGAATACTGTACTCTTTAACCAAAATTTAAGGAGAGATGATGCAAACTTTTTTTTCCAATAAATAAAGGTATGTTTACATAAGTAAAACAAGAGATGTTTGTGAAACACTTACCCCCCCCCCACCCCCCCCCCACCCCCCCAATAACTGGAATTTTTTCTAAGTCCAAGGGGCATAACTCTGTCAAAAATTGCTCGATCATACCCAAAACAAAACTTGACCTATATATTCTTATGATAAATCTGTATACCAAATTTCATTTCAGTATGTGTAACCTCTGCAAAGAAAATGAATGGAAACTGCCAATAACTGGAATTTTTCTAAGTCCAAGGGGCATAACTCTGTCAAAAATTGCTCGATCAAACCCAAAACAAAACTTGACCTAGATATTCTTATGATAAATCTGCATACAAAATTTCATTTCAATATGTGCAGCCTCTGCGAAGAAAATGAATGAAAAATGCAAATAATTTGAAATTTTCTAAGTCCAAGGGGATGAGACCTTAAAAACCGAGGCCCAGTGTCACGGCAGGCGTTGGCACAATAAAGATCCCTCACTGCTCAATGGCCCTGAGTGCCGAGTAAAGGTCAAAATTTGAAGCCTTTCACCGGTATATGGTGACGTCTCTATATGAGTGAAAAATTCTCGAATGGGACGTAAAACAACATACAATCAATCAATCAATCTAAGTTCAAGGGACATAACTCTGTCAAAAATTGCTCGATTGTACCAAAAACACCACATTACCTAAATATTCTTATGATAAATCTGTATACCAAATTTCATTTCAGAATGTGCAACCTCTGTGAAGAAAATGAACGGAAACTGTTGGTGGACCGACTGACAGCAGCAAAGCAATATGCCCTCCCTTCTTCAAAGGGGGGCATAATGAAGAAGTAACCACATAGATTTTTGTTTCATTCAAAATTTCACAGTAATGTCATATTAAGTGAAAAAAAAGTTGTATAGTCTTAAGAATGACTGCAAAAAGGTAGAATTTTGAATGTGATTGAAAGTCTACAATTTCTAAATATTTTATATCATTTATAACTAAAGTCCAAAAATATATACCAATCCTTGTATAGTCTTGTAAGAATGATTGCAAAAAGTTAGAATTTTTAACGTGATAGAAAGTTTACAATTTCTAAATATTTTATATCATTTACAACTAAAGTCCAAAAATATATATCAATCCAATCATCCATTTTCTTGTTTGTATCATCTGTCCTTAAGTACAAATCTACGCAACTTATTATGGATATATTAAAACAAATGTTTCACTACAGTAAGTCATAATTTAATATTTACATTTCCAAGTATTTTTCCTTAAGATTCTTTGCAAATTAGAAGATTGTTCATTTTCTCATGAACTACCATGAGATGAGCAATAATATCCCCATTGTTACGTCATAATACCGTAAAACTATAGTGCAAACTGTTTTGCTTAAAAAAATGACAGTTGAATGGTGTAACTTGTGGAAACCCATCAGAAAAATAATGTAAATATAAGAAATGAATTTAATTTTTGAAAATTCATGAGGTACATGAACTACGACGCTTCACGCCGGCATATTTATCATGAAGTGCTAACGCGCTTCATGAAATATGCCGGCGTGAAGCGTCATAGGTCATGTACTCATGAATCTTCAAAAATTAAATTCATTTCTTAAATATTACAATCCAACAACATATGAACATACATGTATATATTAAAGCATTTTAAATGAAAAATGTTGTTCTCTGTAGAAATTCACTCTTGCATTACCATATACATGTGTATTGGCTTGTCTTACATGTTAGTTTTCAAATATCAATCATAAAAGAAAAGAAAAAAAAAAACGATTAAAAAGACGAGGATATTTTTCATAATAACTATTTCCCTAATTTGTTCTAGTATCTACTTGATTTGTTTTAGTATCTACTTGAGGTCATACTTTATTTTTAAATATTTTTAGGACTTGTGTTTACATCAAATTGAAAACTGAAATTTGCTTTTGAACAACTTTCAGAATGTGCCAAGAAGGCATATTATGAACTCAAATCAAGTATATCTTGCAATAACAATCAATCAGTGCAAGTTTTACTTAAACTAAATCAATCAATGATTGTATCATTTATAACATATGGATCTGAAATATGGATTACAGACTAGTTAGCTTTGAAAAAGAGTTATACTTCATGGCAAGCAAGACTTTCAATCTTCTAGAAAAAAACTAAACTTGATTTCTTTAAATATTTCCCATAAAGAGTTTAGGATTACGTTAAATAAAACTTTTGTTGACATGATCTATGAACAATTGAGCAAAATCTCATTACCTAACTCAGGGAAACTTTGTTTCTGCAGTAAAATCTTAAATTGTACTGAATATAAAATGCAGGATTACTTCAACATGTTCAAGTTTCCTTTGAAACGATGTGAATGATCATGCACAGCTAACAAAATAAAGAATTAGTGCACATTCACTTTTTATTGAAACAGTCAGATATTGTAAGCCAATGATCCTATACGCTATGCTTGTAATTTATTTGCTGAAAATGAAAAAAAATGTACATAACAGTCCTGCATATAACAGACTTCAATTTTAATATTATATTTTTTTCTGTTGTCTGTCATTTGATTTGTTATCTTGACTGTATGCCAACATGTCCATTACTTCTTTACAAAAAACCTGAAAGCAAGATGACCTGTTCATATGCAGTGGTGCTCATTCTTCAATGAAATAGCATAAATACACGTATATTATTATACAATTCATAAACAATATTTGCACTCTAGTTCACTGGAAAAAAATTTACTAGTATTTCAAAAGTGCATGGTCCCAAAACCTACATAATACAGCATGGGTAACATGTAGGACAAAAACAATACCGAAAGGCAACAACAAACGATCTGGTAATTCTAGGTATAAAGTAACAGGATGTCCAACTCAAAAAGGGATACTCTACACCACCGCAATTTATAAACTACAACTGAACTTAAACAAAAAAAAGAGTATTCATAATATACCCTGCCAGTTAAAATCCTGACATAAAAAACAAAGATTATTTACAATGATAGTATGTTGTACACTTTCATATTAACGGTTTAAAACAAAATTTGAAATTACAAAAATTAAATCATTCACTTTCTGAGAGATGAAGAAGAAGTTCATCCTCCGACATTTGATCACTGGATGATATATTCAGGTCTCCCGGCTTCTTTGCTGGACTTGTCAAAAGCGGAATGATCTGGCTCATCTCTGAACCCTTTGACTGATTGTCTGATATTTTGTTTACATTAACAAATGGAATCACTTCACTCAACTCACCATCCTGAGTTGTTTCAGATTCCCTGCTTGGATGGTTTTGAAGACTACCATTTGTGATATTACTTCCTGGAGTAATGACAGGAGTGCAGATGTCCTGAGAACTGTTGGCAGTCACTAAGCTATGGAAGGTGGGTTGGTTACCGGTATTGTTGATGGGAATGTTGCCATGACTACACATTTTAGGGGGTGACTGAATGATGTGGGAGGATGCTTGTGAAGGACTAGACACTGTTTGGGAGACTAGACGACGTGCTGGAGACTTTGGAATGGCTGAAGAATGTAAATGAAATCTCCATAGAGCTCAATTTTGTATTCAAGTTGAAATAGAATTCAAAATCATGTGAATCTATTAAAGCTTGTGATTTTATATCAGCACAAAATACTGCATATTTAAGCATACATGTATCTCAAATATATTGTAGAGTTTGATCTCAGTTATGATAAGAGAATCTCCCGTTAGCTGACTGACCTGGAGTCTTGAAGACTGATTGTCCGCCATGTTTATTAGCTCTCCTCTCCATGGCTAGCTGACGACTCCTCTCCAGCCTTTCCCTTTGCTCTGGGGTAAGACCCTAAAATCAGATCAGTGATTACTGCAAACATGTGGCATTACATTCTTGTAAAAGTTAGGCCATATAAAATTGAAATTACGGTTCTCAGGCCCATGTGCATTCATTTAGAGGTAGCCGCATTGCAAATTTTATCATGTATTTGATAAAATAAAAAGTTTTTAATGCTGAGACCAATCTGGAAAAAAATTCATAATTTATGAAATTCACAAACACTGGTCCCCCTTGAACAATTATAATACCATAGTACTTCATTTATATTACTTTACCACATTAAAAAGGTCTATAATATGCCATTTTCCAATTTTGTATTTGGATAGCCTCTTTGCCAAAAATTCCAAAGTTGGTGTGCACTTAGGAGCCTACTTAACATATGCACTCACCTGTGACACTCCAACATTGCTGTTCATGGCTTTGAAAGTGCCAGGAGTGGAAGAGGTGGAAGAAAGGGGTTGTGAGAGCTGTGCCTCTAACATTCCAGACCGTGGAGTCTCCCTCGAGGAGGAGGATGGAGGACTTGACCCATTCTGTTGTGAGGCATGCTTCTTCTTCTCCTCGGATATCATCTCCTCCCATGCTTCCTCTGCATCAAGGTCAATGTCCTATAACAAGTCATTTATTGAAAAAAAAATACATGGAGCCTCACAGGAAAAAAATTCAAAATTTTGTAGAATTATGGTAAAACAAGAGAACCATATGCAAAAATCTTCATCTGTCATACAGTGCTCATTTATAAATAAATGTTATGAAACTCCAAATCATTGCCTATGACTCACGTAAGTTAAGAACCCTACTGAATAACAGTACATGTAATAAAGAAGTAAATTTTGTTGCAAATAAGTCTCCCTTTTCTATAGCCATTTGCTTTGCTGTGCAGTTGAATCCTATCCTCTGTTCTGAGCAGATGTGTTGAAGCTGACCTTTTCATGTTCACTAAGTACACATTTACTATTATACTGACCTGAGATGCCTGGCCCGCCTCCTCTTCTCTTTCATCGTCATCTCTGACAAAGTCATCATTCAGGATGGGCATATCAAGACGCATTCTTTTTATACAGGTCTACAATCAATAGAATATCAGTTTAGTTACTATTAGCTCTGTGTGAATAACTTTGGACTATACATCTGCTGATTGGACATTTCTAATCTACTATTGTAGTAATAGCATGATAGATTTATCCTATAATTATTAATAAAATATATATCAGGGTATATTTTTTTCTGTGTGCTTTTTGCTTCCAGCTAGTGGAGTGGGCAGTGCAGGTAGTTGTGAAACTCTGTACATTTCTTTTCTGTACCTTATTCAGCATTTTGTTTAAGAAAACAAACAAAAATGTATATTTTTTTTATAAAGTTGATCCATCATGATGTAACAAATTTTTATTTCCAAATCAACACAGAAAAAATACTTCAATTTTAAATGTTTATGAAAGAGACAGATCTAACACATACATGTTGAGGGTTGGCTGTGAAGTTTGTAGACAAATGCTATCATTTTCCTACTGATCACACTGACAAATATGTATGATAATATTTAAATATAAAACATGATTTCAGTAAATGTGTAAAAATTGTTGAAAACTGTTGGTCCTGTTGATAAGGCCGGTAAAATTTTGTTTGGAAACTTATAAAGAGTGTGTGTATTTTACATTCACATGTAATATTTGTTAAAAGCATGTATTTAACTCTAAACGTAAGTCATTATTACCCAGTTTTCTGGATTAACATAGCCTTTTCTTACCTTGACTTCATTCTTTGTTCCCAATTTCTCAATTCTCTCTAGTACTTCATCAAAAGGCATTTTAGGAAACAATCTATGGGCCCAATGCTCCAAGTACCTCATAATAATCTGGAGGTCTCTGGCCTGTAAATATCAGTTGTTTATAAATTTTTGCTAACAAAATAAAATGCCCTATCCTATTGGAAATAACATCTACACATGTCCAGCTTGGAACAAAATTTGCACTGCATGAACAGATCAATCCAGATTAAGGCCGAATCAATAAATTATAATGTACCTAATGTATAAAATGTGACTGCCTAATGATATACGATAAAATGAATTATTGATACATGATCGAGATAGGAATCCATAATGAAAGACACCATTGAGGAGTCTGGAAGTATAATCTTCCATCAGGCATTGAAAAGAGTAAAACAGTTATTGGACTTTATTCATTAATTAGGACATATTTTGCTGATCAGTGAAGTATTTCATGATGTACAATATTTTATAGTGGTCAAACAAAGGTCATATTTCACTAGAACTGACACTTTCCTTTTAGCAAGCCATGAAAAGAAATAAGTAATTCTGCTTCAGAGATCATCAATAACGCTGTAAGCTGACATACCAATACAAATCACATTGCTATACATGAAGAGGGCAAAGTGAACTCAATGAGCTATCCATTACCATGATTACAGCAGTTTAATAGTTCACATTCAAATTCCTTTACCCATTCATACAGAAGGTCATTTATTATTATAACCTCCACTGTGATCAGCAAAAGGGCTTCTAGCAAAAGTACACTGTACTTCTGAGGAAAAGATAATATAATATTAGTTTTCTTCAGTAAATCATTTAACAGATCTTCTACAAGGAATATTAAGGTTTACAGGAAGTAACCCTGGCCAATTCTCATTGATAATGCTAGTTCTCTTTGATAATGCATATGACAGACTATCTTAACTTAGTTTTACAAAACTAGTTAAGATTTAAATAAGGAAAGAGGTCTAGACAATTTTCCTTTATGGAAGTCAATAATGATGACTGTCAACAACCAAAAGATGACTTTCACACTTACAAGAGTTATTTCCCTTTGTGGGGAGTCAATCTTGGGTCAATCAGCATAACATACCACTTTCCCTCTATAACATTACCAATTTGTGGGTCAGTATCTGATATACAAAATCCATATTATGTGTATATTTATTACATCCTTGTTGCCCCATACTTTGTTAGTATGTGTAAAATTGTCAAAAGATGTTTCAAATACATGTACAATGTATTTAAATTTTTACAGGTAAGTTACAAAGGACATAGTGAGAAAAATGGGTGTCATGCCAACAAAGGGAAATAACTCTTGCAAATCTGAAATCTGTCAATAATATACACTGTAAATAAACTTTATGTCTTCTCTAAACATTAAATACAGTGTAGATCATCAAAATTTTGGGACACCTTATTTTAGTAAGAATGTTTTTTGGTATATAAATGAGAGAAAAAAAAAAAGAATTTTGGTCATTTTTGTGTATAATAGACTTAAATACAGTTAAACTCGCTCAGAGCAAAGTCCTGGGGATCTGTGAGTTTGCTTTATTATATACCTGTAATTTGTTGTATCTTAAGGAGGGATTCTTCTCTTAAGAATACTTATTTCTTATATTTAAAAATCAATGAAATTTTCACAGAATCAAGAAGACAATATCACTAAGTGATGGTATCAGTTAGATTAAATTTGACCGTTTTATATTAGAGGCAAGGTCAGGTCAAGGTCAGTACCTTTTCCCTGGACATTAAGAATAAAAAAATACTGTTGCCAATCATGCGATGCCTACTCTATTTCAATAAATTAAATGTTTTTCTTTTTGCATAAAGAGATATAACCATATAGGGTCTATAAGATGATATTATCAAATTGACATAAATAATTTAACTAAAATGGATATTGGCTAATCCGAATTTTCTCTATTTTTCTTAAAATTTTAAGATATTTTAGTTATTTTTATATGCTTCCTATATTTAAATTTTTCTTTTTTTCACATATGGTAAAGTCGTCACATAAAGATACAAAATGATATAAAAATAAAAAGTTTTGACCGTTTACTAAGAGAGAAAAAGCACTTTTTACGGATTTTTGGATCATATCTGAACTTAGATTGGAAGCTTTTAAAAGCTAACATAATTGTAGTTTGTTTGAAAAATCATATTTATTTGATATATTTTAAAACTTTAGTCCCTTATTATTAACTTACATTTTAAAATTTTCCCCAAGTCTTTGATTGTGTAAAAATTATAACTAAATTCATTTTTCTATAATTATTTTGAGAGGCAGAAAAGAAGATATTTTCATATGCTGCCATTCCGCCAAAAATATAGTCCCTGCTAGATTTCAAACTCAGTTTACCATTTCTATTTAAAGTTGTACAATTGTGATGAGGAAAGAAAAATATGATCTTTTAAATCTCTTACATCTAAATATATAAAACATATAAGCAAATATACTTTGAATATTTCATCTAGTCAGAAACCAGACAAGAATCCCTCCTTAATAATTAAAAGTATATATAGCAAATTCACAATGTACAAGTTTTCCTTCAAGTATTACTATTAAATATGTTCTGGGAGGTAAAAATACAAAACTTGCATTGAAGTACAAAAGTTTTCTGATGAATTTAATTTTAGATTTTAAAACTTAAGAAAAATAATGTCCATTCAATATCTTAAAATTAAGTTTAATAAACCCTCTGCTCACTCATATAAAATCTTGTTCAACTTTTATGATTTTCCCAAAGAAATGTATTTTACAAGTAAAATACAAACACTTATACTATAGCTTGTGGGGCAAAATTAAACAAAAAAGACATTTCAACTTGACAAATCTATAAAGGAATATTAGACATTTCTGTCATTAAGAGTTATCTCTCTTATCAGAGTATCGATGAACCTAAAAAAATCTTTCAAAAAGCATTAAAAAAAGATGTTTATTGTTATTCTAAACCTCTATAGGTCACAAAATCAGTTTGCTACATCCGTAAATTCATTTATCTCACAACATCAACTGTAAAATTTTACAAAGAATCATTAAGACTTTTTCTAGGAATACCTTAAAAACTTTGCTATATCTATTTTTGTGTTAAAGGATTGATTGATTGATTGTATGTTTTTTACGTCCCGTACGAGAACTTTTCACTCATATAGAGACATCACCATATACCAGTGAAGGGCTTCAAATTTAGACCTTTACTCGGCACTCAGGGCCATTGAGCAGTGAGGGATCTTTATTGTGCCAACGCCTGCCGTGACAAGGGGCCTTGGTTTTTAAGGTCTCATCCGAAGGACCCGCAACTTTCACTTCAAAGTGCCAAGTGCTTGGCAAGGGAACAGTTGCTACCTATTTTTTATCCACTCAGGTCAGTCACGGCCGGGGCTCGAACCCACAACCTTCCGATCACGCTCTTCTTGTGCTAAATGAGTTTACTGTACAAATATATGTGAGAATGAAATTTTCATGAGCAGACAGATAAAATAAATGAAAATAAGTGATTTACAGTAATATAGCTTATTCTTCTAAACCACATTGTACTGTATGCATTACACATAGATATTAGTGCTGATTCTTCCATTGTTCAAATTATCAAACTTTATTTACCTCATGCCCTTGTCCTTTAAACTTCACATCTTGGAAAACCTTAGGTAAAACAGGTATTCCTCTTTCACCAGTCAACCTGAAAAAAGTTTGTTTTTTTTTAGAGATACACATGTATGACAAGGTGGATAACAGCCTTTTGAAAAGCTCTTGACATTTTGTAAGCATTTATAAATACATAACCTTTTTTTTTAAAAATTAGATATACCAAAAATCATGACTTTCAATGAAATAAATTGATAATGCCACATAAACTTGCCTATTATTCAGTCTACTTGTAAGTCCTTTGTATTCTTATAAATTATTTTGGAGGGATTTGCCACTGACTTATTTGCAATTTAATTGGTACAACATTTTGTCAGAATCGGTTGACAATTTCAGAAAAAATCATGCTCTATTGTTTTTACCTATGTTTCAAATAATACTCTGGGAAATGACACCAATATTTAATCTACCAATTTCATACCAATACTCTAATGTATTTACCTGTGTTCATATAATATTTTGGGATATGACATCAATATTTAACCTTTCATTCTCAACAAATTGAACAGCTATAAAGAAATATTACATTTTATAGCCATCCAGAAAAATATGTTTCTCGGTCTCCTCTGTAAGTCGGGCATAGAGTTATGGACTAAAATCTAAATCCCCAAATTTTTAAATCTGACTTATAGGTAAGTAGATATAGTACATGTACTTCCATGTTTTTTTTTTAATACTTTGACTTCCATTACTTTGGAAATATTTTTTTTCAATTATGTTTGGACTAATACGTACATGTACTTCCATTTTGTTTTTAAATACTTTGACTTCCATTACTTTGGAAATATTTTTTTATATTATGTATTGTTTCTTGGCCAATCTGTATCTCTAATTCAGATTCAATTTTTTTCATTCTTTATCAAATCAAAATGAATTTGAACTATACCTCTGCTTTTAATTTATCATAATATGATTAATATATAACTATATCATTATATAGAATTACGAAATTTTAGGAAAATTTTTGTCCTTTACCAAGCAGAAAAAGATTCTAAAAAAGCAGACATTACCTAGGGTTACAAAAATAAAAGATTTTTTTCTCGTCTGAATCACTATTTTTTTTTCTGAATTTTGAATTAGACTGACAATTCATTTTGCCTCAGGAACAATTTCATAAAGGATGATTATTCGAAGATAAAAAAAACAACATCAAGTTTATACTAAGAACAATGATCAATATGACTTGTAATTTGTTGTATGGATGGAAAAGGGTGAAACAGATGCCATTTTTCAATGGGGTATGCTTCCAAGAAATCCATACTTTGTTGACAATGTCCACATTCCCTACCGTCTGCACAATGTCTGAAATATTTACCAAATCTGTGGTTGTTTGACCATTTTTAAAATAACACTCTGTGAAATGAATAAAGCAATTAATCCAAATCACACGCTAACTTAAATAATTGTTATGGCACCTCATTTAATTCTTTCCTAATGATTTATTTTTCTACTGTTGGCCATTATAGGATTATATTTACAGGTTTTGGATCTAAAATGTTGACAAGAAAATAAGTAATGACATCTGAATTCATAGTGTGGTACCTTGCTTAACCACAAAACAGCACGAGTCCATTTTATTTTACAGGATCATGTACCATTATGTCATTACATAAGGGATCTTAGTATTGTGTGTTATAGATTTCATCTTCATCAGGGACATTAATGATTATTTGCAGTTTCAAAAAGAAAGAAAAAAATTCTCTCTCTCTCTCTATACATATAACTTTAGATTAAAAACTATAGAGGTTTTAGAGGGATTGTATCTCCACAGAGAAAATGTCCCAAAATCTTCCATGCAACTAGTAAAGGTGCCCTAAAAATGTTTTCTTAAAATAAGTATCTGATGATGTCATTCTGGACATCTATGTCCAGAGGTCTTGTAGGTCCCAGGTAAATCTAACACCTGTGTGGGAGTTGTACCTGGCCATATTCCGCCTGTTTTTCAGATTATTGATGTACCTGTCACTACAGGCCTACATCAACCCTAGCAATAAATACTGTAGTACTTTGTCTTTCCTGTCACACTGGACCATCTACAAAGTCAAATCTACACTTCTCTATGGAAATATTGGGACCACCATAACTGTAACTACATCTTACTCATCTATACCAGCTAAACACCTTTCCATTTTCAGCTGCAGTAATTATAAATTGCTCATTTATACCTGCTCAGTAATTATAAATCAGTTTTACTTGACATTAATCATTCTTTGGGTATATGCTATGTGGTGGTGTGACAGTGGTGTGCATTCTATCTTAAATGTCTGAACCCTCTGTAATATATTTAAGATGATGCTTCTTCCTCTCTGTTTAAACATTGGCCAGAGATAAAGCATCACTGTTTTGTAGTGAATTTTTATGGCACCATTCCGAAAAGGTTGTAGAATTCTTATGAATACATAATCCCCATAGAACACAAGCATTCTGAGAGTATTGCATTAACAATACTAGTCCCCTACCGGCAAGTGTAATCTGGTTCCCATTTAAAAATTATTAATGCCTTAATTCCATCAATAAATCATTGAAGCAGAACATAATACAAACTTGATCTATAACTCATCAAGGTAGACTCACATACCAAAAATCAGCTCAATATCTATCTGCAAGCATTTAGGAAAAAAGGGCGGAAATCCCTTAAAAATTAGAAAGGCAGTAATTCCTTCAAAAAATCATTGAAGCAGAAAGAAATCCAAGATACACTCACATACAAAAAAAAGGTCAATATCTGTTAGCATTTAGAAACAAGAGGCCCATGGGCCACAGCGCTCACCTGAGTAACTTTGGCCTTGCTGTTTTTCATGTGATTTCTCCCCCCCCCCCCCCCCCGTAGTGCTTATTGTGGTCCCGCCCTACCCCCAGGGGTCATGATTTGAATAATTAGAATCTACACTAGGTACCCCAGGATGCTTCCACATAAGTTTCAGCCTTTCTGGCCCAATGGTTCTTGAGAAGAAGATTTTTAAAGATTTTTTCTGCATATTTCAATGTAAAACTTGGATTCCCTATTGTGGCCCTGCCCTACCCCCGGGGGTCATGATTTGAACAATTTAAAATCTACACTACCCCAGAATGCTTCCAAATTAGTTTCAGCTTTTCTGGCCCAGTGGTTCTTGAGAAGAAGATTTTTAAAGATTTTTACTACACATTTCAATGTAAAACTTGGATTCCCTATTGTGGCCCCGCCCTACTCCCAGGGGTCATGATTTGAACAATTTAAAATCTACACTACCCAAGGATGCTTCCAAATAAGTTTCAGCTTTTCTGGCCCAGTGGTTCTTGAGAAGAAGATTTTTAAAGATTTTTACTACATATTTCAATGTAAAACTTGGATTCCATATTGTGGCCCCCACTACCCCCAGGGGTCATGATTTGAACAATTTAGAATCTGCACTACCCCAGGATGCTTCCACGTAGGTTTCAGCTTTTCTGGCCCAGTGGTTCTTGAGAAGAAGATTTTTTAATGACCCCACCCAATTTTTGTATTTTCTTGATTATCTCCCCTTTGAAGGGGACCTGGCTCTTCATTTGAACAATTTAAACTCCCCTTCACTCAAGGATACTTAGTACCAAGTTTGGTTAAAATTGGCCCAGTGGTTCTTGAGAAGAAGTCGAAAATGTGAAAAGTTTACAGACGAACGGACGGACGGACAGACAGACGGACGGACGGACAACGGGTGATCAGAAAAGCTCACTTGAGCTTTCAGCTCAGGTGAGCTAAAAAGTGCAGAAAACCGTAAAAAAAAAAATAAAAAGGCAGTAATTCCCTCAAAAATCATTGAAGCAGAACAAAATCCAAACTTGACCTGTAACTCTTTAAGCATCCTCACAACGTCAAGGTTTTGTGATTTCGGAACTCCACACAAACCCTTGACATAAGTCGTTATTTAAAAGTTGGGCTAGAAAGCTACTATTTCATTTGTTCCTGGTCTAGGACTGGAACCAATCAGAAAACAGCTTTTATTGTAGGTAAGTTTTGTAAACAAATATGACTTGTCTTTAAAATGGAAAGTGTCAATATTGTAGGATTTGTGACTAGTTACTTTAAATGAAACATCGGGGATTAATTTTTTGAAGATCGTCCTCCTTACAATCACAAGATATGCTCTGGAGTTAGGCAATTTGACAACCACAGATTAGAAAGATATATTTTCATTGGTTAGTTTATAATTACCCATTATGTCATGTGTGACAAAAAGCCCAACTTTTAAATAAAGACTTATGTCAAGGGTTTGTGTGGAGTTCTGAAATCACAAAACCTTGGCATTGTGAGGATGCTCTTTAAGATACACTCAGAAATCAAAAATCAGCTCAATATCTGCAAGTGTTTAGAAAAAAAGTGCGGAAAACCATGTGGGACAGATTGACGAAGGACAGCTAGACAGAGGAGGAGGAAACCTATAGTCCCCTGCTGTTTCACCGTTAGGGGACTAATAAACAAGCATTCTGAGAGTATTGCATTAGCAATACTAGTCCCCTACTGGCAAGTGTAATCTGGTTCCCGTTAAAAATTGAAAATGCCATAATTCCTTCAAAAATCATTGAAGCGGAATGAAATGCAAACCTGATCTATAACTAATCAAGGAAAAGTTACATACCAATCAAAGGCCTGAAGGCCTGAGAGGCACATTGCATTGAAGATAGAAAAATCAACAACAAAAAAAAATTCATCTTACATGTTGAGGGAAAATCAGGAATAAAAATAAAAATTTAAATATCGTTTCTTTGAGGTTAAAAAATGTTTTGAGTCTTGGCATTTTTAGCCAGTCGGTTTGGAGAGGTCAAACAAACATTTTTTTTTAAGATATTCAATTATAATTCATTGATATTTACATGTAAATTAATTTATAATTGATTTTAATTATATTTTTATTTTTTATTTTTATTTTTTCATTATTATCATACATGTAGTAGGAAGATGAAATATAATGAATGAGAATTTAGAAAGGAATGATTATTGAATAATTCTATATAATATCATATCTGAATTTTTTTTAGTTTCTTCATTATGTGCACTTTTTTAATATCAATACTTTGTCTTAGACTAGTTTTCTCAATCAAAATGGCATAATACGTAAAGCATAGTGGGATACATGATATGTTCATATAAATAATACGGGACTAAAATAATTAAAAAAAAAAAAAATAAAAAAAACAATCGGGCATGGTATACCATATACTATGAAACCCCTCAATGGCGGACGATTTCCTCCGATATTTTCGATATAATTGGCTCTATAAAACCTTGGTGGTAAGGATTGAACTTAAAACGTCTATGTTATAAGGTATTGGTAATCCTATTAATTGAAATCCACAGCCATTGCATGTTTTTATCAGTCATTTAATCATATTCAACCGACATTTCACCAAAAACCGATCATTTCACCATTTCATGTCACCCTCTTTGGATTTTTTTCCCGAAAGGTGGCACTTGTTGCAAATATTTATTCAGTTGGACATCTTACTATTCGTTTCATCGAAGTGACAAAATAATAATATCCCTTCTATTTCAATAAAAAACAACCATCTTGTTCCTATTGTTAGTGAAGTTTTATAAAATAAAATTATTGTATATTTTTCTCAGATATTCCTACAAGCAATCATGTCGTCTTACAAGGCCTAATAATTTATAGTACGAGCTGTTGTTATGCAAATAGATCTTACTCCACGTCGCGCATGTTTGTTTGTTGTTGTTTTCTCTCTCCCTCTCTCTCTCTTTTTTTTTGTTTGTTTCATTTTTGTTTTCTTTCTTGCTTTCAACGTATAAACAACATATACCTCAGTATATGTGAGAGTTTATGTTATTTGATATTTAAAAATAGACAATGAATATCACCAACTCTTCAATATACATTTGCACTATTTTCAATAGCATATTTAGAATCAATATTGTGGAGTCCTTTGTCGCGGCAGTAAGAAAGAAAGAATCGGGGGTCGTCAGCAATGAGGCTACATCGCTGATAGCGATGCGCCTCAAAAATCAGCTCAATATCTGCAAGCGTTTAGAAAAAAAAATGCGGAAAACCCTTAGAAATTAAGAAGGTTGTAATTCTGACAAAAATCAATGAAGCGGAATGAAATGCAAACTTGATCTGTAACTCATCAATATACAGATACCAAAAATCAGCTCAATATCTGCAAACATTTGGGGAAAAAGTGCGGAAAACCAAGTGGGACAGACTGACAGACAGAAAGCTAGACAGACAGATGGACTGAGGCAGAGGAAACCTATAGTCCCCTCCAGTTTCACCGGTAGAGGAATAAAAAGACTGCTTTTGAAATCAAGGACCCCCCTTCTTTAAAAATTTGACTTTACATTTTCTGCAGGGCTCTCACACCCAATTTTGGTACTGGGGGCCGGGGCCAAATTAAGGAATTGGGAAAAAAGCATTGTTTTTATAAAAATTGGGAAATTTTTACCAGTCATAATTTTAACTCTTAAAACAAGAAAATCAAATAAACACAGAATAACCATATAAACTGAAAACAAATCATCTTATTTATTCAAGGTAGATCTTAATAAGACATGTAATTGACTGTTCAGATGTTTAGAACTTTAAAATAAAATGTTTGTCTTTAGATGTCCTGAAATGCTCTAGGGCTCTGGTCAGAACTTTAAATGTTTGTCTTTGGATGTCCTGAAATGTTCTAGGGCAGGGTTTCAATAACCACCAACTCAGAATTAGATTCTGTTAATTGTAGAGCAGCAGTTTGTTGTTTAAACAAAGTATCTATTTTCTTACATTTGTAAGTTGTCTTAGTAGAAATCTTTTTTCTATAGTATTCACATTATGCGACATGTTTGTGAATAAACAAGTCGTACCTAAGAGAATTCGTAATTTACTATAGTTGACTCTCGCTTTCATATTAAACTGGTTCCAGCATGTATACGAACTACCAGTTTACAACACGGAAGTGTTTCCTTCATATCTTCACAGTGCTTTTACGACTGTCAAAGATATGCTTTTTATTTTTTTTAAAGTAATAAATTTTAAGCAATCATACATTGGGAATTTTTACACTCAAATTTGGGGAAAAGGGTGCCTTTTTCACGTTGGGAACAGGGCCGAATATCGGCCCCAATTAAAGAGAATCGAGAGCCCTGTTCTGAGAATGTTAACAAACAGGTATCAATCTAATGAATCTATTACAAATACAAATCATAAACAGGACAAAAAAAAATGGATCTCTGAAAACATTAAAGGTTGGTCAGATGCCTAATTCTATTTGTGGGAAGATGGAAAATCTTGGCAGTAAAGTTGAAGATCCAAAGTACATTCCTCTCCCAGATAAATACAATCAGATAATTCAGGAGTGGACGGGATTAGGAAGTCATGAAGTGGGCCCTAACAAGTGACCACACTTTGGCGGACATGGCCTCTCTGTTTAAACACTGACCAGAGATAAAGTAAAAATAAACATTGATTGGGTGACCTCTTGACCAGGTCAACATCTCAACACTGGAGGGGAAACATAGATTATAAACAATACATCACAGAATACACAACAAATATCTACCCATCATGCTTAACCAGTACTTGATCAAGTTTTTTAGCAGTATTGAACCCTAGAATGTGTGGAAAGAGATGTCTTATCTTAGTTGTTCTTGAAGACTGGTATATGACAATGTCAACTTTAAGCACTTTCAAGTGTGGTAGGTTGTAAAAACATTATGCCATTCAGACAATTACCAGTGATAAGGCTTATGTCTGAGCCCCTCTGACAAATTTCTTGTAAATCTCCTGGCCATTACACTGAAGTCATACATGTGATAAATTTTAGACCCAAATACTGTACAGGGGTCTTCAAAATAATTAGAATTTAGGTGAAAATACTGTCCATTGTTCATCAAAAAACTGTACAAATATTGACCAAAAACCAATGTAAGAGATTCAATTTTTTTTACTAGTAAACTTCAAATCAACCAACAAGTTTAGCACTGCATGCAGTGTTACATGTAATTACTCATTTCAAGAAACTTTTGCAGCTTTAAGAATTTCAGCAATTCCCATGGTCAATGCTGAATTTTGTAAAAAGACTTCCATAGTATAGCGTTTTACACAAATGTAACAGGAGAGGAGAAAAATACGACGGACCAGACTGGGATTCAAACCCAGGCCCCCTGAAATTCTAGTCAGGCACTTTACCAACTGAGCTATCTGGCCACCGGAGATCGAACCCGTCTGACCGCCCCTCAAGAATCTCATCATCTCCAGTTATCTGCTTTTTTTAATGATACTAAAAGCATTTCTCTTACTCTGTGTTAGAATGGACAATACTTATGCATAAGAAGAGCAAAAAAAGTCATGGATTTAATTTCTTGTTGTTGTCACACAGTTGCTCTCATTCTCGTCATTTTTCTCTTTGAAATGTCTTTCTACTGACAAAATTTGAACAAATTGCAGCTGAAAAACCCCTTATAAAAACAACATTTAGCCTAAGAAAAAGCTTTGATATGTTGTAATTATTGCAGGAAATTTTCACACCTTCGATCATGACGTTTTGTTTACATTAACCAAGCAAAACAGTAAGTCATGCATCAAATGAGATTTCCAGTGTTGCGAGAGCAAGAATTAAGGTCAGACGATACGTTCCTCAGATATCTGTTATGTAAATCTTCGTAATATGTGAAAAACATTCAAAATTTTAATTACCTTCTGATTTCTAAACCAGTTTCTAATCGTCTTTAAAAAATCCAAACCCTAAAAAAATTGATATTGTCAAATTAAGTTTTTTCCAAAAGGATTATATAAGAAAACTATTCTCTGGTATCTTGCACAAATGCCTGGTAAGGTACCTCAATTTCTTGTGAGTAAACTTGTTAATGTAGCAATACTTCAACGACAAAAGCTTTGAAAAAATTTTATATTATTGAGGAACGTATCGTCTGTCCTTAAAGAGAAATGAAAGTTTCCAGTAAATAATTCAAAATACAGGACAAATTTTCATTTCCCGTGAATTTTGGTGTACCACAGTGAGCCTGTGAAAGGGGTCGAAAATACGTGACATTTTGTGTACAGCAGGTACACGTATATCAGGCCCAAAAAATAATAGTCTTGTTTCCTGCTACCCGACCAACACTATTTTTTTGTGTCCGACCCTTAAGTTTTTTTTTTAGTTTTGGAAGAAAAAAATGGGAATTTCCAGAATTTCATGGTTCTGACACTGTAATCAGTTTCCACGT
Source organism: Saccostrea echinata (assembly GCF_033153115.1). Taxonomy (NCBI): domain Eukaryota; kingdom Metazoa; phylum Mollusca; class Bivalvia; order Ostreida; family Ostreidae; genus Saccostrea; species Saccostrea echinata. Next base: position 20,676,286 of record NW_026889758.1, read on the forward strand.
TAACACAAAACAAGCATTTCATGAAACTCTCCATGTTTTAAATATGGACTTTCATAGAATACCACTTGAGTTACGCATCAAAAGACATGAAATTTAACTTTAAAAGACAATATTGACCTGTGACATGTTTAATTTGATCCTGTATTAGTTCACATACAAAAAATGCCGTCGAAAAAAATAAAATAATTTTCCTACCTACCCTTTTTCTTTCAGGCTGGTAGCAGCATGGAAACAAGGCTAATATTTTTTTGGCCTCACATGTATATGAAGTTTTCAGAAAAGGCATGTAGGTAAAGCTAAGAGTTGTTGTTTGGGGGTTAACTGTCTTGTAATATTGCTTTTGTTTAGGAAGTAAAGTTTATTGCATCACTTTTCCAATAAAGAAATCTGATAGGAAACCAACTGTGGTTGTGGTCTGAAACAAAACCCAGTCTTACCTGGTAGCATCTAACTTTGGTTGTGGTCTACGGACAACCTTCTTGGCTGCTCCCTTTGATAAATCCTTCAATCTGGACAACACTTCTGCACTGTTTTCTGCAAATTTTAATAGATTGTCAAAATTGATATGTTGGTCTCTGTCCCTAATTTCCAATTGCTACCACTTGAAAACTAACAGATTAAAGCAATGATTTATTTCTAGAAATTTTGAATATAGGTTTACAAACTGGTTTCATTCATGCAACAACATTCAACACAATTTTTAAAATTTGTTTTTACATTTTTTGCGTAATGATGACCCTTTGGGGGATGTTTTAGGGGGTTAAAAGTATTTTTTGAATTTTAATTTATGCAGAGAAAACACTGTTAGAGATTAACATCAAATAAAAAAGTATGTCAGTGTTACAGATCTATTGAGAAGACCAGTCTCTTAACAAAATAAAACAGCATATATGGAAAGAGATGTGTCCCTACCATCATTTTCCTCCCCATTCTGTGTTCCCTCTGCCCCTTCCTCATCTTCTGGGAGATCTGGCAGGGGTCCCACAGACAGGAATTCTTCTTCCTCCTCCTCAAAGATCTCGCCCATATCTAAATCCACTGACTCCATGCTTTTTCTCTTCAAAAGCCTGCAATAAGAAAGAATAATATTAAAATTTAAAATCACAAAAAATTAGCATTCCTTGCCATTTAAGTCCATTATCAAAGAGATTTTACATGAACAATAAATGTTTGCAAGTTGAATTCCCAAAGATTTTTTTTTTTTTACTTTGCTCTGGAAGTGTTTCATTTGATAATTGCTACAATCTACAATATGTGGAAGATTTATAAGTCTTTTCCATGTCAACCAATGAACAAAAGAATATACTGAAGATGTGATCTCCAATCCAGAGTTTTGGCATTGAAATTAGTGTACATGTGCTCTGGTTGCGTTTTAACTTTGATATCTTCCAAATTAAAAATTAATACCACTATCCTTAATTTTCACCTGAGAAAAATGATTTACTGAAGTTTATAGAGACCATGGCTGGATTGTAAAGATCATAGCAGCTATTCAGTCCTAGTTAGTGCTATGAAGTTAAATGAACATTAGGATAGCCCAAATGAGAGTTTCTTAAAACAATGCATTTAATAGACATGAATATCAAGCCACTAACAGTGAACAAGTTAGGCTAGCTGCTACGATCTTGAATGCAGACAATTGTATGATTCACAATGGTGACCTACTACTCCATTGATAATCATAGCTAAAACATTAAGTCTAATACTCCCATCTCTCTCTCTCTCTCTCTCTCCCCCCCCCCCCTGAACAAAAAAGGGGGAAAATCTTACACACCACAAATATCAATACAGGGAAAACATTTACACATTACTTCATATTCATTGAAAATATTAAATAAAAGAATAATTAAATGAGTTTTTCCATGAATTCTAATAATACAGAAAAAAAACTTTGACTGGGGCTTACTTTACTAGTTGTTGTTAATAAAATTGCAGCATGCAGGGTTTTTTTTAGGTCTTAAAATCTAGGGCCTGGACCTTTCCATTTGGGAAAAAATAGTGTCATTTAGTTGAAATTGGGAAAAATATCATAATTCACATTTTTCTAGATAAATTCAAATAGGAGCCATTTTTTGATTTGCAAAGCATTTATTGACTAATTTACATTCAATAAATCTTTACTGAAAATCAGCTTCACTTAATTGTTTGCTGTTCTGAAATTTTATTCAATTTAAGTTTAATTTTTTCCCATTATATTTAGAATAACATTAATGTCATGTTTCAAATTGTCTTTTGGGAATTTTCTTCAATGAAATTGGGAAAAACACACACTTTTTACCATTGGGAATGGGGCCTATTACAGGCCCCCTACGACCCCTAAAAAAACCCCTGGCATGTCATAATTTAATAGACCATTAAACTTAATGTGGTACAAATTAATATAAAAATAAACCCATAAAAGAGTTTCCTCAGACAATATCTCTTCTTTGATATACATGTATATATAATATACATATAGACTAAAGTAAGATACAAACTCTGAGGAGGAAATACTGTTAAATTTTTAATTGGTTAATCACAGAGAAAATAGCACCTGATTGGTTAGTAGGAAATTATCACATAAGATTACTAGTCAATAAATTTTCAACTTCTAGTTATTTCTTTGAACGTTTTTATCATTTTTTCCCAATGTCCTTGATTGTATTCAGTCATTAGCTGCATTTGTTTCATAAGCTTTTTTGTGATCTACACTTTCTGTCTACAGTATGTGTAATTTAATTCTGCATGTATATTCTTGACTTTAATTTTGACAATTAAGACTTTTGTTGAGGTTGATACACAGTCTCACTGTAAACAGCCATGGACTTTACAACTGACTTTGACAAAGTCCAAAGCTCTATATATAACCCATGTGCTTGACCTACTCCAATGGCTCTATATACAACCCATGACCCTGACCTACTCTAACGGCTCTATATATAACCCATGACCCTGACTTACTCTAACGGCTCTATATACAACCCATGATCTTGACCTACTCCAATGGCTCTATATACAACTTATGACCCTGACCTACTCTAACAGCTCTATATAAAACCCATGACCTTGACCTACTCTAACGGTTCTATATACAACCCATGACCCTGACCTACTCTAACTGCTCTATATACAACCCATGACCTTGACCTACTCCAATGCCTCTATATACAACCCATGACCCTGACCTACTCTAACTGCTCTATATACAACCCATGATCTTGACCTACTCTAACAGCCTTCACATAAAGATATGACACTGTCAAGAGCTTCTGAGTTGTGATAGAAATATGAAAGGGCACAGATTGCTTAGCTGTTTCCAACAAACAATAAATATATTTGCACTTTGGGGAAATTCCAAAATGATATACTTAAATTTTGTTATAATATAAATTACATATATACTTCATTTGTCCATACACATGATAAAGAGGCTTCAACTTTCTTTTATATTAGTTTTCTTTTCATAAAAAGAAAGAAAATATTGCTTACTGCTGCTAAAGAAAGAAAAATTATGAAACTTTTTTGAAAGGTTCCTACCGTTTAAGTGTGTAAGGCTCCGTCATGGTTGTTTAACTATTTGTTATATTCATGTCCACTGAAAACATTTAGTAATCAGCTAAGTTATGTAATCATGGTCAAGTGTCGGTCAGAGAAACCAATCAAAACATCCCATGTCGGACTAGAATATATGGGAAGAAAACTTGCTTTAAAAATGATGAAAATCTCACAAAAATCCCTTAAAATATGTTGATGTCAATTGATAGTAGTATAGTAAATTTCTGTTGCTTGTTTTTTAAATCCTTCAAGTCTATAACTATTACATCTGTATAGCACACAGTGTGAGAGGATTAAAGGCTTGATGATTCATTCACAAACAATACACAAATATCTCTCAAGCTTTGTTCAAAACATTTAACACCTCCTCCCCCTCCTTAGAATGTTCAAGACAAAAAATATCTAATCCTCTCAGAATGCCACTGACCACCCAGTTATGTGACTGGACAGAAATTGATTGACTCCCAGACAGCCAATAACCAAGTCTGGAATATATTTATAGCAGGTCAAGATGACCCCCCAATGCATGGTCATCATAAATAAGGTCAGTTCCTTCAGTACATAAATAAACAATAAAGCCTACTCTCACAATGTGTGACACATTCAATATTATAGGAAAGGAAGTACATGTACCATGTGTTTGTCACAGTGGACAAAGCATGTATAATAAATGATTTTATTTAATTAATATCTGTACTAATTTACACCATTGCTTTAGTGCAGTGGTGGATCCAAAATTATTCAACATTTAAAAAAAAAAAAACTGTTGGAAAGGAGTTTAAGACAGGAGTGGGTTTAATACATTAAATATATATAAAATTTGACCGAAAAAATGTTTTTAAGATAAAATTATTAAATTCATATATAAAATATAACTACAATTTTACATCTCTTAGGCTTTATATCTAAATACATATAAATAAGGATATATTGGTCACATTAGACCACTATTATTTATCAATCTGAATTATTTAACTGGCCTACAAGGAAATCAAGACCCTGCTGCATTTTAGTTAGAAATAATTATAAACCTATCCTGGGGTCTGAGTCATGAATCCAAGGGCCATGAATTTCACAATTTTTGAACAGGACTAAGTGTTTATAATCATGCAAAGAGTTTCCCTGCTAGATGTTCTTGAGAAAAGACTTTCAAAGATCAACTTTTCAATAAATGACCAAGCTCAATCCTGGGGCCTGAACCCAGGAGCCATGAATTTTACTAATTTGATAATTAAATAACTGAGTACTAATTGAAGTCATGTACAGAGTTTTGAAAACTTCCATCAGTAATGGAGATTTTCTAATGTGTAATATGTAAATTAAAGATATGACCAACTTAATCTCCACCTGATGCTGATTTATAAATCTGATATACAGCTTAATTCACATTATAATCAGGCCATCCTTAAAAAAATATTTGTTTTCCCCTCTCCCCGATCGCAAGGCTAAAAATGGCCAGACTCAAAACCTTTTTTAACCTCCAGGAAACAACTATTATTTTTATGCATTTCTGAAAGTAGATTTTTAAAAATTAGCACTGATGTTGAAATTTTCTTGGAAAAAATTTTCTCCCCTACATACTGACCCAAATTTTTCATCCTGAGTCCGGAGAGGGCAAACAAACATTATAATTTTAAAGTTGGCCTCATGCAAACATTTTGTGTGCTAAATTTTAAAACAGTAAAACAAAGATTTTCAAAGACGTAATATACCAGTATTCCAATATATAACCAATTCAGCCCCATCTTACAGCCCAAACCATGGACCCCGCCATGGACAAAAATACTGCACAAAATTTAGCGCAGTCAAAATGTATAAAGTGGTTTGTGCAATCAAGAATTAGTGCTACTAATGTATTAAAATAGAAACAAAAGGGCCTTAATGGTCACCTGAGTATAATACAACACTGTAATTTAAGGATACACAGAGGTATAAAATAAAACAAAAATAAACTGATAAATGATAGAATCTATGTTGCCCAAAAGCAAGAGAAATCAGATGATCAGGGATCAACAAAATAATTAGTTTATTTATAATCAGTAACAAATGTTAACCCTTTCAACACTGTAGACCCATACATCGATCTGATAAAATTTAATCTTGGAACACAGTAGACTGATTCATCGGTCTCATCGGTCATCGGTCTCAGATACAAAACTGAAAGTAAACGTTTATTCTTAGAAATAGAAAGTATTTTCTGTACAAGATCTTTCGCTATGGATTATGGGTAGATGGATATAAATATCCGTTTACAAATATGGCAGACCACATGGCGAAAATCATGGAAAAATAAGAAAAATTAGATAAATCTTAAAGGGTTTTTATCACATCTCAAAATTTTTTGATATGACAAAGTTTACATGCTATTAAAATCATGTATTAAAAAATCTTTGCTAGAAAATTAATATTGTTGATGTTTCAGCGATTCAAAGTTTGAATTTCTCAATATGCATATTTTGATCGCCGATGCTATGCGCCATTGCTCTGATGTCATATGTGTCAATCCTGGTCAAGCAAAGTATGTGTATGCAAACAGCTCATTCGTTGTGTCTAGTAAACCCATTAGTAAATAAGTAAGTGACTATTGGATAATTGACAGCTAGTAAGGTATAATTTGTGGCTTTAGGATCACAAATGCGCACAAGAAAGGTTTTAGGAAGACTTTTTTCCCCCACATTTCCTAGACTTGGTCTAGAAGTGAAAGGGGCCCTTTTTTCTGCAAACGCAAGGGCTTTGTCTCCATTCAGAACAATCCATTATGCCAGATCACAATTTTTTTCTGTATTATAAAATATTTTAAGGACATGGTATCTTTATAAAACGGAAAAAAATATCCAACACACATTTTTAAAGTCACACAGAATCTAGTACATGCTAGTAGGAATGTTGTGAACTTCGTAATGACGTACAGCGCCATCGAACAGTGTTGAAGAAATGTCATTTCTATTACATGATATTCACTGGAACAGATAGAATATTTATGTATAGTTTATTAAAATAATGAAGAAGTTGAATTTAGAATTCTCATATTTATAAATATTTATGAAGTCCAACTTAGTTATTCGTTCTATTTAGTCGGAATGCCCGAGTTGTCAACGGCTTCGTCTTCAGTGTCCTCTCCTATTGTCGGCATATTTTCTTGGTTATTTCTCTCTGCTAGACGTTCATATATAAAAGATTGACATCTATAACTAAAAGAATATCGTCAATGTCAAAATTTCCATCGACCTTATTGTGTAGTGTATATTATTTAACATCAAAATCTATTTGATATATATTTTTCTTATGATAAGCTTTACGAGTTCTAATTGACCATTCACACCTATGACATTTCAGTACCACGTGACCCCTATCTAATTAGTGGAGATTTTACTTCGAGAACTCTATATTACAGGCATTTTATCACCTAAATATGACTGTTTTCAAAGTAATTTCATAATTAAAAGATAATTATAAGTTACAAGAATATAATAGTGTTTCATTTTTTTAAAAAAATAGATACGTGATAAAAACTCTCTAAAGAAAACAAAGAAGAAAGTAAAATTGCGGTCAACAACGAAATGTCCGATCTTTCTGACGATAAAACTTAAATAAAATTGGGGAATTAGACGTTATAGATGTTTCTGGACAACAAAAATATGAGTTTTTAGCAATGTTGTGAAATCTACTCAGAGAAACTTGACTCTGAATCAGACTCTAAAGGCTCCGAAACATGTGTGCAGATGTGTGCAGAATTTTTCAAACTGAACACACCTGGTGAATGTAAACATTAACAATAACAGAGCTGGTGCCCTGTTTATAAAAACAGTTTACATTTCAATTTGTTCAATTTGTTAAACTCTTCACACATCACTAAGCACGGACTGACAATACTGGTGAGTTGGTTTTGCTTTCTCACATTTCTACTCTGAATTTTCTGGATTATAGTTTTAATATTTTTCATTAATATGCAACAAAATTTCTACTTTCTCAAATATTAAGGATAAAGTTTACTTTGTGAAAGTGTATGAATGTGTCAATCAAACACATCCCAAAATTCATAGTTTCAATAATTTCCAGATAAAATAAGTTTTTTTTATTATATTTCCGTGTGAATGCTATAGCAACATATAAGTCATGATATTATATGGAAAATTTGAGAAAATATTAACTTCAAATCTGTGTCCAAGCCCCTTTAATTTCATGAATTTAACTTGATAAATCTTTGTTACATTAAATTCACCTTCAAAACAAGTTTCAAGCATGTTAACGTCTTGACATCTGTGTTTAGGGTACTATAGGATGACTATTATCTACAACATAACCACTCTTGCTCATCTTGATAATTATCCCATCCTTTCGAAGGAGTGAAACGGTTCACCGCGGTATCGATTCACCGCGGTATTTTTTCTCGGTTTGATACACGGTGCAAAATCTCTAATTTTCGGTTCGCTTCATTCTTCGGTCGGGATCGTTATTCAGTCGGGTTTGGCATAAGGTAAAACACGTTACTCAGTATAAATAAGTATAGAAACGTAATTTTTTTTATGACTGATAGTTTGTAAAATAATTTTTGACAGTCAAATAATTCTAATTTATTTTTTCCAGTCAATTTGCATATAAAAATTCATAAATTAAGCGACTAGATTTAGTAAAAGAAAGCATAAAACAAGGGTGAATTTCTTTCCTTCTATCAAAATGTATTGTATCGAAAATAACCGTACCGAGACAAAATTATACAATACGTATCAAACCCTGAAGGAGGTGTATCGTTTCACCCCTATCCTTTCGTGACAAGTGTTTTGTCATGGATTAAGTAGATTTCAGTTGTGATGTTTATTTATCACTGTGATCATCATAATTCTTCTGATTTCGAAGCAATTCTTTTTTAAATAAAACATATTCTAATGCATAGACCAGACCTGAACTGAATTCTGGAAAAAATGGAACTTAAACTGAACCGAACAACTTGGACCGCAGTTTTCGGTTATTTTGGGTAACCATGAACGCCCTAATACATTTCAGTTGCCTTTTTTAATATATATTTGGATCCCAAGGTACAATCCAGATCCCTGACGAGAAGCGTAGATTAGAATTTCCCACGCAAAATATGAAGCTAAACTTTACATAGCCTGGTTTGGATATTTAATTATAGCTCCTTGGGGTCATAATAACTTCTCTGGGATATATTCTATCCAGTTTGGAAGACTGGTCACAACCTGTTTATGCTAAGTGAGGTGAAATTTTGTTTAGCTACATTTTTTATTTGTTTTAAGGAATGAATTTAATAGCTAATCAATTTATATGGTATAAAGTGGGTTGGGGCAGTTTATGCTTTATGAAAGCAAGAGGCCCATGGGCCACATCGCTCACCTGAGCACATTGGCTAGGCAAAAGCACAAATCAGTAAAAATCAGTTCAGTATTGAAAAGATTACTACAAGGGGGGGGGGGGGGGGGGTTGAATTTTAAATTACTTGATGATATTTCCATGTCAATATAACAAATGGCTTTGTTGTACTTGAGAAGATTTAAAAAAAAAAAAATTCCTATATATTCCTTTCTAAAAATTTGATCCCCCATTGTGGCTCCTCACTATCCCAGGGGTCATCATTTGAACAAACTTGAATCTACACTACCTGTGGATGCTTCCATATCAATATGACTAAACATAGCTTTTCTGTTCTTGAGAAGAATTTTTTCCTATACATTTCTATGTAAAACTTTTGATCCCCCATTGTGGCCCCACCCTACCCCCGGGGGTCATCATTTTAACAAACTTGAATTAACACTACCTGAGGATGCTTCCATATAAATTTGACTCATCATGGCTTTTCTGTTCCTGAGAAGAAGATTTTTAAAGATTTTTCCTATATATTTCAATGTAAAACTTTGATCCTCCATTGTAGCCCCACCCTACCTCAGGGGGTCATGATTTGAACAAACTTGAATCTACACTACCTGAGAATGCTTCCATATAAATATGACTCAGCATGGCTTTGCTGTTCTTGAGAAGAAGATTTTTAAAGATTTTTCCTATATATTTCTATGTAAAACTTTGATTGTTCATTGTGGCCCCTCCCTACCCCCGGGGGTCATGATTTGAACAAACTTGAATCTACACTACCTGAGGATGCCTCCACATGAGTTTCATCTTTCCTGGCCTTGTGGTTCTTGAGAAGAAGATTTTTAAAAGATGCTATTAATTTTTCACTTATTCTTAATTATCTCCCCTTGGAAGAGGGTGTGGCCCTTCATTTGAACAAACTTGAACCCCTTCACCCAGGATGCTTTGTGGCAAGTTTGGTTGAAATTGACCCAGTGGTTCTGAAGAAGAAGTCGAAAATGTGAAAAGTTTACAGAAAGACGGACAGACAGACAGACGGACTACAGACAAAATGTGATCAGAAAAGCCCACTTGAGCTTTCAGCTCAGGTGAGCTAAAAAACGTAAACTGTTCCAACCCACTTTATACCGTATAAATTGAGTAGCTATTAATTTCATTCCTTACAATTTAATTTTCATTCATTTCGTAGTAAGGAAAAAGATGATTGCCATTAAAAATTACTTCAAATCGTACAAAATTTAAATGTAACGTCAGGCAAATCAATACGTTTTTAACGCAAGTCATTGTGACGTAGGTAACCCAATTTATACAAAATAAAGTAAATTTTTTATCCAATCAAATACCAATTTATAACCAGAATTAAAGGCATTCCGAGAAAACTAAAAATAGTTCTAGGATAATTCAAGTTATATTTAAATTTCCCGGAACGCCTCTAGAATTTTGAAGTGTCTGAATGGCCGGAATTTGTCGTTTTGAATCGGGTTTTATTATTTGCACTAAGTTCCAGGCACGTTAACTAAAAGTTTGAAAATGTGTTTAAAAATCATGTTTTAGGAATTATTAGCAAGATGTGAGGGTTTTTACAATAAGTAATCAGTCTTCCGATAAGTCCGGTGCATAAAGATCGGTATGTACAGCGTTATTTTCAAAGAACAAGCCATGTAAACAAGCGAGTTGAGCAGACGCCATTACGGAGCCTGCATACCTTTACTTTTTTTTTACATATCTAGTGATTTTTCTACACTCAATTTAGGTCCGAATATCGGCCCTTTCCCCTCTTAAAAATTACCGATTTTTTCCCAATTTTCAACTGCTTTTTTCCCAAAATCAAAACGTATTGTTTTGGTTTAATTGAATTTTTTATGTTACAGTACGACTTATCTAAAATGGAACGCTATTGTTTTTGGTCATTCGGACGCTTAAAATAACGGCGAAAAACAACAGTTTAATTGTGTGTTTGCAAGACTTGGAAAATTGATCATGTGGAAGTCAAACTTTTGTGTCAATACATCGTAAGAAATTTAAATATGCATGTGAATCTGTTAAGCATAGCTTTATTTGTAATTTGCAAGTAATAGTAGTTCTACAACAAGTGTCCTTGATTTCACGAAAATTAAACTGTTTCTTCATCCTGCAGAGACTGGCATTGCAGAGAAATATGCGATACAGCAATACATGCTTGTAAATAGTGTCAAGATTATTCCATCTCCAATGCGAGCAATAACGAGAAATCGGGAATGATTTTTTTTTCTCAATTTATAATTCTACCATAATGGTAAAAAAAAAAGAATATCTATAGGACAATCAAAATACAAAAATGAAAGAAAATTAAAATGTAGAACTGTCCATTTTGTTGAACTTGAAAAATTTTGTAGCAAATAAATTCAATAAATGATATTACATTTACTTATTATTTTATTTTACTTGTCAATATGAAGGTTAATTACAATCTTATTGTTTTTTCCCAATTTGACACAAATGTCGACAATTTTTCCCAATTGAAAAGACACAGGCCCCTTTTAAAAATTGTAGAAAAATCACTGATATCAACAAGGTACATACATATTTATAAACCAAGACCCAAGTACCTGTGATCTATAACTGCATGCAAGTTCTTGACATAGAAGCTAATGTGCCTATAAATTTTGCTCAGCAATGTCGATAAAGTCGTTAATTACAGTGATAAGTAAATAACTTTTGACTTGTACATGCATACCAGTGATCTTGTATAGCAGCCTCCTATCCGTGTTGTCTTTCGCGGTAATTTCAGCAATACAATGCGCACGCGCAAGAAATTGAAAGTAGGTTTTAGATAATTCGAGTATAAAAATTTCGTTAGAGAAATAAACCGAAATAATTTGTGTACATTTCGTCTAAGTTTTTGAAAAATGACAAGCGTGACAGTTTGTAATCGTATAGAAACGGGAGAGTCTATAAGCCCGTGAACTCAATGTTGGGAAGCCCGTGATTTCGATTGTAAACACACATTTTGATACGTAAGCCGTTTATGTGTACCTTCTTAACGTATTGATAAACAGTCAAAACATTAGCCTAACTTACTGTCTTTTTTATGAATTTAATGAATTTTGACATTCGCAAAAATAAAGAACGTATATATTTATAGTAAACCCAATTTTCTAAGGTCTAGAGCTAACGTAATAATGGATATACAGCCCGTGAATTCATCGACACCCTATAAAGAACTAAGTATGAGGCCCGTGACTTCACCAACACCCTATATAGTATTGAATCAGAGGCCCGTGACTTCACCGACACCCTATATAGTATTGAGTCAGAGGCCCGTGACTTCACCGACACCCTATATAGAACTGAGTATGATGCCCGTGACTTCACCAACACCCTATATAGTATTGAGTCTGAGGCCCGTGACTTCACTGACACCCTAAATAGAGCTGAGTATGAGGCCCATGGCTTCACCAACACCCTATATAGAGCTGAGTATGAGGCTCGTGACTTCACCGACAACCTATGTAGAGCTGAGTATGAGGCCCGTGACTTCACCGACACCCTTTTTAGTATTGAGTCTGAGGCCCGTGACTTCACTGACACCCTATATAGTATCGAGTCTGAGGCCTGTGACTTCACCGACACCCTATAAAGAACTACGTATGAGGCCCGTGACTTCACCAACACCCTATATAGAGCTGAGTATGAGGCCCGTGACTTCACCGACACCCTATATAGAGCTGAGTATGATGCCCGTGACTTCACCAACACCCTATATAGTATTGAATCTGAGGCCCGTGACTTCATCGACACCCTATAAAGAACTAAGTATGAGGCCCGTGACTTCACCAACACCCTAAATAGAGCTGAGTATGAGGCCCATGGCTTCACTGACACCCTATATAGAGCTGAGTATGAGGCCCGTGACTTCACCAACACCCTATATAGAGCTGAGTATGAGGCCCGTGACTTCACCAACACCCTATATAGTATCGAGTCTTATTCCCCTGACTTCACCATCACCCTATATAGTATTGAGTCTGAGGCCCGTGACTTCATCGACACCCTATAAAGAACTAAGTATGAGGCCCGTGACTTCACCAACACCCTAAATAGAGCTGAGTATGAGGCCCATGGCTTCACTGACACCCTATATAGAGCTGAGTCTGAGGCCCGTGACTTCACCGACACCCTATATAGAGCTGAGTATGAGGCCCGTGACTTCACCAACACCCTATATATTATTGAGTCTGAGGCCCGTGACTTCATCGACACCCTATAAAGAACTAAGTATGAGGCCCGTGACTTCACCAACACCCTAAATAGAGCTGAGTATGAGGCCCGTGACTTCACCAACACCCTATATAGAGCTGAGTATGAGGCTCGTGACTTCACCGACACCCTATATAGAACTGAGTATGATGCCCGTGACTTCACCAACACCCTATACAGTATTGAGTCTGAGGCCCGTGACTTCACCGACACCCTATATAGAACTGAGTCTGTGGCCCGTGACTTCACCGACAGAGTACTGAGTATGAGGCCCATGATTTCACCAACACCCTATGTAGAACTGAGTCTGAGGCCTGTGACTTCACCGACACCCTATTTTCCACTAAGTTTGAGGCCCGTGACTTCATTGACATCCCTACATATATAGTACTAGTACTAAGAAATATGCCTGTGACTTCATTTACACTGTATTCCATGAAATAAACATAACAATCCACATTATCAGAGCAGAAATATTCATTACAATAGTGAACAAATGTACACACAAATTCACACTTTTTTGTCAGTTTGTAGTCATTTACTTTGTTTTAAATGTACAACAATGCAATTTCATCATGTTCATCTATGTATAATAAAATTAGCCATTATTAAAAAAACAAGAGGCCCAAGGGCCTTAACGGTCACCTGAGTGTAATACAACAATTTAAAGGATGCATCGAGTATAAAATGAACTGAAAGGTAAAGCTTTGTTGCCCAAAAGCAAGAAAAATAGGGTGATCAGGATAAACAAAATAATTAGTCTTACTTTTCATTAACAGTTCATAAATTAGGTCCTAATCTGTTCCCCATTTATCACTATCACCATATACAGTATATTAACAAATTATCAATGCTTCTGAACTATTTTAATCCCTTGTTGATATCTCTTACATTGGCCTCTCTTGGTCTTTGATGAACATTTAATAAGACAAGTTATTTTTGACTCATTTTTGTTTATCTACTACTTACAACCTGATCATTAAAACTATGAAAGTACTTTTTGAGACAATAAAAATTCTTGCATAATTCTCTTATACTATTTACCTTTCAAGTACATTATTTACAGTGATTAATTATCAAAAGTAAATGGCAAAAGGGAATAACTCCTCTCAGTAGAATACAAATTAATGGAGCCCTGGCCAGGACCAGAACATTTAACCAAATGGTCCAGATGTTCAAAAATCTGGTAAAAATACCCTTCTTTATAAAAACTTTACTCTGTTTGCCTCAGATATGCCTAGGTGCGGAGAAGATTTTTAAAGAAATAATGCAATTTTACTACAGATTCACTAAATTATCAATAGAGCCCCCCCCCCCCCCCCCCCCAAGAAACACCAAACACCAGAGCCTCTGACCCTGGGACCATATGTATACCTAATCACTTTGCTTATCTGTTTATCATTAAGTAGCAAAACAGGATTATTTAATAGAATTAATGCATTTTCACCATATTATCAACAGCCCCACCCTTACACCAGCACATCTGACCCACTGGGGTCATGAAATTCATTAATCTGGAAGAAGCACTCTTGCTTTTTCACTTTATAATCAATTGAAGCCCCCCCCCCCCCCCCCCCCCCACCAGAACCCTTGAACCTGGGGTCATGAAATTCACAATTTTGGAAGAGGCATCCTTGCGTATCATAACAATGTACTTAGTTTGTTTAAATAATACACAGGGGCAGAAAAGAAGATTTTCAAAGAAATAATGCACCTTCACTATAGGATCTATATAGCCCCGCCCTAGCACCAGAAACCCTGTCCCTGGGGCCATGAATTTCACAATTTTGGAAGAGGCATCCTTGCTTATCATAACAATGTACTTAGTTTGTTTAAATAATACCCAGGTGTAGAGAAGAAGATCTTTAAAAAATTAAAACATTTTCACTTTATAATCAATAGAGCCCCACCCTAACACCAGAACCCCTGATCCAGGGGCCATGAATTTCACGATTTTGGAAGAGGCAACCTTGCTTATCATAACTATGTATTTAATTTGTTTAAATAATACCCAGGAGTAAAGAAGATTTTTAAAGATTGCATTAATTTTGATGGTTTTGGTTCCACCCCTCAGGCCCCAGGGGGGCAGGAGCCACAAATTTCACAATTTTTGTTCCCCTTCATCCATAGATGCTATATGCCAAAATTGGTTGAAATTGGTTCACTGGTTCCAGAGAAGAAGCTGAAAATGTTCAAAAGTTTACGACCGATGGATGACACGCCGCACAGCGACGGACGAAAAGAGATAGCAATAGGTCACCTGAGTAACTCAGGTGACCCAAAAATATATAAGAAATGATTACCGATTAATTGTCATTTAAATTCTTTAAAATTTATAGTTAAATAGAATTCACTTTAACTTGCACATATGGTTACAATTAAACAAATTCTTAAATTTCAAATATAACACCAGTTATGTTTATTGTAACTACATGCATCAGCAATGCATTAAATGTGACATTAAGATTGCAGATAATTAGTACTTATACAGTAATACCAGCATGCAATACATGTATGCATTTCAATTGTTTTGTTTTCTTTTGGCCTTCTTCATAGACATTTCTGTTTGTTGACTGATCTTTTCTCTGCCTCTTCTATTAATTGGCATTCCAGTTCCCAAACACAGACCAAGGAATATATGGCCTTCTTCATTAAGACATTGATTTAAGATGTGCATGCCTAAACTGAAAATGTTTATAAAAATGTGTAATACATGTAAATATTAAATTAAATTAAATATCTGGTATAAATAAATTTAATGTCTGCATTTTTTTTTCAAATTGACACCTGAATAATTACATTGTTAACATTATAACTTAGAGGCCCATGGGCCAAACTCTCACCTGAGTCAGTATGGCATTGCTATTCTTCATCAGCAGATTTTTTTCATTATTCCCATGTGGCTTTGATCACCAATTGTGGACCCAACATATATTTCCAATATGACAATCATTAATGAACTTACTTTCAATATTAATTCTTTGAGAATGAACTTTCATTTTTGCACAAAAAGCACTTTAAGTCATCTACTAGTGATAAGAAATACCAATGCTGAGTTTTAAACTAATATTACAAAATCAAGCTGCTGGAGATTACATAATTCTGGCTCATGATAGGACAAACAGACCCCAATAACTACCATATTCTTTACCCAGGGGGATGGTGATAGACAAATAAAGAAAAAGAAACACTTACACTGGATATTCTCTCAACAGCTTCTCATTAGTATGTTATTCTCCAGAACTGTACAAGTGTGGTATCTGGTATATAGTGACCTGAAAAGGTGTTGAAATACTGTATTAGAAAACTCGTTAAATACTCCTAAATGAAGGATTCCTCTTTCTTTCTAATGCAAAATCAAGGCCCCCATGACCAAAAAAACAAGAGGCCCATGGGCCACATTGCTCACCTGAGCACACTGGCTAGGCAAAAGCACAAATCAGTTCAGTATTGAAAAGATTACGGGGGGCTTGAATTTTAAACTACCTGATGTCATATCAATATAACAAATGGCTTGTTGTACTTGAAAAGATTTTAAAATATTTTTCCCATATATTCCTTTGTAAAAATTTGATCCCCCATTGTGGCTCCTCCCTATCCCAGGGGTCAACATTTGAACAAACTTAAATCTACACTACCTGAGGATGCTTCCATATCAATATCACTAAACATAGCTTTTCTGTTCTTGAGAAGAAATATTTTTTCTATATGTTCTTATGTAAAACTTTTGACCCCCCATTGGGCCCCACCCTACCCCCAGGGGTTATCATTTGAACAAAATTGAATTTACACTACCTAAGGATGCTTTCATATCAAAATCACTAAACATGATTTTCAGTTCTTGAGAGGATATTTTCCTATATGTTCCTATGTAAAATTTACGATCCCCCATTATGGCCCAACTCTATCCCCGGGGGTCAGCATTTTAACAAACTTGAATCTACACTACCTGATGATGCTTCCATATCAAAATGACTAATCATGACTTTACAGTTCTTCAGAAGTAGATATTTTCCTCTATATATTTCTATTTAAGACTTTGATCCTCCATTGTGGCCCCACCCTACCCACGGTGGTCATGATTTGAACAAAATAGAATCTACACTACCTGAGGATGCTTCCACATAAATATGATCAATCAGGGCTTTGCTGTTCTTGAGAAGAAGATTTTTAAAGATGTTTCCTATATATTTCTATGTAAAACTTTGATAGTCCATAGTGGCCCCACCCTACCCCCGGGGGTCCTGATTTCAACAAACTTGAATTTACACTATCTGAGGATGCTTCCATAAAAATATGACTCATCATGGCTTTGCTGTTCTTGAGAAGATTTTTCCTAAATATTCCTAATTATGCACAACTTTGACTGTCCATAGTGGTTCTATAGGGTGTCAGTTAAGCCAAGAGGCTCAGACTCAGTACTATATAGGGTGTTGCTGAAGTCACAGGCCTCAGACTCAGTTCTATATAGGGTTGTCGGTGAAGTCATGAGCCTCAGACTCAGATCTATATAAGGTGTCGGTGAAGTCATGGGTCTCAGACTCAGTTCTATATAGGGTGTCGGTGAAGTCATGGGCCTCATACTCAATACTATATGGGTTGTCGATGAAGTCATGGGCCTCATACTCATTACTATATAGGGTGTTGGTGAAGTCACGGGCCTCAGACTCAGTTCTATATAGGGTGTCGTTGAAGTCACAGGCCTCAGACTCAGTTCTATTATACTTCTATATAGGGTGTCGGTGAAGTCACGGGCCTCAGACTCAGTTCTATATAGGGTGTCGGTGATGTCACGGGCCTCAGTCTCAGTTCTATATAGGGTATCGGTGAAGTCACGGGCCTTAGACTCAGTTCTATATAAGGTGTCGGTGAAGTACGTCACGGGTCTCAGACTCAGTTCTATATAGGGTGTCATTGAAGTCACGGGCCTTAGACTCAGTTCTATATAGGGTGTCGGTGAAGTCATGGGCCTCAGACTCAGTTCTATATAAGGTGTCGGTGAAGTCATGGGTCTCAGACTCAGTTCTATATAGGGTTTCGGTGAAGTCATGGGTCTCAGACTCAGTTCTATATAGGGTGTCAGTGAAGTCACGGGTCTCAGACTCAGTTCTATATAGGGTTTCGGTGAAGTCATGGGTCTCAGACTCAGTTCTATATAGGGTGTCGTTGAAGTCACAGGCCTCAGACTCAGTTCTATTATACTTCTATATTAGGGTGTCGGTGAAGTCACGGGCCTCATACTCAGTTCTATATAGGGTGTCGGTGAAGTCACGGGCCTCATACTGAGTTTTATATAGGATGTTGGTGAAGTCACGGGCCTCAGACTCAATACTATATGGGGTGTCGATGAAGTCACGGCCTCAGACTCAGTACTCCATAGGGTGTCCGTGAAGTCAAGGGCCTCATACTGAGTTCTATATAGGGTGTCAGTGAAGTCACGGGCCTCAGATTCAGTACTATATGGGGTGTTGATGAAGTCACGGGCCTCATACTCAGTTCTATATAGGGTGTCGGTGAAGTCACAGGCCTCAGACTCAGTTCTATATGGGGTGACGATGAAGTTACGGGCCTCATACTGAGTTCTATATAGGGTGTCGGTGAAGTCATGGGCCTCAGACTCAGTTCTATATAGGGTGTCATTGAAGTCATGGGCCTCAGACTCAGTTCTATATAGGGTGTCTGTGAAGTCATGGGCCTCAGACTTAATACTATATGGGGTGTCCATGAAGTCACGGGCCTCATACACAGTACTATATAGGGTGTCTGTGAAGTCACGGGTCTCAGACTCAGTTCTATATAGGGTGTCTGTGAAGTCACGGGCCTCAGACTCAGTTCTATATAGGGTGTCAATGAAGTCACGGGCCTCAGACTCATTTCTATAAAGGGTGTCAGTGAAGTCATGGGCCTCAGACTCAGTTCTATATAAGGTGTCGGTGAAGTCATGGGCCTCAGACTCAGTTCTATATAAGGTGTCAGTGAAGTCATGGGCCTCAGACTCAGTTCTATATAAGGTGTCGGTGAAGTCATGGGTCTCAGACTCAGTTCTATATAGGGTTTCGGTGAAGTCACGGGCCTCAGACTCAGTTCTATATAGGGTGTCGGTGAAGTCATGGGCCTCATACTCAATACTATATGGGTTGTCGATGAAGTCATGGGCCTCATACTCATTACTATATAGGGTGTCAGTGAAGTCACGGGTCTCAGACTCAGTTCTATATAGGGTTTCGGTGAAGTCATGGGTCTCAGACTCAGTTCTATATAGGGTGTCGTTGAAGTCACGGGCCTCATACTCAGTTCTATATATGGTGTCGGTGAAGTCACGGGCCTCAGACTCAGTTCTATATAGGGTGTCGGTGAAGTCATGGGCCTCATACTCAATACTATATGGGTTGTCGATGAAGTCATGGGCCTCATACTCATTACTATATAGGGTGTCAGTGAAGTCACGGGTCTCAGACTCAGTTCTATATAGGGTTTCGGTGAAGTCACGGGTCTCAGACTCAGTTCTATATAGGGTGTCCTTGAAGTCACTGGCCTCATACTCAGTTTTATATATGGTGTCGGTGAAGTCACGGGCCTCAGACTCAGTTCTATATAGGGTGTCGGTGAAGTCACGGGCCTCAGACTCAGTTCTATTTAAGGTGTCGTTGAAGTCACGGGCCTCAGACTCAGTTCTATATAGGGTGTTGGTGAAGTCACGGGCCTCAGACTCAGTTCTATGTAGGGTGTCGGTGAAGTCACGGGCCTCAGACTCAGTTCTATTTAAGGTGTCGGTGAAGTCACGGGCCTCAGACTCAGTTCTATATAGGGTGTCGGTGAAGTCACGGGCCTCATACTGAGTTTTATATAGGATGTTGGTGAAGTCACGGGCCTCAGACTCAGTTCTATATAGGGTGAAGTCATGGGCCTCATACTCAATACTATATGGGGTGTCGATGAAGTCATGGGCGTCATACTCATTACTATATAGGGTGTCGGTGAAGTCACGGGCCTCAGACTCAGTTCTATATAGGGTGTCGCTGAAGTCATGGGCCTCATACTCAATACTATATGGGTTGTCGATGAAGTCATGGGCCTCATACTCATTACTATAAAGGGTGTCAGTGAAGTCACGAGTCTCAGACTCAGTTCTATATAGGGTTTCGGTGAAGTCATGGGTCTCAGACTCAGTTCTATATAGGGTGTCGTTGAAGTCACGGGCCTCAGACTCAGTTCTATTATACTTCTATATAGGGTGTCGGTGAAGTCACGGGCCTCAGACTCAGTTCTATATAGGGTGTCGGTGAAGTCACGGGCCTCAGACTCAGTTCTATATAGGGTGTCGGTGAAATCATGGGCCTCAGACTCAGTTCTATATAAGGTGTCGGTGAAGTCACAGGTCTCAGACCCAGTTCTATATAGGATGTCGGTGAAGTCAAGGGCCTCAGACTCAGTTTTATATAGGATGTCGTTGAAGTCACGGGCCTCAGACTCAGTTCTATATAGGGTGAAGTCATGGGCCTCATACTCAATACTATATGGGGTGTCGATGAAGTCATGGGCGTCATACTCATTACTATATAGGGTGTCGGTGAAGTCACGGGCCTCAGACTCAGTTCTATATAGGGTTTCGTTGAAGTCACGGGCTCAGACTCAGTTCTATTATACTTCTATATAGGGTGTCGGTGAAGTCACGGGCCTCATACTCAGTTTTATATAGGGTGTCGGTGATGTCACGGACCTCAGACTCAGTTCTATATAGGGTGTCGGTGAAGTCACGGGCCTCAGACTCAGTTCTATATAGGGTGTCGTTGAAGTCACGGGCCTCAGACTCAGTTCTATTATACTTCTATATAGGGTGTTGGTGTAGTCACGGGCCTCATACTCAGTTCTATATAGGGTGTCGGTGATGTCACGGACCTCAGACTCAGTTCTATATAGGGTGTCGGTGAAGTCACGGGCCTTAGACACAGTTCTATATAAGGTGTCGGTGAAGTACGTCACGGGCCTCAGACTCAGTTCTATATAGGGTGTCGGTGAAGTCACGGGCCTCAGACTCAGTTCTATACATGTATAGGGAGTTGGTGAAGTTACGGGCCTCAGACTCAGTTCTATATAGGGTGTCATTGAAATCACGGGCCTCTTACTCAGTACTTGATCTTGATATAACAAGATTGTCATATTTCTGGTTTGAACAATGTCATGCATACATAGGGCAATATGAACTATTTTCTTTGAAATCAGTAGGTGATTTCAAGAATTTTTTGGGTGACTCTCAACCCTTCCCCTTTTTTCTCTGAGTTTATATTATTTAGTATACATAAAATTAGTCTGTGCTGTTTGTACATGTAATTGTACATGTATAATCATGAATGCTTGTTGTTTGTGATGCCTGAACGGGCCCTGATTTGGAAATAAGGAATCTATCTTTCTGATAGAATATGATACATCCCCCTTATTTGGATATGAATTTCTGAAAAAATAATATGTGCATTTTTTATGTCTGTTTAATTTTTTAAATAAAGGTCTCTTTTTTAAAACTGAATTATAAATTAGTTTTTAAAGTTAAAAACTTTCCATAGAACTTTTTAAAGTCTATATTTCCTCTCCGTAATTAATTTTCTTAAAAGAAAATAATTCGTAAATTTGCAACGGGCTTAGAAAGTTTAAATAGATCTAATATGAAAATGTCATTTATTGATAACATGTAACTTACTATAAGTTAGTCTATTAAATAGATTACATGTTTCGAAGATATGGGCATATTTCATAAAATTAACATTTCCGTCCGGAAAAATACTAATCTTTTAAAACAAATCTTATACTTACCACGACACATATTGACATCCCGTGCTGATTGAAAGTACTTCAACTGTTCAATGAATTGCTGAAGGATTTCCTCTGACAAAACCCAACCTCGTATACACTTTTCGTCTCTACTTTCTAATCTAATCCCTGTTACCGATTCTGCCATTGAAGATATTTACACATAGCCTGATCACTTTCAAATGAATGATTGTCGATAGCTCGGCTGCAAGTTAAAAGCGAAAGTAAAAATGACGTATGCATTTTTTGTGTACTTGACTTCACGGGCTTCCGGTTGTTTCAGATAACGGGCTTATAGATTTTCCCGTATAGAAACGGGAAAGTCAGAGAAAGTAAAGATCAGCTCTGTAAATTTTAAAGGTTCAGTTAAACAGCTCAAAGAGGGAATTTCAAAGAAAATAAAAACGTCTGATACAGAGTTTGGTAAGACTTCGACGTTGTGCTCAGCTGACTGCAGTGCACAACCTGTAGCATAAGTTTGAACGACCTGTTAAGTCTAAAGCGTTTAATAGTTTCATAAAGTACAGTATTGTATTTCAACTTAGCCTTTTCATTGCCAATCTGCAATTTATGACAGCGACAAATTGCTGGGCTTGGATACAAAGTCGTCATGCAACCTTTAACATCATCAGTATTCTCAAGAGAGAAGTAGACAGGCATGCATGGGCCTACATCCATGGATATGGCTATGCCTGTCTACAGTCTAGACGAACTCCAAAAACAGAGTTCCCGGAAGTAAGAAATTGAGACTGAAAAAGACTCCGAAAATAGAGTCCGCGCATGCGCACACGCACAAAAAATGGCGATTTTTCGGCAAAAATGATAGGTCTACAAAAACTGTCTGTGCAAAGTTTTGAAAAGTATGGCAATTATGCCAGTACTCAGTATTGCTAAATAAAAGACTTCGGAAGAGATCGTATTTGTCAGATTTTTTATTTGCAAAAAAGGAGATTTTTACTTTCAAAGTTGATGTTTGAAGTCAGGTCAATTACAGAGAAAATGATATGCTTGAGAAGTAAATATGCATAATAAAAGGGATATATATGCAAAATGGGACAATATATATTGTAACTGTTAAAAACTTGACTGAATTTTACACATAAATTAGCATTCCGGTATTTTTATTTGTGTACGACATCTGAATTGAACACGCAAGTTCTTACCGTCGTTATTTACTGATTTTTTTATCACATACGAACAGATATTATTATGAAAACCTTTTTAAAACTATTAGCTATCAATATGAAATCTTTAAAAACCACTCTTCTAGAAATTAAGGTCACAACTTGTCTTCGAAAAATGAACCTGTGAATATATCTGCTCCGAGGTGAAAAATACGCATTTTCTAATTGAAATAAATACAAGCTGGGTGTCTTCAAAAACAAATAAAAGCACCTATATTGTATGAACAACATAAAATTTAAATCAAGGAGGCAATAAATCAAATAAGAAAATAATTCTTACCGGCAGTATTGAATTCGATGTCATATATCCAATTTACTACTATGCAAGAGTTTGAAGCAATGAATAAGTCAATATCCAAAAAATAATTTAATAAATATAATTATCCATTCAACAAAAATTAAAATAAAGTCACAATGCACTAAATACAGCCATTATGCAGCCGTATATTTGGAGAAAGCGAACGACAACCCATCGTTTGTTTACATCGGAGGCCATTTTGCCGCAATGCATGATGGAGCCAAAGACTTCGTTTTCGGAGTTCACGCCGTTTTTAGAGTTCGTCTAGACTGGTCTATATCTCTAGAGACTTTAGAGAATAGTTAATTGGTACTGCAGAGGAAAGATGAGATAAACTCTGCTTCAAATGTGTACCAGTACTTTTTGTCGAATGTATGTTAATTTGTTCACCCAAAAACACCTTTTTCCTTGACACCATTTGCCCTAATTCTCATTTGCTTAGATCTGTATGCTCTAAAACTTGATCACCCAAGGTCCATTTGCCTTTATTTTATATGATTTTATTTTGAATGTGAAAGTCAGTTAATTTCCTAATTTATGTTGATGTTATGTACATAATATTTACAACAGGGTGAACAGGATATAGGGCAACTGGACTCATGCAAACAGAGAGAAAGGACAAATGGACAGATACCCTTTATGTCCCAAGTAGAACAAACTATTTGTAGGAATGAAACAGTTCAACGCGGTATCGATTCACCGCGGCATTTTTTCTTGGTTTGATACACGGTGCAAAATCTCTACCTTTCGGTTCAGTTCATTTTTCGGTCGGGATCGTTATTCAGTCGGGTTTGTCGTAAGGTAAAACATGTTACTCAGTATAAGTAAGTATAGGAAACGTAAATTATTGAGGACTGATAGTTTGTAAAATAATTTTTGACAGTCAAATAATTCTAATCAATTCTTCTAGTCAATATGCAAATAAAATTCGTAAATTAAGTGACTAGATTTAGTTAAAGAAAGCTTGAAACAACATTCACTTGAATTTATTTCCTTCTATCAAAATGTATTGTATCGAATATAACTGTACCGAGACAAAATTATACAATATGTATTGAACAGTGAAGGAGGTGTATCGTTTCACCCCTAACTATTTAGATCATTTCAAGTGTGTGGGCCTGGATAACAATAACCAATAACTTTACATCAACTCAAATCATTAGATGCATAACCGTTTACTGGACAGGGTTCGTCACTAACATTTTTAGGCTTTAGTCTGGCTGGACTAGTGCTTCTTTACTCTTACTAGTCCACACACTATTTTATGAGTCCGTCGAACAAAGGAAAATCAATGTTTTGTAATGATTAATTTAAAAATAAATATTACAATGAACTTTTTATACTTTTATGAAATAAACAAAGTGCCAAGAAGCTAGAAAGCTAAAAATACAAATAGGTTTACCAGTAAAAGTTGTCGAGAATCGAATAGCAGTATTTTATTCATTTTTGTTTTCCAGAAATTTTTAATGGTATGTTTGGACTACCAGGTAATTAGCCACAGATTTTATTAGTCCGAATGAAAATGTATTAGTCTGAGACTAACTGACTAATGTATTAGTGTTGAACCCTGCTGGAATTTGATTTTGTTGGAGAGGGTGGGGGGGGGGTGCTATCAGATTTTTACTGATATGACAACCTTAGTTTTTTTGTTAACTGTTGAAGATAGATTATTGAAAACTTTGTAAAAAATAATACTAAATGAAAAATGTAACAAACAGAAATAGGAACTTTTAAAATGTTTATGTTTATATATTGCTGTGTCTCGTATTATCATTTAATGTCTTGAATTTTATGTTTCAACAGAGGTCATATACTGTGGACAGTGTTTAGATGAACAAAAGCCTGTGGATGCATATGGATTAAGAGATGGAGTCACCTTGTACGTGGTAAAAAAGTACAAAAAGGAGCCTACAAAATCACCAGGTAGGAATGGCTTAAGATTCTGTGAGGCTAGTCAACAGAGAATCTGTAAAAATACTGGTACACGGTATTATTTAGACTGGTACCATATAGTGTATGATCCTTGGAGAAGATAAATTAGTATATGCCAACTCATTGACTTGCTTTGTGTATTCATCAGTTTTTGAATTTGAAAATTTTTGATGATTGGTATTGATATGGTTACTTACAAGAATTTGTGGGTGCCCTGTACTGGTAGTAATCACTCTGTTTATCTGTTATTCTGTCTGTTTGTAAACAATTTTTCATAATGCTACTCCTGCAGTTTTAGTCTGATTCCTATATAAAGTGGTATACACAAGTGTAACAGTTTTTAATTTCAAGAAACATTGATGCTATGATTAAATTGAAAATAGAAATTTTTGTGAATTTCTTTCAAAATGCTTCTCCACCTACAGTCTTCACTGTTTTGGTCTGATTGCAATAAAACATTAATTTATTAAATACAAGTGAGTCATTTTGAAAGTGGAATTAAAATACATAGTTACTTGATGTCCAGCTGCCTTTTATTTTCAAAATCAATTTGGTATAAAATTATTAAGACTATTTTGATATTGTATAATTTTATATTTTTACCAGGTATTTTTGTGTGTGTGTCATGTTGCACAAAGATGACAGTTGGTTACAATAAAGTTGTACGAGCTAATAAAAAACAATATACTGATTAGTATTTTGATGTTTTATTAGACTGTGGCTTAGTTCATCATTCATTAAAAAATATAACGAGCAATTAAATTTTGACTGTCAATGTTTAGAAATTGTTTACAAAAAGCACCTCTAAATCCATAAAATACTTTTAGTGATTTAATTGATACCTTCTATGAAAACCCAGCGGGGTATTTGTCCATTTCGGACAAGTTCTAGTTTAGATTTTGTAGTGTCTATACATAACTGCTACTTTTTTTCCAATCATTTTTATGAACTTTTTTTAGAAAAGATGTCTGACATGGCTATGAGACAGCTGGTGGTGACGTTGCAATCTGCATTGTTAAATCCTTCATGTAAAAACACTGTGAGTGACCATTTATTATTCATTCCTTCATGTAAAAACACTATGAGTGAAAATTTACTCAAATGAAATAGTCTGCAAAAGTGTTGATATGATGGCCTTTGGGTTCTAAGTTTGATAATTTTCATTTTAGAAATTTTGCATACCATATCTGAAAACTTTGGCAGTCATCTGTCCATTATTTATTACTCCTTTGAAGAATGAGTGACAAGTTGAAATATTGACAACCACTTGCCAATTGTTAATTGAGTAAGAAATTCAAATACCGTAATTGTCAATTTCAGATAGAAAGGATCTTAAACAGCCCAGAGGCATTGGAGCGTTTGATATCTGCCACTCCGGGGCTGGAGAGTGATCCAGTTGCTCTATGTAAGTCATCAACATCAAATTGATTTGTTACACATCCACATCGCCCTTTCATGAACTGTAAACGTGGATATTTACATGTGTTGTTAATTACGAGAATTAGTAACTAGCACGTTATGCATGGGGGTAAATTCCTCAATTCCAAAATTATTAGGGATGTCAACGAATATGCGAACATTCGAATATTCATTCGATGAGTTGATATTCGAATATGAATTTAAGATTTGAATATTCAGTGTTTTTCAGATTCCACAAAAAAATAATAGATTTTAATAAGAACAATGCTGGAATTATCCCCATTTTATTTACTAGCGATCCCCTGATTTATTTCACTACTTTCTTATCTTATAGATCTAAATTATTTCATTTTGAGTAAGTATAAAAGAAATAAACAAGCATTATTAATGTATAACACAAAAAGTACTTTCAATAGTTTAATATGATCGGATCTAGAATCGAGGACAATGAAATGAAACCCTTCTTGAATGTCTAAAAGACGTGAAGAGTGTACTTATGAAAATAAATTTTATTGATCATTTAAATACACCTTCCATAGAATCAGCCTGTAATATTGTAAAGGGCTGAAATTCAGAATAATGCATCAATTACTTGATTATCTCTGGATGAATATTTTCCTAAACTTCAAAATCATTTATATCGGGAAATTAATGACCTAGGACAATTGTCTGTGGAAGTGTTTGTTTATATTTTCAAAACATTGTATCAAACATTATATTATATCTCTTATTAATCAGATAATTGTACTTAATTACGTGTATTTAAAACTGAAGAATAAACGACAATCTTTCCCCTAGTTAGATCACTGGTTCTTCAGTTTGAGCTTGTATACATATCATTTGTTAAAATTATATTTCGGTTGTATACACTTAAATCAATTATTTATTTCAACATTTAAGAAATAATGTATCATTTTTAAACATCTATCGGGATATAAATACGGGTTGGACACGAGATCAAATTCCATAAAGCCCGAAGGGCTTTATGGTAAATTTGATCTCGTACCAACCCGTATTTATATCCCGATAGATGTTTAAAAATGATACATTATTACTTATATTTACATTTATGACTTATTCATATTTTATATTTTCCTGATAACAATCTTTAACGCGTGAAATGTTTTATTTTTCAAACTCAACGGCACGTATTTGATCCATTGATTGTGCGTCGACCCTTTATGACGTCACTGAGAAATTACGTCGAACGTTTATGACGCGAGGAACCCGTGTTTATACGGATATAGATACGCGTTGCTCTTAATAGTGTTATATAAAAGAAAACATTTGCAAATGTAAATATTGACAAATATCAAATGTAGAATTCCTTATTGTATACCTACAAAAGTCTACATCCAATTTTACTTCCAAATACCGACACAACACCTGCCATGAGAGTTTGATGATGTGCATTTGAAATAAACCAGATTTCATTTATTTTATCGAATATTAGAATATATTTGAATACTTTCATTGAATATTCGAATATGAATTATTGACAAAATTGACATCCCTAAAAATTATGTATTGTGAATCTTAGCAAACATTTTTTAATCAAATTAAAATAATAACAAAAGAATTGCTTGTGTTTTCTTAGTTTCAACTGTTGGACTTTGCATCTAAAACAGAATAAAACAAGCATAAAGGCATAGGTATACTGGGTGATATTTATGCGAAATCTTTCTTAGTGTATTTAATGTACATTACCCCCATACGTAAATTCCATGTTTACAGTACCTTAGGTAAAGGTAAAAATGTTCTGTTTTCTTTTTTTTCTTCACAATATCAAAACTAACTGGCAACTGATAGGACTCGATACTAATTGAAAAGTAAATTTTGGTGTTTTTCAACTCTCAAAAATCCTTTTTTAGCTCTTCTGAGCCAAAGGCTTAAAGAGCTAATGCTATGGCCATCTGTGCGGTGTGCGTAAACTTTTTAGAATATGGGCCATACCAAGAACCCCTTGGCCAATTATCGTCAAATTTGTTACAGGGTATCCTTGGCCCAAGGGCTCCAATTTATACTAAAACTAGGGTTGTGCTCTTTAAACAAGGGGAGATAATTAGGAAAATAGAAACAAAAGTACTGGTTGCTAAAAAATCTTCTTCTCAAGAATCACTGAAAAGGATGAGGATATGTTGTAAATTAAAATTTGCGCGGGGAATCCCCCTGGGGCAAAGGGCGTGGTCTCAAGGTCACTTCAAAGTTGACCAAAAATAACATTTTATTAAAATGTTGATATTTTGCTTACTATAAGGACTAGGATCATCAAATCTTGTCAGTTGATGCATCTAAGGACTTCTTATCATGTTGACTCAGAAGTAGGTCATGGTGACCTACTTTTCAAATTTTGCGGATATTCTTTTTCAAAATGATTTAGAGGCATATTTTAAACAATTTAGGGCTTACGATCATCAATCAAAACAATTAAGGTCATTAATTTTAATACTGAGAGGTTTAGAATCATTAACTCTTGTAAGATGATGCATCTTGGGGCCATAAAACATATTTATTAAAAAGTAGGTCACAGTGACCTACTTTTTGAACTTTGCAGGCATTCAATTTCAAAGCATTTTAGAGGCATAATTTGGACATTTTAAGGCCTATGATTATATTACTTTGTAAGTTGATGCATCTTGGATCCTCGTAAAACGTCAACTGAAAAGTAGGTCACCGTCACCTACTTGTGAAATTTTATGGCTATATTTAAATATTTAGGGTACTATTTGGCTTAGAATCATCAAAATTTTTCAGTTGATGTATCTTGGGTCCTCAGAGTAGGTCGACTGAAAAGTAGGTCACCGTGACCTACTTTTCAATTTATATGACTATAACTAAATATTTCAAGTACTAATTGTCTTAGAATCATCAAACTTTGTCAGTTGATGCATCTTGGGTCCTTGGAGTTGGTCAACTGAAAAGTAGGTCACCGTGACCTACTTTTCAATTTTTATGACTATAATTAAATATTTCGGGAACTAATTGGCCTAGAATTATTAAACTTTGTCAGTTGCATCTTTGGTCATCGGAGTAGGTCAACTGAAAAGTAGGTTACCGTGACCTACTTTTGAAAATTTATGGCTTTAATTAAATATTTCAGGTACTGATTGGTGTAAGTCGACTGAAAAGTAGGTCACGGTGACCTACTTTTGAAATTTTATTGCTTTATTTAAATATTTTTAGGTACTAGTTGGCTTAGAATCACCAAACTTTGTCAGTTGATGCATCTTAGGTCCGTGGAGTTAGTCAACTGAAAAGGAGGTCACTGTGACCTATTTTTGAAATTTTATGGCTTTATTTAAAAATATCAGGTTCTAATTGGCTTAGAATCATCAAACTTTGTCAGTTGATGCATCTTGGGTCCTCAAAGTATGTCTCATCTGAAAAGTAGGTCACTGTGACCTACTTTTGAAATGTTATGGTTATAATTTTAAAAATAATTTAGATATTGATTGGCTTAGAATCATCAAACTTAGTTGATGCATCTGGGTCCTCAGAGAATGACAAGTGATAAGTAGGTCACCATGACCTACTCTCGGGTACTAATTGGCTTAGAATCATCTTGGGTTCTCAAAGTGTTTCATCTAAAATGTAGGTCATGATGACCTACCTTTGGAATTTCAAGGCTTTATCTAAATATACAGGATACTTAGAGGCTTCAAATAGAAGTGATAGGTTGTACAGTCTATCAGAAGAGCGATTCAAGGCCCTTGGGCCTCTTGTTAATATATGCTAAATAAATGCAAAATGTGAACAGAAAAAAGTGATGTTTTTAGCTCTACTGGTTAGAGACCAGAAATGTTTATGCCATAGAAAGATGTCTGTCATACATCAGTCTGTCATCCATCAGTCAATCTCTGTCTGCTTGTTCAACATGCCACTCCTCCTACAGTTTTGGTTTGACTCAATAAAATTTCTTACGCAATTAGACTACACCAAGATACATAATTCTGTCACAGGTACTTGTGGACAGGACACCCCCCCCCATTCAACCCTAGGTTTGTTGGACATTTTTTTCACAAATTATATTTATTGCACTTATTCATCATGTGTACCATAGGAAAACATCATTAAAACCCCCAAAATAATCGTTCCACACAAAAATACCCCACTATACATTATAAGGGAGAAAGGTATGCCAATCTGGTTTGTTTACGTTGTACCCCCGCTGGTCTTTCTGGTTAAAAAACATGTTTATATTTTATTTCAACCTAAAATGTCGATTCACATTGTCTCTACATATATTTCTGTCTTAGTTTATGCTATCGGATTGACTCTGCATCTCGTAAGAATCCCACAATTAATCCTTAAACAGCATTGCAGTCAGTACGTTGAAAAATCCTTAGGTAAGCGCAATGGAAGTGCATAGAGGATATATTACCTATTATGATAACACCTGAGAGAGATTATTACGTCAGGCCAAAACTCTCTTGGGGGGGGGGGGGGTCCTGTCCACAAGTACCTGTGAATTTTGTGTATCTGTTTATAAAGCTTTTTACTCTTCTATAGTATTTGGTCTGAACTTAAGAAAGCTTGGTTAATAAGTATGTTATTAAGTCAATGTACACAATTCTTTATATCAATTTTTAGCTCACCCTGATTCTTTATTAATAAAAATACTGTAAACTAACTATTGTTTGCCTGTGAGAAATATCCCTGAGTTACCGGTACACAATCTTTTCCCCGCGAATAATTCTTGTCGCAAATCATTACTTTTTATTTTGTTTTTGAGTAGAACGTCTTCTCAGTGCAAAAATTGTCATGGATAGATTTCAAACTGACGAATTGCAAATAAAAGATGATCATGTCGTGAATAATACTTAGTTGATTCAAAATACTCCTCTTCCTACAGTTTTGGTCTTAGTAAATCTTGGTACAAGCTTAGAAGACAATAGGAAACATAATTGTGTAAATGTAAGCCAAAATAAAAGTGTCCAGTGCAAATTTATAGGTACATTTTATAAATCTGCAGAGCTTCAGTCTCATCAGAGACTTCTGATTTTTTTTTTGGGAGGGGGGGGGTTAATGTTTTGTACGTGTATGTTTTACTATGATTCATTTAGTATGTAGTTATAGTTAGCTTCCTGGTACATTTATGTAATTTTTATTTTACTTTTCAGCCATGTTGCAAGATCAAGAACTCTTAGCTATTTTGGCTCATCCTGAAAACATAAAAGAGTAGGTACTTTGTATAATTAAGATTGGTCTAAAGTCAGATTTGGTTAGAAGTGTACATGTATATATATATGCATGTGTGTAGTTGTCACTAAATATTTCATTTGAGGTACGATGGACACAAAATACATGTAATTCCTAAATCTTCCTTGTTGATTAAGGTTTTACTGCAGGGAGCTTAACTGTCAGAGCTAAAAAATGTTCTGAAATGGGAAATGACTCTTGGATACAATTATAAATGTCAAAGGCAGAAAAAGGCCCTTACTGCATACATTTTGTAAATTTTAACTTTTTTTTTAATTACAGAGTGGTAAACAAACACCCAGCCTTTGGACAAGCAGCCATGACCGTTTGTCAGATGGTGAATGAGGAGGGCTCTGGTCGAGACTCCGACAGAATTACAACAGGTAGGCAGCTGTCATCAGAGGTAATGATTATTTATAACATTTATTCAGTAATGAAAACACAGCAGAAAAGGCATTACCGGTAATTGAAAAACAATAACAAATAAATATAAACTAAAAACAAGAGGCCCATGGGCCACATCGCTCACCTGAGCACATTGGCTAGGAAAAAAAGCAAAAATCAGTACAGTATTGAAAAGTTTACAGGGAGGGGGGTGTTGAATTTTAAACTACCTGATGATGCTTTCATATCAAAATAACAAATGGCTTTGTTGTTCTTGAGCAGCAGATTTTTTCCCCATATATTCATTTGTAAAAATTTGATCCCCCATTGTGGCCCCACCCTACCCCCGGGGGCCCTCATTTGAACAAATTTCATTCTACACTACCCAAAGATGCCTCCATATCAATTTTGACTAATCATGGCTTTTCTGTTCTTGAGAAAAAGACTTTTTCCTATATATTCCTCTGTAAACTTTGATCACCCATTGTGGCCCCAACCTATCCCCGGGGTAATGATTTGAACAAACTTGAATCTTCACTATCTGAGGATGCTTCCATATAAATATGACCAATCATGGCTTTACTGTTTTTTAAGAAGAAGATTTTAGAGATATTTTCCTATATATTTCTATGTAAAACTTTGATTCCTCTTTGTGGCCCCATCCTACCCCCGGGGGTTATGATTTGAACAAATTTGAATCTTCACTACCTGAGGATGCTTCCATATAAATATGACCAATCATGGCTTTACTGTTTTTAAGAAGAAGATTTTTAGAGATATTTTCCTATATATTTCTATGTAAAACTTGGATCCCTCATTGTGGCCCCATCCTACCCCCGGGGGTCATGCTTTGAACAAACTTGAATCTTCACTACCTGAGGATGCTTCCATATAAATATGACCAATCATGGCTTTGCTGTTCTTAAGAAGAAGATTTTTAAAGATATTTTCCTATATATTTCTATGTAAAACTTGGATCCCCCATTGTGGCCCCACCCTACCCCCGGGGGTCATGCTTTGAACAAACTTGAATCTACACTACCTGAGGATGCTTCCTTATAAATATGATCAATCTTGGCTTTACTGTTCTTAAGAAGAAGATTTTTAAAGATACATGTATTTTCCTATATATTTCTATGTAAAACTTGGATCCCTCATTGTGGCCCCACCCTACCCCCGGGGATCATGATTTGAACAAACTTGAATCTACACTACCTGAGGATGTTTCACGTAAGTTTCATCTTTCCTGGCCCAGTGGTTCTTGAGAAGAAGATTTTTAAATGATGCCATTATTTTTTTCACTAATTCCTAATTATCTCCCCTTGAAAGAGGGCGTGGCCCTTCATTTAAACAAACTTGAATCCCCTTTACCCAAGGATGCTTTGTGGCAAGTTTGGTTGAATTTGGCCCAGTGGTTCTTGAGAAGAAGATGAAAATGTGAAAAGTTTACAACAACAACAACAACGCCAACGACAACAACGACGACAGAATGGACAAATTTTGATCAGAAAAGCTCACTTGAGCCTTTGGCTCAGGTGAGCTAAAAAGTTATTGTTTGGTTGTTCTGATAAAAAAAGCATCAGGTTGTGATTGTTTCTTTCTAAAGTAGCTCATACCATGTTGATTTATTAAATCTTGTGTATATTTTTGATTTCAGGCTCATTCTACCTGGATCAAATGTCTGATGATGAAGATGACTCAATATCAAACAGACCTGGTCCCAGTGTATGTACATATATCTACTTTCCATCAGTAGAGCATTTTCTATTTATAAATCCAAAGTCTGTATGTTCTTTAATCAATACTAATTATCATAGTCTGGTGGAATCACGGCATCACAATTAGCAGCAGCCTTAGCATCAGCCACAGGGGTATCACCAGGGGGAGCCACAAGTCAAGTAGGTCAATCAGAGTCAAGTAATCAAATAATGGAAGAACTGATAGAACAACTTTATATTGAAGAGTTGCATATGAAATATTTGTATCTCAATGTAAAATAGATATTTGATCTGCTCATGCAGAGTGAAATATGTTAGTGGATCAAACAATTAATGGCTTGTACATGTAACTCAAAAAAATGTAATGAAAATAAATCAATAGAACATACCATTGTTTTGCGTTTTTAATTAGATAACAAAGTGACTAAAAGTTTTATGTTTGTTGCAGCCATTGCCTAACATCTTACCAGGTGCAATAACAGCAGATTTCTTCCAGCAAGCCATAAGGCAAGCCCAGGAGTCAACAAATGAGGTAAACACGAAGCTTTCATTATGACAAAGAAACAAATCACACTTATGACAGCACCATTTTTAACAAACCAATTTCCTCAAGTTAAAATATTTGTTGTATTTAGGGCCCCATATTACAAACACAGCTACAACAGCTGAGAGACATGGGAATCACAGATGAGGCTTTGGCCAGGCGAGCTCTACAGGCCACAGGTGGCGACCTTCAGGCAGCACTGGATATGTTGTTTGGGGATGGACAGTTCTAATTGTCAGATATACTACTACTGAAACAAATTCTGGATTATTGTCTTAAGTTTTAAATTTTGTCAGTACTAAAAGTTACAAGCAATTTATTTAGATGTATGCATGTGTGTACTTACTTTATAATGAATTGTTATAAATACATCTACAGTTATAGTCTTTTCTTTTTTCCCCATAAATATGGTATTACATTATATTCACCCTAACAACTGCATAAATGGTGGAAAAGATGATCATATCATGATTTGTAGGAAAAATGTTTTATTCAAGATTCGAAATTTGCAGTTGATATCATACAAATGTTCCACTCATTTTTTTCTGTCATCATTCATCTGTCGGTTGTAAACTTTTGAACATTTTCAGTTTCTCCTCATAAACCACTGAACCAATTCAATCAATTTTGCCATATAGCATCTATGGGTGTATGGGTGAAGGGGATTAAAAATTGTGAAATTCAAGGCCCCATTCCCCTTGCTGCCTGAGGGATGGGGCTAAAACCATCAAAATTAATGCAATCTTCAAAAATCTTCTTTACTCCTGGACATCAAGCAGTCAAACTGTTGGCATGATTGTAATAAGCATTGAGCCCTCTACCAAAATTGTGAAATTCATGGCCCCAGGGTCAGGAGTTCTGATGCTAGGGCTAGGCTCTGTTGAATATATAGTGAAAATGCATTTATTTATTTCTTTAAAAATCTTCTCTGCTCCTGGGTATTAAACAAACTAAATGCATAGTTATAATGAGGAAGGGTGCCTCTTCCACAATTGTGAATTTAATGGCCCCTGGGTCAGGAGTTCTGGTGTAAGCGCGGGACTCTAATTATTATATGTATAGTGAAAATGCATTAATTCTTTGAAAATCTTCTCCTCTGCTCCTGGGTATTAAACAAACTAAATGCATAGTTATGATGAAAAAGGGTGCCTCTTCCACAATTGTGAATTTTATGGCCCCTGGGTCAGGGGTTCTGGTGTAAGTGTGGGACTATAATGATTATATGTATACTGAAAATGCATTAATTCTTTGAAAATCTTCTCCTCTGCTCCTGGGTATAAAGCCAATGAACTATGTACAAAGTTGTGACAAGGATGAATGCCTCTCCCAAAAATGTGAATTTCATGGACCTGGGTCAGGGGTTCTGGTGTAAGGGTGGGACTCGGATGATAATATAGTGAAAATGCATTAATTCTTTGAAACTCTTCTCCTTTGCTCCATGGTATTAAGCTAATGATC
This sequence comes from Saccostrea echinata, assembly GCF_033153115.1. Taxonomy (NCBI): domain Eukaryota; kingdom Metazoa; phylum Mollusca; class Bivalvia; order Ostreida; family Ostreidae; genus Saccostrea; species Saccostrea echinata. The sequence goes on from NW_026889758.1 coordinate 20,712,325, forward strand.
TAAGTACAAAGTTATGATGAGGAAGGATGCCTCTTCCAGAATTAAGAATTTGCATTAATGGTTCCAGAGAAAAAGTTCAAATGTTCACACACGATGGAAGACGAAAGATGACGGACAAAAACAGATAGTAATTGGCCACCCAAGTTAACTCAGGTGACCTAATTATGTGGGTTTTTAGTCAATAACTATCATTAAGTTGGAAATAAATTGTCTGAAGCCCACAACCCAGAAACAATCTGTAACTCCAGCACAGAAGTGCATCAAATTCTGACTATATATCTACAAATACTGCCTGAAAATAAAAGTTACAGATAGATGGAAAACGTTCAAACTACTGAAAATCAAACATTTGCACCAATTATAGCCCATTTGTTTTTTTTCCAACTAAAGGAGACATGGAAAATACTAGAAAGGAAAACAGTTTTATTGTTCATTGAACATTTGTAAGCATTCAGTTTCATATCATGAAGTGTTGATCTACCAATACCATGTAACAATGTCTAGTATGAAAATTTGTAAAGCTTCTCAATAATGCAACTTCAACTTCAATGGCCAAGAGATTTTTCGTCAATGTTTAAAATGCATAACTGTCACTCATAAAATGTTCTGTTGCCTTGTCATCCCTGTTTAGTAAAAAAAAGTTTAGTACCAGGTTAATTTTTTCCTCTCTCTCTCCTACTGAAGAGTTTCCTCCCTTTCCTCAGCAAAACTGTAGAGTTTCCTCCCTTTCCTAAAAAAAACTGCCATGTTTTCTCCCTTTCCTCAGTAAACTGTTGAGTTTTCTCCTTTCCCTCAGTACACTGGGCCTTCATCTGCATCATCATCATCATTGCCATATTCCTCACCATTGTCAAAATATGACAGAATGTAGTCTGTCTCCTGTAACAGATAAAACCAGTCTTTGGAAGATCGAGATTTGTGTACTTTTGTACATAAAGTCAGGGGACAGACTTCATTTGCCCAAGATCAGCATACCCCGAATTGTTCTAGTCATATGACCAGCATGAAATAAAGTAAATTGTTGAAAAACAAAAACAATTATTCTAAATAAAGATCAATTAATGTTGATATATAAATTTTGCATTATGTCTTAGCGGAAAAAAGTAAATAATTTGGAATTCAATGAAAAAAAAACAATTTGATTTTTTTTTAACAAAATAACAATAGATTTTAGGTATGAGTGAACAATTGTTAAATAAAACAAAACAATCAAAGAACATGGAAATTTTTAAAAAGTATTTGCATTTTATGTCTTGCCGCTCTAAAATCAGCAAATTCCTCATTGGTAGTTTCAAACCAGCAAGGTTAGCATACGTAGGCAAAATTCCCTGGTCAAAGCAACAAGCCAAGTTACCAGAGGTCAAGCAATGCATTCATCATATGCCGGTTTGACAAATGAAGTCCTACCAGAAAACAGTATACTTAACTGGTATAAATGAACATACCTTAAGACACAGAAATCGGTTTACTTGTATACATGCGTTGTATGATAAAACATTATTTGATGTTTCAATATAACATTACCTATGGACAGCATTCTTACAGTAAAACAACAGATGATATAAATGTTATTACAACATTTTTTTGTTTCATACGAATTACTCAATTTTTAAAATGAGTGAACTATAATCTTACCTCCTCAATATCCTCTTCATCATAAATCTCCTCGTCCTCCTCCTCCACAGTACCTTCCTCTTTTTTACCTCCTCCTTCTTCCTCCTCCTCTTCATCCTTTTCCTCCACCTCGGTTTTCTCAAGCTCCTGAGTAAATTATTATTCTTAATTAATGACTCGCAGAACCCTAAATAACTACATGATAAATCACTCTATGCATTCTTACACTAACTACAGTAAATCTATACTGAGCATGTTATTGAATATGATCCTAACATTCAATGTGAAAGTCAGCTTAGTACATTAAATAGTAAATTTTTCTCAAGTACATGTACTAAAGAGTTTTATACACAACTACCACAACTATAACTAACTGCTACAGTTATGCTTCTCAACACATATTTTATTCATTTTATTACTACCGCACATAATTTAACAAGGCCAAATCTAGTTGAGTCATATAATTTTATAAGGAATAATAAGTTACATGTGGGTATTTTTCACTCCACAGAGGCCTTGTGTCAAGTCACAGTTAATGATGACTGTGTCTTGTGATTAATGATGACTGTGTCATGTGATTAATGTGTTAGACATTTTACTCACTATAACTTTCTTGCTTACCTCTAAGGTCTTGGATACATCTACTGTGCTGGGTTTGGTCATTGTCTTCACCTTTACTGTTGGTTTTATTTTGGACTTTGTTTTCCTTGGCAATTTTGGTTTCAATTCAGCTGGAAGTCTTCTCCAATCTGAAAAGTGCCAAAATCAGTCCATGTTGTTCAATTTTTAATGTCAGATATTGTCAGACACCTGTTCCTTGAAGTGTAAATCTATGTTCAATTGTTTGTTTTTTGTTTCATAATTTCCTGATTTTTTTTTTTTTTTTTTTTTACTAAAAGTACCCATATACAAGATTAAAAAAAACAACATGTTGACAAACGGATGAAAGGGTTCAAAGGGCTGTACATAAAACATGAATGCTAATTAACAGTTTCTGACTTTGTGGTTAAATACAAGTATTGATACAAAATTAAAATGCTGAACAATGTTAAATATTTCTTAATTGATTAGTAAAACTTAGTAAGTGCAGACACCTGGCTTCCATTTTCCATTGACTTCTGTTATAACCTGATACTTGTCTGAGTATCTCTCGATATCCTTTTTCTTGTTTGCTGCTTGAAGGTAAAATGGAGATTTACGAATGTTTCCAAGAAACTCCTGCTTCAGAGCCAACATATAGTCAAACTCTTCACTTTGTTCAAAGGGAATTGGCTTGAACTCAGCAATCTAATAAATTAGGTATTATTTTATTGATTGACTTTTGTAAATATACATTTGTTATTGTACACACTAACTACACATCATGAGCACATGCAATTGTATATTTTGATGTTATTTTCATGTATTAAAATCATTTTGTTCACAATTTAATTACTTAACCTTTACATGTTAATTATCTTCCATTTTGATCAATATAAATAAATTTTAAAAAAATCAAAAATTTTAAAAACTGCATTACTGGAAAAAGTGGTGGTGGCTGTGAGATGGGACCTGGAAGGGCTTCCCCTCTCCCAAAACCTAAAGCTTCAACATTAAAAGAAACATTTTTTCCTCTGCCTCTTCCTCTACCAGCCATCTGAAAGAAAAAAAAATCACCATTAAACAATTGAGTAATTCTACCATTATCAAAGTTGTTAATTAATAACATGTATTATATAAGACCTATTAATAAAATAGACTTCAACAGGTCTGGCAAAATCTCTTGAATTAGCTATAAAGCTTAATGTGTGGCTATTCAAAATTGTTTGATTTAGCTTTTTTATCATACTTTTTTCTTAAATGTGCTATTTTTCAGCAAATAAAAAAGTTACAATTAGGTACTGTGAAAAATTTAAAGTTTTCAACTTTGAACTGTTCTGAAAACAATGCACGAAAAAATCATTCATCAAATTGTATCTCTTGCAACTGTGATTGTTATTGTAACGTAAATAACATATTATATCATGTGTATTTACACTCAATCTTGTATTATTATTTTTCAAGCTCAGATATGCCATATATAGCTTTAACATGATTTATAGCTAAATAAAGCTACTTTGGGTAGCTAAATAAAGCTATATAGTAATTCAAGCTCTGATTATACTGGACCTGTTAAAAAGCTGTTATAGTTTGGTTGTATGTTCGTGCGCCCTAAAACTTGTTCGCCCTTGACGCCGTTCGCCCTAATTCCCGTTCGCCCAGATTTCGAGCGCCCTAAAACTTGTTCGCCCAGGGTCCGTTCGCCTTATTTATATTGCAGAAAGTTGAATAATGACCCAATGGATTTTTTAAAATAAATTATATGTACTTTGGTACATAAATTGCGCACGGGAGACAACAGACGTATGCATGTGGTACCTGTACTATCAAAGACCCGGCAGACCAACAGAAAATTAACGTCTCAGTCCTTTAATTGTTTTCAAAACATAACGCAGATTGTATGATCCCCTAAATTACAGTGACATTATTAAGTATAATTAAATCAATTAAGCATGTAAAGAGCATAAATATCAAATTTGAATTATTTAATTAAGATTACGGTAAATAAAAAAAAATACCCGTAGCAACATTTGAAAAAAAACACAAAGTCGTAAAATATTGAATAAAATTAATAATAAATGTTGATATTTACTATATACTGTATATATATATAATAGGGCGAACGAGATATAGGGCGAACGAGAATAAAGGCGAACGGACCCTGCGCGAACGGACTCATGCGAACAGGTAGACAGGGCGAACGAACCTGATACCTTATAGTTTAGTCAATGTCAACGACTTAGAACTCTGCATAACATCAGAAGACGTGTCACTTGTCAATATTTCGGTAGAACTTCTCAAACACCAGTCACCTACTTCAAACAGTCATCGGTTATAGATACTTGCTTTTATAAATTACACGTGATTTCATCACATAAAAGCTGGACTACAGAAAAGTCCTGTACCTACCGATGTTGAAAGAATTTCTATTCAAACACCAAGAAAATGTTATGTTAACAAATATATAGCACAATTCTTTGCATCTGTGTATAAATAGGACACATTATGACATTAAACATGTTAAACAACAGAGTATGAGCATGCGAAATTCACATCGGGCTCAATTTCCTATTTTCATTTTGTTCACAGGGAGATCTTATTGTAAATAAATTTCTTTTAACTGCATTGATTTCCTATTTGTTTTGTGAGCTTACAAAATATAAAATTGTGTTTAATCAAAAAAAAATCTAAAGTTTTTTTTTTTTAAAACTTACTCCGTTTCAAAAATTTTAAGAATAAAAATACCACTTACACACACTTCAAACAAATTATAATAATACCTCCCAACAATTGATGACCTTGACATTGCTCAAGTTTACAACAGCTGCGAACCGTTTTCCATTTATGAAATCAAGAATGCATTAATCTTTTAAGCATCCGTTTTATTTTTCTGTCAAAAAAGAGCACACGGTTCTTTGCAATGGCTTCAGTCGCTTTACACAGGTTTTGTGTACGTATATTTCGGCGTTCTTTAGCAGGAATTCAACATTCAGGAACATGCCGGGTAAAAGGTACTGTAGTGTAGGATCTATCATATATCAGTTATAACTTATAGACAAGTGCCTTATTCTTAAATTCTACAAACTTATTTGAAAGATCTTGTTTAATATTGACTAAAGAACAATCTACTACTGGAACACTCTACCAGAATCAGCTATACTTTCACCTGTAATAGGAGTAAACCTTAGAATACCATTTTCGTTAGTGGTTCTAGATTTAGCCCAACCTAGCCAGGGGAAAAGGCCTAGGGTAATTTAGAAAAACCCCTTATTTATTAAGGACTATCCTAAAACCTAACTCATAACTTTTAGATTTATGGCCTAATAAATTTAACAGGAGCAATAGACGACAATTTAGTCAAAATGCCTAATATCTTAACATAATTTCTAGTTGTGCAACCTGTTAAATACCTAATAGACCTTTATTAAAGTGAGAGAACTTACAGCAAATTAATGCTTTCCAAGTTTCCGCACGTGTCTAACAGTTACAGGGGTTTATATAGTCTTTGGAAACAATAGAAACTTTAACACCCCAAGGGTATGAACTTTGACTGAAATTAGTAACATCCAAAAGGTTAACTTCAGTATTGATAACCAATGAAAATTTATATCCTCAAACGTAAACATTACCTGTAGGATTTGATGGAAGCAACTCATGCTAGGATCTGTAAAGGTTTGTTAATATTAACAAATGATATAGGGGAATTAATAAGGCAGTATACAAATATATGCATGAACACATTAATAGTGACATAATATTTAAAATACAAGGTTAATATATAATGTATACAACAAAATTCATTCCTGCTACACACCATCGTTGGAGAAGTTTAAAACATCTATTCAGAACCTTCAACCCTGGAACACTTACCCTGCATACTAAGATACCAACAGTGACCTGTACAATGTATGTATGGTATATGTTAAGGAGTAATTTTTTTTACATTTGGACACTGCCATTCCACTGCACACATGTACAGAGTTTTCTCACCAATAAATGTCCGCGATGGATTTTCAAGAGTATCCACATTGAAGTTGAAGTAAATTAGGCCTTGCATGCCATGGTTGACTTGATGATTAATAGTTAAATACAGGTCATGATTATTTTCCTGTCCACTTCTCTAAGGAGAAAAAGCCATTTTGGCATGAAGGTCATGACGTTCATGGGTCAGTATATATATATATATATATATATATATAAAACTACGTGTATGATACCTTTTATTTGTATTCATATATGTATATAAGATATCACATTGTTAAGATACACACACCTGTGCATTTGAATATCTAATAATGTTAAATATACAATATCATTTTAAAGGTTTAGGGAAATCTCCAGCCATTTACTCCCACCATAAAGGCAGGACCCTTCCCTTTTCCACCAGTGCATTTTTTAGTCGGCGGAAAACATACACTTATTATGGCAGTGCAGGGGGTGGTAATAAAAAGGGAGGATCAGGCTCGAAGGGGCACACAATGTGTCCCCACTGTGGCTACACAATGTTTCACAAGGACACTACTATTTGTAAGTAAGAATTGTCAAATTTTGAGTGAGTCAAGTCAAAGTTACATCACTATTCTTGTTATTAATCATGCAGATAAAAACAAGAATAGTTATAATGTTTTTCTCTTCTTTCAGTAACAAGTGTAAAATGTGAAAATTGTAATGAGGTTTTATTTTCCTCTTCAAAACAAGACTTTCCAAAGGATAAGTTGATGGAACCAGCAGAGGTATATATTGAGTTTACATGGAAATATTTAATGATAATTCTACCCCCTCATTTTAATGCATTAAAAATGCCCTTCTTAACAGAAGTGTTATAAACTTTCAAATATTTAATGTTTCTAAGAAATTAATAATTTCCAAAAAAATTAAGATTAAGATAAGAAAATAAAGTCACAGATTTTTAATTTCTGTGTATGTCAATTTTAATTTCTGTGTATGTCAATGAAATATTCAAATATTTAAATGTAAATAAGTAATATATTTCAGTTAAAGGTTTGGTTTTGTTTTCTTTTGTTTGTTTGTTTGTTTTTGTTTTTTTTTTTTTGGTATGAGCTGAGATTTTTATACTGTCATGCATGATACTTACTAGGATGCACTAGACACATGCCTGTGTGGAAGTCTAAATTCATAATTTCAAATCTACATGAACTTTTAAAAATTAAATCCATTTAAATCCATTTTCAATTACATATAGTATACAGGAAAACACTCTTATAGCAAAGTGCCAGGGACATACAATTCTGATTTGTTATAATTTGTTATATCTGTTAAGATTACAATATGTTTTAAAACCAAGGGGATTCAAAATTACTCAGCTGTAAGGCTTAGCATGAATTCAGTATAAGTAAGTTTGCTATAATTATGTGTTGCTGTACAGGGTTTGACACTAAGGCACGTCCGACCTACCCAGTCTAGTAAATGAGTAGTCCGGTCGTGTAAAATGTACGTGAACTAGACCGATTGGTCGTGTTAATAAAATTACTGTTAAAACCCATTTCAGTCTTTCAAATAAATATTCTCAAAACTTTTAAAGAATTTTTCTTAATATTTCCGATTGTAAACACAGCTATCGCTCTGTAAAGAAAAAAAATCCCTGTAATGACACAATCGCTAATTTTAGCCACGGCTGTAATAGACAAGCCGCGGTAGAAACAAATAGTTACTGAAAAAATATATTCTGCAATTAATTTATTAATATTTAGGGATAAAAAAATTATTAAAGTTCGTTGAATGATCTTTAAAGCTTACAATACTCGCACGTCTTGATGAACCCGACTCAATTGGCTAGTTTGAAACAATTTCAAAATTACCTCGTTAAAATTAGCGATTAAAAAAAAAATGCAGGTTTGGTCAGGGTTAGTGATTTTAGGGTCAGGGCTAGTAAAAATTATTGGAAGTAGCCCGACTGGTCTAGTACTCATAAAAGTTAATGTCAAACCCTGCTGTAGAAATGTTTAAACATTTTACCTTCCAAGTGTCTGTGATGAATTTTTATTGTAAAATTTGCAAACATTTAAGTTTCTGGATTCTAAAATTAGAAAATTTTTTAGTATTAACCACAAAAAATTTATGTGTTGCTTATCAGTCAAATATATATTACAATAAATATGATGTTTCTCTAACACTTTTTTCAGATAGTGAACAAATTAAATCAATACATAATTGGACAAGATCATGCCAAGAAAGTGTTAGCAGTGGCTGTTTATAATCATTATAAAAGGATAAACCAACACAAAGCCAAAATACAGAAACAAAAGTGGGCAGAGGAAAGAGAGAGGCAAGGTGTGTGTGTATAGCATTTAAAAAAGCATCTCCCTTGATTCTTTGATTAAGCACAGATAATGTAAGGTATTACTGTATTACAAAATCCCTCAGATTAAATCTTTGAATTAAAAAAAATACTACTGGGTAGTATTTACAAATTAGGGATGGCAACGAATATTCGAACATTCGAATATTCATTCGATGAGTTGATATTAGAATATGAATTTAAGAACCCTCTCTACACTGCACACTAAAGAGTTCTGATTCTATGGTATTTTTCTGCAGTTAGAGTGATCTGCCCTTAGATCTAAATTCCAATAGATAGAAATTTACAGCATATTACTCAATTTGTAATCAATTCAAGTATTCTTAACATTTTAAAAGGCCAAGATAAATTAATTGAACATATTATTTACATGTATGTTCTCCATGGAAATAAACAACAGTGATTTCTGTTCACTGATACTGTGTTGTGTTTGAACATTTTTCCTGGGGGTAAATGCCACGCACCATATATTGAAAATTAAATAGATAAGCTCAATATTTACACCTTTATTCAGTGTAATTTTCTCAATGTCCCAAAAACATTCTGCACTGGTGTAGAGAGGGTCCTTAAGATCCGAATATTCGTTGTTTTTCAGATTTCATAAAAAGAAGTACTGTGGTTAATAAATTTTTATTAGAACAGTGCTGAAATTATCCCTGTTTAATTTACTAGTGATCAATTTCGATTGCCTGATTTCTTTCACTACTTTCTTATCATATAGATCTACTAAAATACATGTATTTTGTTTTGAGTAAGGTGTTAAGGAATTGTACAATAATGCTTTATGTATAATACAAAACGTACTTTCATAGTTTTTATTAGTTAGTTACGATCGGATCTAGAATCGAGGACAACAAAATGAAATCTTAGATTGTCTAATAGGCCTGAGTATACTTATCAAAATAAATTTAATTGATCATTGAATGAATGTCCGATAGAATCAGTCTAATTAATATTGTAAAGGCTTTAATTTCAGAATAAATATGTAAATTACTTGATTATCTCGGGTTGTACATAATCCTGAATTTTATATTTATCATCGGGAAATTAGTTAATTACCTTGGAAAATTGTCTATGGAAATATTTGTTTATATTTTAAAAACATTGTACCAAAGATTATAATCATATCTCTTATTAGGCAGATAGTTGTAATTTATTACACATATTGAAATCTGAACAGTATACCGTTACGACTATCTTGCCTTTTGTAAGATGACTGGTTCCTCAGTTGAAGCTACTATAAATACACATGTTTCATTTGTTAAAATTATACTTTTCTACATTTAAATGAATTATTTATTTCAAACATTGACAAATATCACATGGAATTTCTTATTGTACACCCACAAAAGTCTTCATACAATTTTACTTCCAATATAAGTATATCTACGCTAAACCTTTCATGAGAGTAGGATGATGCATATTTAAAATAAAACAGATTTTATTAATTTTATCGAATATGCAAATATATTCGAATACTTTCATTGAATATTCAAAAATGAATTATTGACTAAATTGACATCCCTAATACAAATACATTTCTCCTGAGTAAAAATATTCCAATGTACATGTATTTATTTAATTAATGAAGAAATCTTATACATGTATTGTGTTTGCTTACACAAACTTAAAAGTAAAATTTTTCTCCTGCAAGATGTATTAGTGTATGAAAAACAAAGGAAACCCCATTCCCATGGTCTAGGCCTGGACATTCGAGCTGCTGTAGCAAGTGAAGGTCTTAGAGCAAGATCGGATTCAATCCCTGTAACTCCTGTAGTCAAACAAAAGGAGAGTTCTGATATACAGATAGACAAAACTAACATTCTGATGCTGGGACCAACAGGAACAGGTCAGAACTTAGAAAATTTTGTATATTTAAATTAGAGCTGTTATTGATGAAATATTCGATATCAATACAGTGGAGTCTGGTTAATTGGGACACCAATAATCTGGACAATTCACATTCCTGTTGAAAATTCAGAGAACAGAATTTAACAATTGTATCTACCAATCATAAAATGTACATTTTAATTATCTGGATTCTTCACTTATCTTGACAATTTGCTTGGGAACACAGACATCCAAATTTATGAGACTAGACTGTATATTAATTCATAAAAAGTATTGTTATATGGATCAACTTATAAATTTTTTTTAACGAAAACAAAGAGATACCATACTAAAAGTCAATTTGTATTAAGGTCTTTCATTGTTGTTTTCTTTTTACTTAAATTGAATCTATCAATGGAAGCTCTTATATAAATTATGGTTATTCCCCCATTCCTTGTGCTTACTTGGTAAAATAAAACAAAAGCAAATCATACCCAAGACTCATGAAGGAAGTTGTTATAATAATTTTTGCCATTTTATTTTGATCACATTTTTAGGTAAAACATACATTGCTCAAGTTCTGTCTGAAATCTTGAATGTGCCTATAGTGATCTGTGATTGTACAAGTCTGACGCAGGCTGGCTATGTTGGGGAGGATGTAGAGAATGTAGTGGGACGTCTTCTACAGAATGCAAAGTTCAATGTGGAAAAATGTCAACAAGGTATGCAAACATTTGCTTTATTAGCTCAACTTAACCTTAGAGCAAGTAAGCTTTCTGATCATCATTTAATCATTTTTCATCTTTTTTTTTTTCCTTTTGTTTTATCTTTTTGAACAAAAACTGTTTAACTAGACTACTACAATTAATTTCAACTTCTTTATTATAAACCAGGGAGTGATGGACTCATTTTTTTCATCAATGCAAGAACAGGGGGTCCTTTTTTCCTTCCCACTTTTTCTGGTTATTGCTTCCTTAGTTTTTCTCTCAGAAACAACCAGATCTAGTTTTGTGATATTGAAGTCCATAGTTAAGAAGGGGCACAGAACATCTGTAGTATGTCTGTAAGGCAAAATGACTCAGAGAGGCCATGAACATTTATTCAAAAATATCTTTTTGAGTTTTTATTAATTGTAAATATCCAAATTATCAAATGATAATTTTTCAAAAGATGGCAATATATTTTTGCAAAGATTCATTTTGTGTTTAAAAAAAGTCAATTATACTCAACATGTAACAACACTAACTCACTAGTATACTACACTAAATGTCTACACTGACATTTGATTATTTAACACTAACTCACTAGTATACTACACTAAATGTCTACACTGACATTTGATTATTTAACACTAACTCACTAGTATACTACACTAAATGTCTACACTGACATTTGATTATTTAACACTAACTCACTAGTATACTACACTAAATGTCTACACTGACATTTGATTATTTAACACTAACTCACTAGTATACTACACTAAATGTCTACACTGATATTTGATTATTTACATTGTAGGTATAGTGTTTTTGGACGAAGTGGACAAAATCAGTTCCAAGAAAGGTGGTCAGTTCCAGCGAGATGTTGGTGGGGAGGGGGTCCAGCAAAGTCTCCTCAAGATGATGGAGGGAGCAGTTATTAAAGTTCCTGACTTGAGTGGTAGCGGGAAAAAAACAATTGATGTGGATACAACTAACATTCTCTTCATCTTTTCTGGTGCGTTCAGTGGTCTCACAAACATTATTCAAAAGAGAGCCAACATCAAGGTAAATACAGAGAAAGTTATTTCATTATTGTGTAACCCTGCATTTATTAATTTGAAAGAAACTCAAATTTTTTTCGGTGTTTAAAAAACATTCAGTCTATCTGTTCATCTAATTTTAGAGTAAACTTCTTTTTTAACAGTTGAATTTTATTTTTTTAGCCATTTGGATTTACATCAGACCCTCAAGAAGATCACAGTAATGTTTTGGAGACTTCCCACAACACTGATGACTCGGACCAGAAGAAGGATGAGATTCTCCGAGCAGTAGAAGTAGATGATCTTGTCAACTTTGGTATGATTCCAGAATTCATAGGCAGAATACCAGTATTCGCTGTGTTTGAAAACATGACCACTGAAATGTTGATACAGATCCTTAAAGAACCCAAAAATGCATTGATTCCACAGTATGAAACTCTCCTTGAAATGGATGGGGTAGGTTTAATTAAATTGAGATAAATATTATTTGTACTAAATATTTATATTTTTATTTTGCCATATTTCTGACTCCTATTTGTGTTTACTAACTGTAGGCAAAGTTAAAGTTTGAGGAGGAAGCTTTGGTTGCCATTGCAGAGAAAGCTAAAGCTTCAGGAACTGGTGCCAGAGCACTCAGAAGCAGACTGGTAATGAGATTTACATAGTACTGAAATAAAAAATTAGTATGAATTACGGAGTATTACATGTAGTAATGTACATATTGTTTATTTAGTACTTATTCATATAAAACAATGATTACTTTTATAACAATTCATAATAACCATGCATATAGTTTCTGTAAAGAGTTTTTTTTTTATGGTAGAGTGACTAAGGTGCATAACATGAGGATTTTATTGCATATTTCATGTTTGTATTATAAAACATATTAATTCTGTAGCACTGTCAACCATTATTTGATACATTGTATAAATGATAGTTTGATATTCTTTTTTAGAGAAATAAGACATTTTCTTCTTATTTTACAGGAGAGTATTCTACTGGAGCCAATGTATGAAACACCTAATTCTGACATTGAGGAAATAATAATAACCAAAGAAACAGTTGTAGATAAGAAACCTCCAGTATATATACAGAGATCCAAGGACTTAGTCGTGTCTCCAGATAAATTTATCATTAAACAGACAGTGCCCCCATCCATGAAAGTAATGAATCCTCATTCTCAACCATAATTTATGGTTTCATGATACTTCGTATGAAATATTCCAACAGATGTGATATTTTTAATGGATCATTGTAATAAAATGTGCAGTGATGTTTCAGTTAAATAAAATAATTTTAAATGCCCATTTTTCTCTTATTTTGATTCATAGCAAATGTATGTGCGTGTGTGGTGGGTTTTTTTAATGTAAATACCCTGCAACTTTCTAAGTGAATGAAATAAACCTTTTAAGGACCCTTTATACACTAAAGTAAAATATATTATGTTGACATTGAGAAAATTACATTGTATGAAGGGTAAATATTAATCTTATCTATTTCATTTTCAACATAGGGTATGTTTTTTACCCCAGGAAAAATGTTCAAAGACAATGAAGTATATTAATAAACAGAAATCACTGTTTATTCAAGTAGAATAAATTCATGCAAATTAATTAAATTATTAATTTGCTTGAATTGATCATAAGTTGGGTTACACCAGGGACCTATAAACTAACTTAGTATATAGGTCCCTGGTTACACCTTATAGATTTCAATTCATTTATTTGATTACTACATAAAAGAATTGTTCAATTAGAATTCAATCGGGCTCGAGCACGAGTAGTGGAATGGGTCGATAGCACTGGTTCTCTGCCCTTGATTCAAGTCGCTGTCGCTAGGAATTACAAAGGTGTTTTGGGGGGAAGGGGGGGGGGGGTAGACAGACATCTCGGCCCGTCACGCTTGACATCTCGGCCCTGACAGGTCGGCCCAAGATTGTTGACACGTCGGCCCATATAAAAGACACCTCGGCCCAAGCAAAATTTTATGATGGAGAAAAATTAACATATTTACCCAACGTCTGAATTGATATTATTATTGGTGTTATTATTCTTTCTGACTATTAAACGATTTTTTTAAATAAAAAATGAAGGGTCTTTGATAGATAATCGTTTTATTTTTTTAACTTAATTAGAACAGTCTTTCATTTTATATGTATTTCAAGTGGAAAATGTTATTTTTTCTGCAATATCATGATCGCGACCGTTACTCTTGTATTAACCCCCCCCCCCCCCAAGAAATTTATATAGATCTATATGTCTAGATAAATTGTCGTATAAAGATACATATTTTAAACACGTAAAATAAATTGCATTATTGGTCTATACTTAATTGTATGTTTCTTTTTTTGAAAAGCACACGCACTTGCTTTGATACAAGTAGCCTGGAAAAAAACCCGGACTCGAACTAGTTATAAGCGACGATAAATTTTATGAATGGAAGTGTTTTTTTTTTAAGAAATAAATGAGAACATGCATTCATTGGATCTAATACATTAATTACTGAGCCTGCTTGTAATTATCTCCCTGTTGTCACCAATATAACACGCACTTGACCCTCCAAAGGATGCGCCGCGGCATTCTGTTTGTTTATCAATTAGCACTTTAATTAATAGCATTGTATTCTCATTCCTTGAATATCGTCAATGTGCTCGTGGAAGGTCTTTTTTTTTTTTTTTAAATCTTGATGGTTTATTCATGTACTTTTTTTCAATCAAATATTTAATTCAACTCCAAAAATTGGAAATATATATCGGGATATAATTTCATAGTAAAATTTTGCTTGGGCCGAGGTGTCTTATGTATGGGCCGACCTGTCTTAATTATTGGGCCGACTCGTCTGAGCCGAGATGTGGGCCGAAATGTCAATGGGCCGAGGTGTCTGACATTCTTTTGGGGGGCGCTTGCGCCCCATTCGGCAAACCTCGGCTGATTCCGTCACCATCATTAGACTGGCTTGCCTGTCTGATATGCGCGATAATATACCAGTCTACTTCATCATTAGATGAGGTACGAATCGGCCGAAGTGTGCCGAGTGGCTTGTGCCCGTTAACCAAAGTCAGGGTACGTCTAATGGGTAATTCGGCAAGCCTCGAACGATTCCGTTTTCTTCATCAAATGAGGTACGAATATCGGTCGGTCGAAGTGTGCCGAGTGCACCGAGCTTCCGTCACAATCTGTATATTCGGAACTACTCAGCCGATATATAAGGGTAGACCAAAATTAGCTTGGTTCCCTGGCTCTCTGTGCCGCAGAGCACACGTAGCATGAAAAGGACAGAAAACATCGTTTGATGAAGGCGATGGAATCATCCGAGGTTTACCGAAATGAAATTCCTAGCGGCAGTGGGTGGAATCAAGGGCAGAGAATACTACTAAACAGAGAACCCTAGAGAACTCTAAAGAACCCTAGAGAACCCTAATGATTTTTAATTATTTATTGTTTGTAAATGAAATATTTATGTTTTAAATAACCAATATATCACACAAAAACAAAATAGATTTAAAAAAAAAGAATATTGTGCCAGGTGTTATGCTTAATTTCAATAGAATACTAATCTATGAAGACTTGATTATACTTTGTGTTATTTTAAAATTATTTTTTCAAGTAAGTTTTACGCTAGAGTTAATGACAAAGAGTTGTATATAACTCAAAAAATGAAATCAAATAAAAAATTATGTGAAAAAGAATTGTAAAATTATGTAGTAAAATTATTATTTCAATAAACAACGGATTTGAAATTCAGTCGGGATCGGGATGACATAAAATATTACACTATTCTATGTCGTTAGGTTTTCAACTTTTTTTCGAGGGAAAACATCCATAAAATAATATTGTTATTGATTTTATAGATAGAATACGATTTATAAAGTAAGAATAAACTCAATTATGCATAAAATTTATTTGAATTGACCAAATAAACCTTGAGTTCTCTAGGGTTCTCTAGAGTTCTCTAGGGTTCTCTGTTTAGTAGGACCGGGTCAGAGAACCAGTGCTATGATGAAAAAAAAAACGACCGAGGTGTTCCGAGAAAATTCAATGCCGGCTATTGCGACACGTCCGGATATTGCACCACATTTCACTTACCTATATAACCTCACGAGGATGTGTTTCATTTTAAAGTAAGGTGTGGACGAGGACGGAGAATTTCATGTATTAATTTTAGTATTATTATTTATTGTGAAAATTTCATGTTTTCTAACATGTGCTTAGAAAAATATGAATGCCGAGCCCGATTGTTTTTTTTTTTGGCCACGTTCTTTTTATGTTCCATAATCGAAGATTCGGGGGCATATAGTTTTTGCTCCATCCGACTGTCTGCTTGTCCGCAAAAACTTTAACCTTGCCGTTAATTTTTGATTTTTTTGGAGCCATGGCATGGCTTTCATATTTCACATGTGTATTCCTTGTGACAAGTCCTATATTTGGGTTTCAACATTTGACCTCTTGACTTTGGAATTTGACCCACTTTTGCAAAATTTATCAAACTTTAAGCTTGGTCATAACTTTTGAACGATTGGTGCCATGGTATGTGTATTCCTTGTGACAAGACCTTCCTTTGGGTATGAACAATTTTGACCTTGACCTTTGAGTTTGGTCATCTTTCATTTGTGCATTCCTTGTGATACAACCTTTTTCTTTGGTACCAACAGTTTTGATCTCTTGACCTTGAAGTTTGACTTGCATTTGAGAAACTTAAGCCTTCATTATGAGCTGCCATATAGGGGCATCGGTGTTTCACAAATACATTTTGTTAATTTTTTTGTGTCAGTTTGTTTATTTTATTTTTCATTAATTTGGTTTAATGAGATACTATAATATTTTTTCAGTGCCATGTATCTCAACTAGTGTATTGTAATAGGCCTAATATTTATAACTTACAAAAAGTTATATTATGCTGGTGATTTCTTTGTAGAAAGATGATGAATTTATTGAAATAATTTTGCTACAACTGAGTTTTCATAATTTTTATTTAACCTTTACTTGAGTGAAGGATATATTCTGAGAATTGGTGATACACATTATACATGTTCATATCAAAAGAATATATCAAATGATAAAAGTGGCCATGATATTGACCTATTTTGCAGTCAAAAGTGATATTACCTTGAGATCAATGCAAAGGGGAGAAACAGAATAATTATTGATCAGTGTTTTAATTTTGTGCTTGGGCTATATTGAACCATTGCTATTAGCCAGGAAAGCTCAGTGATTAGAGCACCTTACTAGTAATACAGGAGTCCCAGATTAAGTTTCTGGTCCAGCCATAAATTTCTTTTCCTGTTACATTGGTGCCATGTACATAGGATTTGAGAACGTACACGGTTGTTTGGGTTGTATGGACCTGGATGTGTCGGCCTGGCTGCTTGGCATTTGGAGTACCTTACTCGAGTATTATGCAGTGGTCTCAAATTCAATTCTAGGTTCAGACATAAATTTTTCTATTTTCCTATTACATTTGCTTTTTTGGTGCCTTTGACCACCCCGACTTGCTGATGATGGTGACCTGCCAGGGCTAAGAAATTGGTGTCTTTAAGGGTGAGAACAATTTAAGGAGGGAGGAATGTAGTGCTTCAGCCTGTATGGATATCAGCCTGAATAGCTTAGTGATTGGAGCACCTGTCTAGTAATGCAGGGGTATTGGGTTCAATGTCCATAAGTATTCTGCTTTTCAGAGTGCATTGCACCAAGCAAAATAATTTTACATTAATTGAACACATATTATATGTAATCCTGGCCCTTAAGGGTCCTAAGTTAAATTTGTAAATACACCTTGTGTATAACTTTTAATACCATTTGTGTTTATAAAATTTCTGTCATTTTCCTGACATGTTTATTTTCTGTAGAGATGAAATATACATGTTATTTATATAGGACATTTTAACATACATACTGCAGTTAATATGCATGCAAAACTTTATTTGTAGATTAAAGTAGACAAAAAGAACTAATCATCATTATAAACAGTGGAATGATATTCTGAATAAACCAGACATGGATACATAAAGTGACATCAATGTGATTTTTGAAAAATGACCCAAGTTTTCCATTTAATCAAGAGAATGCACTCCAGCTAGTGTGATGAGAACTACCTGATATTGGTGGATTAAAACACAGAGTGAGCACTTTTCAGGATGTCAGAATTTGAAAGTATTCTACGACAGCTTGGGTCCTTTGGAGCATACCAGAAGCGTGTATTTATATTGGTCAGCATGTTTGAGACCCCTGCAGCATGGGCTATGCTTCTTCCTATCTTCTTGAATATTGCACCAGAGTGGAAATGTCCAGAATTCAGTGATTCTAATGCCACTCTAACAAACAAATCATCACTGGAAAAAAATGTTGCATTATCAGCAAAACAGTGCTCAGAAAGTGACACACTTTGTCCCGGAGCTGTGTTTTCTGAAGACATCCAGTCCATTGTTAGTGAGGTAAGGGGTACTGCAGGCTACTGTAGCATTTCATCATACATGTACTGTAGATTGAAATACATTTTTAGCTCACTTCAGTTGGGGGAGCTTATGTAATACCCTCAGCATCCCAGGTTAAAGTTTTTGGAGCAGATTTCTTTTCAAGTACTTTCAAGTACTTTTATGCCCTATATTATTTAGAGATGCATGGAGGATGCTTCTAGTGTGTTTCATTGTACCAGGCAAGGTTTCAGATGCTGCATTTTCAGCTAAAGAATGGCCAGGTTAATGTTTTTGGAGCAGGTTAAAGTTCTTGGAGCAGGTTAAAGTTTTTGGAGCAGGTCTCATTTCCAAGAAACTCTAAGCCCTATATTGACCAAATTTGCATGGATGATACATCTAAGGATGCACACTACCACACTTGCTTCGGATGCTGGATCTGAACTACATTTTTTAGATGAGTGACCAGTTTAAAGTTTTTGAGCAGGTCTCATTTCCAAGTAACTATAAGCCCTATGTTGACCAAACTTGCATGGATGATACATCTAAGGATGCACACTACTGGACTTGCTTTGGATGCTGGATCTGACCTACATTTTCTGGATGAGTGACCAGGTTAAAGTTTTTGGAGCAGGTCTCATTTAAAAGTAACTATAAGCCCTATCTTGACCAAATTTGCATAGATGATATATATCTAAGGATGCACACCACTGGTTTTGCTTTAGATGCTGGATTTGACCTACATTTTCTGGATGAGTGACCAGGTTAAAGTTTTTGGAGCGGGTCTCATTTATAAGTAACTATAAGCCCCATCTTGATCAAACTTGCATGAATGATACATCTAAAGATGCACACTACCAGGCTTGCTTTGGATGCTGTATCTGACCTACATTTTCTAGATGAGTGACCAGGTTTAAGTAAACTATAAGGGCTATCTGGACCAAACTTGCCTGGATGATGCATCATGGGATGAACACTGTCAAACTTGCTTCAGATGCTGGATATGACTTGTATTTTCTTGATGAGTGACTAGTTTAACTGCAAGCCCTATCAAACCAAAATTGCATAAATGTTACATCTAGGGATGCACACTACTAGATTATTAGTTTGGGACTTTGCCTTACTTAAGGTAGGTCGCGGGTTTGCTTTTGTCATCAATTTCGGTACACAATTTCGACGATTCGAGCGGTTGTTTTGTGCACATTTGGTTAGACGTCAGTTACATCACAAAGGCGATGTTGCATTGCTTCCCATTTATTTCTCTGAAAATTACTTTAGCAATAGAATCTAGTCCATACAAAGCGTAGAAAGTACATGTTATTGTCCATAATTGTATTGTCGTAAATGTATGAACCAAGAGTATTATAAGTTTTAATTCTGCTCTGATAATATGTGTAATGTATAAGAACAAACTAATAAAACATAATAAATGCCCAATGCAAGGAATAATTTATATTGTAAATGATACTAAACTGCTAATGGTCAATCAAAATGAGTCAGTGTTAATTAAAGATATGGCATGCAAAATGAAAGTTACCGTAAACTGCTAAGCCAAAAATTTTAAAGGTTGTATGTATGCACGTAATTTGCAACGAAGGGAAGGTGCGTAATGCACCATGTTTGCTCATCACAGCTGAAAAAAAACCCCAAAAAAACAAATTTGTTATTTTTAGGATAAAATCAATCCTCAACACTAAAAAGGGATGAAATTTAATTATATGCATTTTCCTCTTTTTTAAAAAAATATTTTGTATTTGAATCTCATAAAGTCGTTCTCTATATGTAGGCTAGCAAGGAATTGATTTATCATAGTGAAATGCATTAAACATGTTAAAATAAATTTATACAGACATCCGGCATATTGGACCTTTATGACACTCTAAACATATATTAATATACTACATGTATATATTACGAAATACAAGTATCAAGTACAATTTTTTCTATAACAAAATTAAGCTGTCTGTATATAAGCTGAATGCAAGAATTTTAAATTTTGCGGATGAAAAATTGATAAAGAAGAACAAAAAAAGAAAGAACAAATGTTTGAGAGTTCGACCTATATATTAAATTGCGATTGATATAAAAAGAACATTGCCGGTACCCCTTCCCCTCCTCAGTAATTGGGTGTTTTTTTTTTGTTTGTTTGTTTTTTGTTTTGTTTTTTTGACCGATTTCAAATGAAGTAATAATTCACGTGATTTATATTTGAAATCTTAATAATGAACTTGAAGATCCTTACATTACTTGAATTAATTTATTATCAATTGCAGTGTTGTCGCTGCATATTAATTCTAATGCACGAAGAATGTTTCTATCAATATAGCATTCGTTCTGACTTCGTGGACAGAATGTGAATTTCATAATACTAGAGAAGATAAGTAGCTGTTCTTCCAAACACGTTTCTGCAGTAAGTGAAATGCTGAATAAACTTACAGTGTGCATCTATGTCACCTTTTAGATCTTGTATATTACAAATATAAAGATATTTATATGTAAACGTGATTACATTCAATATATATGACGTTTTAGTCAAACTTTAAAATTATTTAGCAAAAAAACTAGTGAGAAGACATATTGATGATATTTTGAAATTTCTGAGTAATTCGTCTACATCTTTAAAAAGTTATCCGACCTTTTCTAAGGAAACTCTTTCGGTAAAATTGTTTTAAAAACGTCATTTTCCCATATATTTCTATAGTAATATAGCGTTAAAATCACGTAGGCAAAATTTAATAAAAATTTCAGATAATATGCCGCAAATTCTAAGGAACATTATATCAAATTTTCAGGATATGTTTTCTCGTAAGAATTTTTATGCAGTAAACCCGCGACTTACCTTAAGGTCAAGATCTAGTAAATGAGCTTAGACTTTCTTCTTGGTGCTAAATTCATTATGACGTCATAATTGATTTAAACTTAGTTTTTCCCGTACTTTACGGCTTCAATAGAATTATGTAGAAAATAAAGCACTTTCATGGAATTTAAATTTGAAATCATGCCAAATGTAACACCGATACCCTTATTCCATTTAATATCATTTCAAAGTAGAGATCAAGAAGATATGAAAAACCGTTTTCTGAGAGACTGTAGGCAATATTGATACATTTCCTTTGTCTGAAATAGAAAAAACTCCCATATTTATACCAGACTTTCTTCATTTTTCATTGAAAATGGGCAGTTTATAATATGCTTTCGATGAGTTTACCCCAAAACTATGTCCGGATACACCTTATTCTACCAAACTATATTCGTAAAGAATCATTAAAAGAATGTGTATCTCAAATTTGAGAAATCTGTGGGCACCTTTCATTCACTAGATCTTGACCATAAAGACAACATTCGTTGAGGTAAGCTCTGTAATCTCTGATTACCTATGTTTATGTGTAAAATTAATTTACACTATCTGTTAACTTTTTTTTTTTGCATAAATTGGTCACAGCATACTTAAAGTGCATTTAAGACATACAAATATGCCAGTCCAAGAGAATTCAGAATAATTTAGATTTTTCTACCCATGGATTGAACAGGAATTGTAATTCCTTGTAATTATGACCCTATGGAAAAAAAAATCAGATTACATTATTTGTGAAATGTGAAATGATCAAGGTGATGATGATTGATTTTAGATACTGGTATATGGTTTAGGTACATTTGAATAGGGACACACTTCATTAGTAGGTATACATTGTTACTACACTGATGGCTTCTGAAATAATTTAAGCTATCTGCTAAAGTAAGCTTGCTAACAATTTTGAACTTGTTAAGCCCTCCACCATGAAATTGGTAAAGTATGATGACTAATCATTTGCTTTTTTGTATTTTGTTTCAGTAGTTCTATCATTCCAATTCCATCTGAGCTTTTTAATAAGTGACAGAAAAATATATTCATTGCCAGATTTCTTTAGAAAATTTAGGAAGGATTAGCAGAATTAAAATGAAGATCATTTCTAAGGAAAACTAAGAACTATAGGGATGTGTGATTTTGTTAATATTGTGTGAAACATATTGTGATATGGAGGCTTAAATACCAGTATTTGGTACATAATTATAAAATCTGGAATTAATTCATTTATTTGTAAAACTTTTGATTTGAATTGTAAAGAATGTAGTAAAACAGTCAAACAACAACATCCTAGCATCCAAACTTGCTTTTTTCTTATATAAATTCAAATAAACAATGATAAAAATTAAAAAGTGAAGTTATGAGTTTACAGCATATTTGAAAGAAAAATTATGGAAATTCATTTCAAATCCTGGTAAAAATAATAGAAAAAAAAATTATGGAAATTCTTTTCAAATCAAAGAAAAATTAAAGAAAAATTATGGAAATTCATTTCAAATCATAGTAAATATATCATGATATTATTGTAATGTTTTTGGGGAGAATCGTCATACATCCCAACACAAAATTTTTGATGATACCCATTCCTAAATAAAATCTCTTGATTGGCAAATCATTTTGATAATTAATCATCTTAAAGTTTCTAAACATGTTTTAAAACTTTTGATTTTCTTTTAAATTGCAGGTACAATATATTTTACCAGTACATGTTTGAAAATGAAATTCAATTTTTAATTATTTTATCTAAAACTTAAGTTTTTGAGCAAAACATAACAAATCTCTAGAAATGTTTTAACAAATTATTTTTGCAATATGTATGGCAGAAGAATGAAAGTTTCCTATAGTAATTTTCTAGTTTTTTGATTATATCATTCTTCAAATACTAAGTTGTGAAATGTCAGACATTGAGAGGAAAATTAGCAGTGATTAAAATGATGGTGTCTATACTTGCAGTGGTCACTGGTGTGTGACAGGATGAAAATCCCCAGTACCATCACCACAATCCAGATGTGTGGTCTGCTTGTTGGAGCTCTTCTTATGGGACAGCTGGCTGATATCTTTGGTCGCAGAAAGCTTCTATATATTGCCTATTCTTTGCTGCTTGCCTTTTCTCTGGGCAGCGCATTTGCTAATTCATGGCAGTTATTTGCGGCCTTTAGATTTTTCATCGGTGGACTTGTGGGAAGTAAGTCTTTAATAATAATAAACAACTTTAATATTGATAAAAAGAATACTGTTGCATCGTTTATTTTGAATGGGGGGTGTCAATGTTCATGGATAACCAAAATTTTACTGGTTCATGGGGACATTTTATTTTGGTTGGTAACTTGTATATTCAGAAGTTCTCTGAATCAATACTTTGAAAAAGTTTGTTCATGGGGAGGAGTGACCCACAAAAATCAGAAATATTTATCCCTCACAAATGATGATTCGGCAGTAGCTCTGAATTACCCATTCTTAAAAAAAATGATGTCCTATGCTTCAAAATAAAGATTGAGTTTATTTTTATGTCACTCTTTGTAGGTGTGATGGTGGTAAATTTTGTGCTCCCCCTGGAGTTTGTGACACCTGATTGGAGGACATTCTGTGGGTGTGTGGGGTTCTGGGCTGTGGGATTGATGACACTGGCAATATGGGGGTACTTCATTACCAACTGGAGATACCTTATTATAAGTACCTCAGTTGCAGGAGTATTCATGCTTTTTACATGGTGGTAAGATTAATTAAGAATCATACTTGATTTTTATCCCTTGTTTGTACATGTATTTGATTCTTATATGTAATTGTTATTTTCTCAAGGTTAGATACAATCTACGTTAACTTTTGCATTATACTTTTTATTCAAACAAACTCTGGTATTTTTTTATTTATATAAATGCATGTTCATTGTAATAGGACACTGGTTTTTATCTGTGCAGGTTCGTACCAGAGAGTCCAAGATGGTTGTTGAGCAAAGGAAGATTCCACGAAGCAAAGGCTGTTTTAAAAAAGATAGCGGAATATAATGAAATTAGTTTACCAGACCTGTCTACATTAGAAATGGAGTCTGAGGTACATATATAAGTCATTTACGTAAAGAAAGTTTAATGTGACCATTTGGTGGGTTTCATTTTTGATTGAATTACTGGTATAACATTTGCAGGTCAGAAGTCAACCTGAGAAAAGATACAAAAACTTCAGTTACTGGCATTTATTTAGGACATGGAGCATGTCCAAAAATTCTCTTATAGTCATGTATGGCTGGTAGGTTAAAAAGTAATACATTCTTTTACTTACAAAATGCCGATATTCGACATGACCAATAGGAAAAGTTCCTTCAAAAACATTGATAAAATTGTCTTGTAACATTATTTTTTCCTTCATCTTTTCAGGTTTGTTTCCAGCTCAGTATATTACGGGTTAAACTTCAACACCAGCAACTTAGCAGGGAATCTACACCTTAATGTGTTCATTTCAGGTTTAGTAGAAATTCCAGCCTTGGTTTTTGTAGTGGCATTAAACAATCGATTTGGAAGGAGGAAAATCACTCTGTCTCTAATGTTATTGGCAGGAATCTCATGTGTAGCTGTTCTAGTCATTTCATTAATAGGTAAGGGAGAGACATAAATGTATACTTACTGGTAAATGTACTGATTTGTATTTCTGCACAGCTGTCAGTATGCAAATTATGTGTTCATTTTGACTGTTTTGTGTGTTTTTTTTTTTTGGGGGGGGGGGGGTCAAATGTTAGATAGTTACACAAAAATAGTATGTTGGTCTATGAATTGAATATGAGGGGTCCAGACTTCTCAGAATTTGTGCACTTATTAAATGTACATAGTAAAGTAAGAAAACGTGGGCCCCTCTTAATCCGGTAGGGAGCATCTTATTTATGAAGCTTATGAAGTAAAGGAAAGAGGCTTGGAAAAATTGCTGATCCATGCGTGCTACCATACAGATTTTCAGCAAACTTGTACATAGTCATTATGATATTCCATGTACTTTACAATTAAATTTATTCAAGTCATCACCCAAGGGCAAAATGAGTGATTTCAGGTGTTTGGTTTTTTTTTCAAAGTTGAAATAAAGCATGAATGCATGAACAATACAGATCTTATTTTACTGTGGTAGTAAAATTTTCCTTTGTTGTTGTACTTGTAGATGAATCTCAGATTGTCTCCATAATTGTTGTTGCGATGATTGGAAAGTCCGCTATATCTGGTGGATGGGCAGCCACTCAGGTGTTTTCTGCTGAGACCTTCCCAACAGTAATCAGGTCAGTACAGAGAAATTGTTTCTTATATAAATCCATTCTAAAGAAAAGTCAAAAACTTTTAATGTTTTAATGAGCAGTCAAAAAAAAAAAAAAAAATTATCGGACCCCAGAGTTAGAAATTGGACCTGTCGATGAGATATTGAACCACTATGACGTTTTTACGTCACACTGGAGCAGCTACAAGATATCTTATTTGCATTCATTGGTGTGTGACAGTTATGGAATTAACTGAGTTTAATCTACAGTGCGGGTAAAATTTACATCAATTATTTCAAACACGGAAGCAGGCGCAAGATATGTCAAAATATAAAGTAAAAGATATAACAGAAAATTAATTGACTGTGTTCTCTGGCAAAATGCAATTTTAAACCAAACTGTTTGTCTTAGGCTGTTAGTTTGGTTATTGTGTTTGACAAAACACATGTTGCCCTTGAACCCAAACAATAAATGTATATTATTATCTTTCAGAATAATATAGCCAATCTGATTGGTCGAGAGTATGTCACATGCAGGGAGAAAATTTATGATGTCTCCCTCACATGCAGGGTGATCGACAGCTATGTTTCTTCCATTTAGAAGTCAATAAGATGGTCCAAGATAGATAGCTTGTATATATAAAATATATCAATAAATATCTGGTGTTGTCAAGCAATAAAGCTTAAGGTAGTACATGTATGGGATACATGTACCTCCACGTTATGACGTATTTCCGTTTGAAGTATTGTTTTGATTTGCATGAGTGCTTATTATCGGGTCAAAATTTGTAGATACACCGTTTAAAGAACACTCTGAAGCTATTTCAGTGCAAATTCTCATAAGTCGGCATTTTAGTTAAAATAGACAAAAAGATCTCAAGTATATAAATTTACTTATAATTGTACTACGGACATTTAAAAAGCAAACCCCTGTAAAAGATAGTTTAAACATTGCTGCTTTTGAACACTTTTAAGCAAAAGCTGTATTTCAATTGTTTGAGTAACTGTACAGCACCTTGTGTGCGATGAGGCATGAATAAGTGTGATTACTTCACATTGTGCTGAATTATGACCGATCAATTATCACGTTAACGAGAGCTGGTCTTCTTTGTTATTTAATTCAAGAAGTAACTGTTTGGTCACAA
Organism: Saccostrea echinata; assembly: GCF_033153115.1. Lineage (NCBI taxonomy): Eukaryota > Metazoa > Mollusca > Bivalvia > Ostreida > Ostreidae > Saccostrea > Saccostrea echinata. The sequence goes on from NW_026889758.1 coordinate 20,739,040, forward strand.
ATCAGCTAGCTGTTGTATATAGTCCCAAAACTTTTAGATGAATGCAATTGCTCTGAATGAGACACATCTAGGAAAGCGATTGTCCATGCATTGTTTTCAAAATAGTTCAAAGTTGAAAACTACCACTGAAAGAAAATGTGAATTTTTTAAGTTTGGGAAAAAATGCTCATCATTTCTGAAATAGCACCCAGGTTTTTTCAACCCTTGGAAAATAAAGAAGGATAATTCTTCAGTTTGGATCTTTTAATTAAAAAAATTTTAAATGCATCTTATATTTTCATTTTATATATATTTTTTTCAATTTGTTTATTTCACTTTGCTTACATATTAAGATAATTCTAATTGTAGACTTTCATGAAATGTTATCCGTCTGTTTTCAAGAAATAAAGTTTTCCTCGTTTTTTACGCTTATTTTTTGTTGAAAATTAAAAAAAATTTTAAGACATATTTCTTGTCATTTTGGTTTTTATATACACTTTATATTAGTAAACTCTTGCCTATAATATTACCGGTAAGCTTTTGAAAAAAAGAATTATATAAGAAAAAAATAATTTTTGTATTTCTCATTAAAATAATAAAAAAAATTGTTAAAATCACAATTTAACATATTGAAAGGTGGAATTATTTCGAAACCTCCTTATTTGGGTAAATAAGTATGTAAAATAAGTTTTGTTTGGTATCCCATACCACCTTAAATGTAAAGTTAGCCTTGTCTGTTGACATTTTTTCATGAGTATGGCATCAGAGGAGAGGGTAGGAGAACACAAAGAAAACAAATTCTGAGAGAAATGATAATGGGAAAAGGTTTAGAATGAAAGTAGATATAGCTATAATGACAGTTAATATGATTTCAGGAATATCGGTATAGGGGCCTGTGCCATGTCAGCCCGAATTGGAGGAATTGCAGCCCCACAGATTGTACGACTGGTGAGTCTGAATTGGAAAACAGGAATTGTTGTTTCAACAAAACCTAATTCTTGAAGTTTAGTTGTACAAAATCCACCATGCTTAACAATATTATTTTGCAATTATATTCAACCAAAATTAATGTGTGTATGATGTAGCAATGTAGTGATTGTACATGAGAGAAGACTGTGCAAGTTGAATTTAATATCAGTAGCACACTAGAAATTTCATTAAACTATTTCAGAGTAAAGGTTCGTTAGATGTGCTACCATTTGCTGTGTTTGGGGGTCTTGCTCTGTTGTGTGGATTTCTGATGTTATGTCTCCCAGAAACCAACAACCAACCACTGCAAGACCATATTGTGACTGTCCCTGACCCAAACAGCAAGGTCAAGGTCAATGGAGTGTCAGAAGAGGAGATACACTTAGATGGTGTTGATTCTTAACACTGTCATTTTATTTATCAATGTACAATCAGTATTGAACAATTTTTCATGGTAGATCATTTTATTTTTTAGAAAAGCTTTTTTTTCTTTTAAAAGTCCAGCATTTTTTATTGTTTTAAAGGCTTTTTGGTTTATTTATTCTCATGAGGAATTTTATTTCCTCATTATTAGCTCAAAGTAGATCCTTGCCAAAAAACATCATACTTAATTTACTGAATAAAGATCTCATTTCAATAGAATTTGACAAAAATATACATGTATGTATTATATTGATATATAAGTTATATATATATATATATATATATATATATATATATATATATATATATATATATATATATATATATATATATATATATATATTTATTTATTTATTTATTTATAATTATATATTCCATCATTACCAAGAAGAATTGATCTGATAGCCATGTACATGTATCACTCAGTGAAAATTGAGTATTGTAGATATTGTGTACATGTACTTTTCGTATATGCAAGATTTTGTTTTGTTTGGTGAATATAGACTTTTTACCATATAAAACAGATATGATGTGATAATACAAAGATGACTTGTTACCATATAAAACAGATATGATGTGATAATACAAAGATGACTTGTTACCATATAAAACAGATATGGTGTGATAATACAAAGATGATGTGTGAATAGTACTTTTAATATTGTTAGAAAATTTGTTTCAAGTGATCCTAGTTAAAGGTAGTCTGAATGATAAACAGTTTTCATGTGAAATATGTAGTAATTGAGTGATAGTTAATTGTTGTAATGTGCATTTGTAGTAATATGCACATATGACCAATTGCATTTTCAGTATGTTAGATTAAAAAATAATACACAATTTTTCAAAGTGAATCTATTGATACATTTTTGAAATATTTTTCTGCAACGAAGTGACCATAGTATATGTATATAATCATGGGGATAAGTAATCATAAAAGACAAACTCATCATACTTTATTCTCTTTTTGAAATAAAGAAGCTGCACAATACAGGAGATTTCTGTCTATTGGGTTATTTTTTTTTTAAGAAGATGAGTAAATAAATTTATCTAATAGATTATTGTATTTATCACATGTTAACTCCTTTATCCCCGTGGATTGGATATTTTTTACATGTCCCACTGCTGTGATGTCACAATGGGTTTTGTGTCAAAGTGAAGAAGTAAAATAGTGTATTCTATATTTATCCTAATTTTAATGATTCTTGAGGTGTTTGATATGATTATGATATGCAGATATCTCTTCATTTCCATGTCATGATGCGTACTAGTATTTACTATAAGACTAAGGATTCCAATTCCCCTGTTCAGTAGCTTCTAATAAAGCATTTGTAGTGTTAATTAAACTCTTGCTGAATTGTCTTATTTCCTTATATATATATATATATATATATATATATATATATATATGCGCGGATCTAGAGGGGAGTCGGGGGGGGGGGGGTCCGGACCCCTCCCTTAAAATTTGCAGAGTTATTTAAAGTATATATTGAAGCAATTGTATAAAATTTACAGCTTTTTTTTTTTTTTGATCAAGAAATTTTCTGGGTAGGATAGTTTGGGAAAGAAGTTAATTTTTTTTCCTTGTCAAGAAATTTCTAGGTTGGAATTTTTTTGACTGGGGTGGAACCCCCCTCCTGGAAAAAATTCCTGGATCCGCGCCTGATATATTTATAGAGAGAAAGAGATTATGCCTCAGTTTACTGACATTTTAGATAAATAATTCCCTGCAAGTTCGGATTGGCTATTAAAATGTAATTAATCACTAAGAATAAGGAAAAATCCAACCAGAAGTGATAAATGTTTTATTTCATAACAGTTAACATTAAATTGTATTTGAAATATTTTAAAAATCTTTAAGCAGTTAAGTAAGTTTAATTTCAAACATGGACGGTGTATATATAGAGATAAAACTTTTACAAAGACACAAAAACAAAATGGACGAGTTCATTATAATGTAAATATCATTCATAAAAGGGGTCTTTTAATTACTGGGACTGTGGATTCACAACATTCCATTGAAAGTTGATTTCAATCAATTTTTTAAACGTCTTTTATACCGGCTCTCAGCAACTGATAAGTAATAAAAAAAAATTTGTGTATTTGACGATGATATGTAAGTAAAAAATATATTTCAGGTTCGTTAATAAATAATTTTCATTATGTGACACGTACATGTATGTCAAGTTATGTGAAGAAAATACACACAAGAATCACATATTGGTAAACAAAGATTCATTTCTTCAACCCCCCCCCCCCCCGACACCAAATAGATGAAACTTGCTGGACAACCATATTTTTGTTTCTTGTCCAATTGTTGTTGGCGACCTTATGTGCAAAACTGCACTCCACAAACTATCAACCATTGGCACATAATGTCGTCGAAGATGTGCTTTTTCAAAGAATGTTGCCATGTAAATTATTTTAAAGGAGCATATTTTTTGGCACGCATGATCCCGGACGTTCTCGAAACTTCATGCGTAAGTAGGTCTTCATCATTCAAACATTTGATTGCTATGGATAACCAAACATTTTCTGTTTGGATGGGCACTACCGAGCAAACATTCTTTGACAAGCCAAAAAAAGTCATCAGACGCAAGTATTGAGGAGCACATCCATAAAGTAGCTTTGTTTTCTATAGTGTACTATATATCGGCAGAATTTGGGGGATATGAGGGGAGAACATATGGCAGCGAGAACTGGTGCATGTATGTTCAAAACATATGGGGGGGGGGGGGGGGGGGAGGGGAATCAATGAAAATCCATTATGTAAAAATATGAATTTCACTTTTTCTCTAACATGTTGATAGTAAATTAGGTATATTTCCCATAGAATTTTTGGTATATATGAGAAGTTTCAGAAATAAACATAATTCCACACTGCCGCAAGAATACGCAGCAAGATTTCAAATTTGTGAAGAGACCCGTTGCAGTAGATATCGTTCATTTATAACATCCCGGAAATCCTAAAATTATTTCTTGAAGAAAGCTTTCACGTATACAAAGTTTGGGGGAAATACGTGATCATGTTTGCTTCACCCCTTATATTACAGAAAATAACTCTTAAAAATTCAAAACGTACATGTATTTCATTATGATTTCTAAAATATTTTGATCGTTAAAACCATTTTACATTCTTATCATACATAAATAGTAATTTTGGTTTAGCTTACAACAATTTAATAATATATTTCATTCCTTCATCACTTGACAGCACCTCTGAATAATAAATTACGTGAGACATTTATAATAAACTCTTACAGGTATTTGAGGTCAAAGGTTAAGATCACAAATTCATACATTGCAAATAATAGTTTCCAGATTATAATTTTAGTTTTCTTTGAGCTTTTTTTTTCGATGAAACTTAATATCACAACTCCCTGTGCCTAAAAATGACCAATATTGATTTTGAGGTGAGAAGGTCAAAGGGCCAAGGTCAGAAATTCCATACATTCCGACTATGTGCAACACTTCGTTTCTGTGCGATATCTCAAAAATCCTTAATAGTATGAGCTTTTGCGATGAAATTTTATACAACTCCCTATGGTTTATAAAAAAATCATATTGATTTTGAGGCCAAAGGTTCGCAGGTCAGGGTCGTTCATACATTGCAAAAATTGTTTCAAAGATGATTATTCAAGTTTTCCTCGATTTTTTAATGAAATTTTATAACTCTAAATACCTTGAAAAAGACTCCTAATGATTTTGAGGTCAGAGGTTAAACGTCAAGGTCAGAAATTCCTATATTGTAAAAAATGGTTTTAGTCCAGACAATGAACGACATATAATAACTGTATTTCTCTTTCAGCATTTTCAATGAAATTTTATATCATAACTCTCAGTGACTTCAAGAAGACCCCTATTGATTTTTAGGTCAAAAGGTCCAAGGTTAAGACCAGAAATACATACATTGAAAAAAATGGTTTCCAGATACTAACTTTAATTTTCCTTGAGCTTTTTCAATGAAATCTTTTATCATAACTCGCAGTGACTTAAAAAAGACCTCTACTGAGTTTAAGTTCAAAATTTCAAGATAAAAAATTCATATCTTGCATAAAATGATGATATAACTATTTTTCTTTGAGGTTTTGCAATGAAATTCTTATACCTTTAGTCAAAAAGACCACTACTGATTTTGAAGTTCAAAAGTCAAAGACCAAGGTCAGAAATTCATATATTGTATATATAGTTTTCAGATGATAACTTCTCTCTTCATTCTCTCTCTTTGCAATGAAAGGTAAGGTCACGAATTTCTTTCATTTAAAAAAGACCCCTATGAGTTTAAGGTCAATAGCTGAAAGTCAAGGTCGACCTTATTTTTCTTTCTCCGTCTGCGTTCCAGTCTTCCAACATTCTCTTTTTTCCTTAAGCGGGGGACAAAAATTCCCTGAAATAGCTTATTCAGTTGTCATTGACAATAAATCTGTCATTGAATTTATTCATTAACTAATCGATAAATTTTTTAAGTTATTTCAAATGCTAAAGATATCAGCATTATCATTGTGTGAACTCTAAGGTCATGACTACATGTGCGGCTAGGGTCTGAACATATTGTCGTCGGCGATATCATATGCACGTATAACCAACCCAACCCCCCACCATCCGCGAGAACATGTCCAGCAATTTTGCACATTATATCGTCATCGACAATATTTGTAAAGGCGATAATATATGCGGAGACAATAACATGCGCCTTCAAAGACCTCTTAATGTATTATAATGAATTTTCCTCCTGCTCAAGTTTATTTTCCCTTTTCCCCATGAGCTTTTGGGTATTATATTTTCCTTTTTTCCCATGAGCTCTGGGCTTTTATATTTTCCTTTTTTCCCCATGAGCTCTGGAGTTTTATATTTTCCTTTTATTCCCATGGGCTCTGGAGTTTTATATTTTCCTCTTCTCCCCATAAGCTCTGGGTTTTAAATTTGTCAATTTTCATGCTTAAATTGTTGGGGGTAAGAAAGTTATATGATCCATCTTCAGTGAAAAAATCAACAGTAGAATCGTTATGTATTTATCATCCGCTCAAGCAGAATTCCCAGTGTTATAATCCTGTACGTCATAGGAAAGCGCTCCACGTTGTTACTTCACCTCTGGATTTTGTAGCTCTAAAACAATTTGTAGACTGATGACGTTTTAAGAGAGCTCAGTGGTCAAACAATTTGATGTCAATTACTTCTCGAACAGAATTGGATAAAAAAAAATATTAATCCACCAAGACCTCGTTACGACATTGTTACAAACAGGAAACAACGCAATGTACGGTTTAACAAATTATTTGCTGTTGGAGGCGAATTTACGAATGATACATATAAAAGGTTGCTACATGTAGCCAGAATCAAAACCACACACCATGCAACATAGTTAAAGACACAATGTTGAAGTCTTGTCATGAAAAACTGTGTATAAAATTTAACACAGAAAACTTTGATACAATCACAGGACGTTCACATTGTCAAAAAGGTCCTTCTATCTGGCCTGGAATTCCATTACTGTTGTTATTCATAGGTGCTACCTTCTCTTGTTTTGTGAGAACACTCCTGGAAATTTGGTAAGAAAGCCTGGAAATGCACGACCCTCTTCGAAATGTCACACACTTGTTTTGCTCTTTCCTTCTCTTGTTTTCGATATTTCCTTCCTTTTCACAAAGTTGTACATTATCTTCACAATTTTTTACTTTTCCTGATATTAAAGACAGTGGTGTTTCTTCGCGAGTCTCCTGTGAGTCCTGTACATAATTTTGGAGCATGTGTGTTACCAAGGTTTCGTGACCGATCATGTGCTCGGAATAGTCTGCACCCATGAGTTCTTGTTCAACGCTCAGTCTCAACCCAACTGTGAACTTCAAAATCTTAAAAAGAAGTTGATAAAAATCTGAAGATATGAAGAATGATTTAGTGTTTAATCTCTTTTTATTTCAGAATTGATTGTTAGAGATATAAAACTAATAGACTAATTATTAAAGAAGTCCCACCCTCTGCCAGGCAGTGTAACTCTTGAAATTAACATTTATTTGAATAAGTCCTCAGAAGTTTTTAACTTCACATTGAAAATTAATAAAGGACAAATATATTACACAATTTTAGAAGAAAAAAAATTCCTTTAAGCAGGGCTCTAATTGGCGACTAATTTGGTCGCCATGGTGCCTAAAAATTACGATTGGTGCCTAAAAATTTTTGTAAGTCGCCAAATTGGCGACTTTTTTAAATTTACTTGGTGTTCGTCAAATTACTGAACTATAAACATTTTCATTTTTTATAAAGAGCAAAAAAGAAGTTTAAAAGTTAGCAACGGGCATGTCTCTATATATTGACAAATATCAGTTTTTAAATTGGGTTCTAAGAAAAATATACCCAGCGACTAAAAATTTGCATTGGCGACTAATTTTTTTTTTTGATTAGGAATCAGTTGGTGCCTAAATTTTAGAAGGCACATAGAGGCCTGTTTAGGCCTACGAAGAAACTATGTTTGATTGCGGTTACCCGATCGACTCTAATTTTATGCGCCGACCCAAATATTTTTTTTTATTTGCTTGTTAAATCAGGACATTTTTAATTAGTACCTGTTTTTTGAGATGTAAGGTAGGTAGTAAAAAAAATTATGGCTGTAAGGAGAGAGCTTCAAACCATCTTTAAAGAATCCTTTTTCAAAGTTATGCCTTTATTAAAAAAAATTATAAAAAATTCACAAATCACAAAAACAAAATTCTACCTATCTGCCTTATTTTATACTAGGATTTATCAACAGTAAACAAACTTTTTTCTTAGGCCATCACTCGCCTGAAATCCTATGTTTATCAGCACAAAATTATATTGGATTGATTAATTGTGTATTTTGCTTTACGTCCCATTCGAGAATTTTTCACTCATATAGAGACGTCACCATAAACCGGTGAAGGGCTTCAAATTTAGACTTTTACTTGGCACTCAGGGCCATTGAGTAGTGAGGGATCTTCATCGTGCCAACGCCTGCCGTGAAACAGGGCCTCGGTTTTTGATGTCTCATCTGAAGGACCCACAACTTTCACTTCAAAGTGCCAAGCGCATAGCGAAGGAACAGTTGCTACCTTTTTTCTATCGACTTGAGTCAGCCGCAGCTGAGATTCGAACACGACCTTACGATCACGGAGCGAGCGCTCTACTGACTGAGCTACCGTGACGGTCCGATGGTAGGCTGTTATACTGCTTAAGTATCAAAAACATTATTCCTGATAAACTTTTACCTTTTATCCTACAAGATATTTGTTTTTCAATTTAACTACAAACCAGAAGTTTCTGATGAGACTGTAGCTCTACTGGTCTGTATGTATAACAAAGGAAAAGTAGCACTTGGATTTGAAACTTTGCAACATGCAACAATAAATAGAATTATGTATCTTAATGTAGTCTACTTCTCTGCCAAGTTATATTGAAATCAAAAGAAAACTGTAGGAAGACTAGCGTTTTGAAAGTATTTCACAGAAATTTCTGTTTTTAGTAACTATGGCAACACCGTTCATCGAAATAAAAAACCGATGCACTAAATTATGTGTCTTAGTGTATTCTACTTGTGTGCTGAGTTATATTGAAATCAGACAAAAACTGTAGGAGGAGTAGCGTTTTAAAGGAATTTCACAGAATTTTCTATTTTTAGTAACTTGGCAACACCGTTCATCGAAATCAAAAACCGATGCACTAAATTATGCATCTTAGTGTAGTCTACTTGTGTGCCACGTTATATTGAAATCAGACCAACACTGTAGGAGTAGTAGCGTTTTAAAGGAATTTCACAGAAATTTCTATTTTTAGTAACCATGGCAACGCCGTTCATCGAAATCAAAAACTGATGCACTAAGTTATGCATCTTAGTGTAGTCTACTTGTGTGCCAAGTTATATTGAAATCAGAGCAAAACTGTAGGAGGAGTAGCGTTTTGAAAAATTGTTTACAGACGGACAGACAGACAGACGGACGGACGACGGACACCTTACTATCGCATAAGCTCTTCTGGTCTCTGACCAGTAGAGCTAAAAATTTAATTGTGTTTTCATTCACATTGTTATTCCCTAGAAACTTACTAGTATTTAACATTTTATATTGATTATTAACTATAAAGATGATCTTTGAAGAAAATGGGTAGATACATTTTACTTTTCGAATTCAGTGACATTTTTGTGAGCATTTCAATTGCTTAGCCGCTGATTTTCAGAACCTGAGGGACGGACAACCTTAACTGCTGATTTTCCGAACACCTTAAGTGCTTATTTTCAGAGCCTGCGTGATGGACAACAATTAATTACCAGAAGAATAGCCAATGATAAAACAGCACTCCACACAGAAATCACGACCACAGCAAGTAGCTGAACTCCAAGCAGGTAGAAACCACCACCATGAAAAACACCACTTCGTCCCATCGTGGTGTTCTCCAATGGATCATATCTGGCAAACAGACCAACAGCAAGCAATCCCTGGACAAAACGACGAAATTATAAAATTAATTTTATTTTGTAAAATGTTTATTTTTGTGTCATGAATGCCGATGATGGTAATTAAGGTCACATTATGTTTGATTATTCAAACTTTATCAGAGTAAATATAGTTTTAAATTAACATTTTTTGTAATATATGTAAATATACATGCATCTGGAAATTTACACCGTAGACCTACCTTTTGATTTTCTTTTCTAAATATACATACATGAACATTTTGACCAGTTTGCTGTTAATTTAGTAAATTCTAAAGACTTTCAAATAATTTTATTGCTTGTTCAATTTTTAGTGCCAGAAAAATGACAATTAATATAAAAATGCAGAAAGGTAATTGATCATATGAAGTAATTTGGAACGTTTTCTTTGTCGCAATTTTGATTTTACATAGAATGGCTATATTTGGTGCCATGATTTAATCAGATAAAAATATTAAAGGAGAACTCCTAAAAAGTATTTATGTGTAAGTTGCAACTAAACCCTTGTGCTGAAAGACGGATATTGAGTATTGACCTCCGTTTTTCTTTTGAAGTTATGAGTGAAAATATTGAAATTTTTTAAGAAGAAATCAGCAAAACTTTTGATTGCAGAACCCAACCTCCTGCTCTCGCTCTTAAGTCCTTGGGACTTTCTATGATATATGCTACATGTATACTGTCTTTATATAATTATTCATAGTAAAATTGGAATGTAGACTTTTCGTCTGATTTGTTTCAAAGTTGTGAGTTCCAGGAATAAGCCAAACATTTCAGTTCACCCAAGTGTCAGGTATCTAAAAATACGTTGAGTAATAAAGACATGTCATATCTAAAAATCTGTTTCAAGAGAGGCCATGATATGCAAAAGTGATATGATATACCAATATTGGCAATCAGATGGTTAACAAAGGCATTCTGGCCATGGGTAGCTTTGTAAGATTTAGGATTCCGAGATTTATATAATATTTTTCCACTTACCCATATACCACAGGTCCCATGTACAGAACTCGCTCCAACAGGATCATCTATCTTCAGTCTGTCTAAAACGTGTATTGACAGCATCGACAACGCCCCGCCCAAGGAACCAACCACGATCGCCTCCCATGGTCGAATTACCGCACAGGCACCTGTAAAAAGTTTTAAAAAGTAAATTTACAAATTGGTTTATAAGAATTCTGTTGAAAGAGAAAAATTGAGCTTGCTTACCTGTTATGGATACGAGGGCACCCAATACCGAGTTCACAATGCAACCGATGTCGTATTTACCCTTGAATCGAATATATCTGGAAAAAAGAAGTTAAGGTTTAAATTCTTTTTTCAAGCCAATCGATAAAAATCTCCTATTTGTAATTTTCGACTCACGAGATAAGGATGCCAATCGCTCCTCCACCAATGGACCCGTTCAAAGTGACCACAGCCGACCTGCATCAGTGATAACACAAATTTTAGAGGAATTGAAACTTCTTTGTTATCATACTTCACTAAATTTTTACTTCATTAAAATCTAAAAATATCTGTTAAATACGGAAGTGTATTGCTGCCAATTGGTAGTTAAAACATGTAATTAAAAAAAAAAAGATTAAAAAAATCTATTGACCTACAATATGATTTAAGTTTATCACAAGATCCATGTGACCAAAAAAAAGTCCTGCCTCAGACAACTGTCCTTGAGTGTATTTACATTATAGAAAGAGAGCCAAGTATACCGTCTTTGATGTGACTTCCCGGTGACTTCCCCCAGTAATAAAGTAATGTGTTACGTCACAGAGATGGCAAGACAACCATTTGCATGTCTGCAACCATTACTATCGACTACTTCCTTAACTACAAAGCTCCCTTCATTTATCCCATTACAAGTGGACCGATAAGTCGACTGTTCTGACGCAAGACAGCTTTGATTCAAATTTACCTAAAAGAAGATTATTAACGAAAGTCAGGGACTCAGACTCACTTTGCCGCCAATTTCCATTTGCCTCCAGAGATTCCGAAGGTACTTCCACAGTTAAAAGCCAGCCATCCCCACCTGCAGAGGAAAAGCGCATCAGTAAAACTTTAACAGTACATGTAGTTGTATCAAAATCAGTTTTCAAAATATAAAGAGAAAAAAATCACAAACTCAGTGATTGATTCATTTGCAGATTAAATAAGTGGCCAAAAGAATTTATGGTCTATACTTTAAAATACAACTGTTCGATCGAAGTTGTAATCAAATATAATCCAAAAATATGATTTTTTTTTCCGCATCAATGGGATTAAAGGAAAAAGTCAAAAGGAGTATATTGCAGCCAAAGATGAGCTATATTGATAGCATAATTATAGTTGTCATAATTATTGACCACTCCTGGAGATCCAACAGTGAATTTTAAATGTGATAATAACTAACAAGTATGAGAAATAAAATATGAAGTATGTTTGAGACACGGCTACTGATGCATAAAAAGTTTAAAGAACATGGCCATCCCGCTAATGTTGCCATAGCAACCACCACCACCAGCAGCGTGGCCATCAGCAACAGCGGTCAGCTTGATGGTTGCAGTGGCTGGAATGGATGCAGTAACAGTGCTGATGACAGTGTGCTTGTACTGGCGGGGTGCAAAAGCAGAGGTTATTTGGTACCCATGTTTAAAGGTTACACAACATTCTCAAAAAACAAGTTTTCATTTATTCATTGTCCTCCAAGTCAGATTTTTCTATACTCTACAATCTAGGTAGATTCTAGATCTTAAAGGAAAGATCAAATAATTGTACATTTTTAAGGAGAGGCCGGGGTATATACTTTTAATATTCTGAATTTTTATAACAAAGAAGGTCCTGAATAGGGTTTTTTTTTTTTTTTTGGGGGGGGGGGGCTTCATTCATTCTATGAATTATGTAAGAAAAACACCCTAAAATAACATTTGTATTGCAATTTTAGGGGAACATTTCATATGCGCTAAAAAGATCTATATGTTAGTTTACAGTGTTGAGGTAGATCTACCGCCTATAAAGTCCTAAGATTCCTAATAAAATTCTTTTTTGTGGAAATCGAGCTTCCAATTCAATGAGAATATAAAGGTTTGCATTATCAAGAAGCATAAAAAATAACAAAGATTTTTGGGAAATATTTACCAGAGCATAAACATCCCAATCAATGCACTGACGGGATTTCCAAGAGGGAGCGGTTTGATTCCGTTATCATAACGACCGAGTCTCGGTCTGAGAATAATAGTCGCAACAAGTGCAGACACACCACCTACAAGATGAACGGCACCCGCCCCCGCCACGTCAACCACCCCTAGTGTTCTTAGGAATCCATTAGATGCCCACTCCCAGTGAGAAGGAATGCAGTAAATCAGTGTATTGAAGAACGAGAAGATGATGTAGGCAGTCATCTTGGTTCTTTCCGCCATGGCTCCAGATACTATCGTCGTTGCTGTAGTGGCGAAGGACATTTGGAACACAAATGTGGAATAAAGAATTCCCATATGTTCGTCTGAGGTATCCACGAAGAAGTACCCTACTCCACAGAAAGGATTGGAGTACTTGCCGTCTCCAAAGCTGAGTCCAAACCCGATCATCCAGTAAGACAAGCCTCCAAATACAACATCCACTGCGTTTTTCACCATAATGTTTACTTCATTTTTGCTTGAAATGCAACCAGCCTCAAGAAGACCGAATCCTGTCAATCGAAAGACAGTAAAATAACAAAATTTGTATTGAGAAAAAAATCCTTTATTCAAGGTGTGTAAACCGATAGGGTTTAGAAAGGACATTTTATTTGAAAATTTAAACTTGGAAAATGTATATGCTTATATGCTGGACTTCATTTAATAATAATATCATAATTATTTGAGGTATTAACAGTGAACTTATTTATTAGTGACAGTAAAATATATATCCTGGATGGACAGTAATGGTGTGCCAAATACAATGACTGAATTCAATAAATAGCAAGGAGACTTTAATTTCATGTACTATAATTATCTTGATAGAACAGCTGGATTATGATGCTGGTGCAATGTACTATAATTTGGTAAATTGTTTTTGTAAAAGAATTTATCAGAATAGATTAATCAAATTCTTCGATAATGAGTAATAGAATTTAAAAGGAAATGCAAAATAACTATTAAGATATTATGAATGAGCAATAGAATTGAAAACTTTGAAGTAGATAAGTAAAAGAGCTTTGGGTCAGAACTTTTACTGTGATGGGGTGCATGGGCACTGAGGGTATAAATATTACAATCATGGATAAACCTTGATTGGGGGATGATGCTATATTAGGGTTCTTGGTCACCAGACAGAACTATGGACAAAGCGTAGATGGCAGGGCAATGGTAAGTCAATGAAAAGTATTTTTATATCCGGTATTATGAATACCATTTGAGCATAAGGTACCCTACTTGCGAGAAAAAACTATACCTTCTCTCTCTCTCTCTCTCTCTCTCTCTCTCAGTTCTTGAATATTTTGGCTCTATATAACTTTTTGACAATACTTATATCAATCTAAAAACTCTTTCTATAGTAAAAGTGAAAAAATTCAATAAAAGTGATTTTTTTGTACCTTTTACTAATAATGTACAAAGATTACTTATTATTGCAAAGCGTTGCAAAAATTCTCCTTTCTATCTATGTAAAGCTGTTTTATTTGCATTATTCATAATCAATTTTGACGTTGCATGACATCAAGTTTTGACCTTGAATAAACAACCAAACTCAGACAAAAAAAAAACACTACTGATCGCGTCAAAGTTAATGGAATTCATGAAACATGATTTTGGCTTTTCCATCAGAGAGTCGTACATGCTCTAAAGTCAGGAATTCTGACATTAAAGAACGTTTAAGCCCTTTGATTTTTAGACCAGCTTATCATGGAATCCCTATAATATGTATGGTATTAATTTTCATTTTTTGTGTTTTGATTAAATATTGATTTTCTTTTTTTTTTTCTTAAAACTAATCCCTTAATTTTCTCGTTCAATCGTTTTCGGATACAAGTTTGCTGATTATTCCCATACAGATAGTTATTAGGAATAAATAACAGTTCATAATCATCAATAATTCTAGTAAAACTGAAGAAACGGTACACATACAAAACATGAAACAAAAGGGCTTTTCAAACATATTGAGAAAAAATATTTTTAAAAAAACGGTCTGCGAAGTCCATCTTTTTGCGTGTATTCACAAGCGAGAAACTGGCTAAAATGTAAAATTTTCAAAAGTACACCATTTATTATTTTGTTTAAGAAGATCGTTATGTAGATGTTTACAATAATAGAAAATAAAAAAATCCGCCCACCCGCCCGAATTTGATGAAAATTTAAACTTTAAATATGTGGTCCTATGGCCAAAAGCTGAAAGGTCAAGGTCGACTTTTTTCTTTCCCCATCTGCAATTTTTTCTCTCCATTTTTCTATCCTTTATGCCACATGGGGTTGTGGTATAAAATTTCATTGCAAAAGCTCAAAGACTCCTCGAGATATTGCCCGGAAACAAAAGAGTTACACACAGACAATGTATGAATTTATGACCTTTGACCTTTTGACCTCAAAATCAATAGGCGTCTTCTTTAGGTCATAGGGAGTTGTGATATAAAATTTCATTGCAAAAGCTTGAGGGCTTCTGGAGATATCGTCCGGAAACGAAAGTCTTACACAGACAGAAATACAGACAGCTAGACGGACGGACAGACAGACCCAAAGTTATATCCCTCACTTTCATGACAGCGGGGGACAAAAAAAATGTAATAAAAAATCACGATAAAATACAAGACAAAGAAAGTAGAAAAATAAAATTATAAGGCAGTTCAAAGCTGGGTCATGTCGGATTTTTGGTAAGGAAAAATATCTCGGATAACCTAGGCCTGCAACCACCACCCAGCGTATATAGATCTATTAAAAGAATTGATATCATCGGCCTCAGAAGTGGCCGATCTATATGTGGTTGTGTTAGAAAGTGAACAGAAATGAGACTTTTTTAAGTTCGGTAAAATAATTCGTTAATGATAATATGTATAAAACTTAAAAGTAAAGTATTCTATAAACTTGCTTTAAACAAAGTCTTAATGACCATTATATTTGTCAATTTTATTTTCTTCACTTTGCATTTATTGTATTGTCCATCACTGCCTAGTGCAGCAAAGTCTGCAGAAATTAATCATCGGCACGTGATAAAGATCTAAGATACAAGCGTGTGAAAGTATACTTTTTTATGGTCATTTGAAGATCTGAATATGATAATGCATTCTTATCACCTATCATTGATTTTCATATCAATGAATCAGTTTGATTAATTAACAAATGCACTGAAAGTACGTGTTATTTTATTTTATTTTTTAGACAATCTGAAAAATCTTACGTTTTTCTACTTGGTATATAATGTATCTTAACAGTGTTTAGCAATCATGAAAAGAGTTATCTTTATAACCATGCAGTTTTGAATATGTGCGGATCTAAAGGGGCGGTTGTTTATTTGTTTGTTTGTTTGTTTTTTTTGAGTGGATATGACCCCCCCTTTTAAAAAAAAAAAAAAACCCTGGGTCCGCACATGTTAAACCAACAGAAATATTTAATTAAATGTAAACCATCCAAGTGCTGGACAAACCTGATTGCATGGTAAAGATGATGAATGAACTGGTTAGGATCCACGTGGCGTCGTCCCACGTGATGGGACCCACACTGTTCGCACCAATCATACTGTACACAGTGGTTGGATGGGAATTCGTTTTATTAATGCTGACTGTCATATTACCTGTTCAAAAAGTGAAGCTGTGAAAAAAGTTCAGTATCTTAGTACATTACATAGAAATATCCTTATTTAAAGTATAACATTGAGAGTAAGGGCCTCCTAATACACGCATGGAGAAAATTGAGAGCAATACAACTTGTCCGATCTCTTCGTGATCTCTGAAAGCCTCGAAAAGTTCGTGTTGTGTAAATGTTTTGGGAAACCATAAAGAAAAAATGAAAAATTTAGGATACTGCCACATTTTATGTTGTCGAGATCACTGAGCGATCTAGGCGCTCACGGAGATCCCTCAGAGATTGTCCTTGATAAAACTACATTTTTGTATGTATGTTTATTTTAAAGATGTATGATGTAGTCTATCCTAAATGAATTTATCCTTCTTTTATTTCACATTCATCCTCTGCATTAATACTTGTACCTCTGTCCTGAATTTACATGTATGTACTCAGTGTCATAATATTTTAAGGGGTTATCAAAAAGTTCGTGGACTAGCGCCCTTAAATTAAAACAGTTTTAGGTACATCAATGAATTTTAACCCATTTAGTTAGTATCATCTTTTCTATATATGGAATAAACCATAAGTCATAAGTTTTTATTTCTTAATAAATTGTTAATGTTTTTGTAAGCAATGGTTTGTCCGGGCGGCGCTACCTCGAACATGACGTTTTTTTTCTGTCTGAGTGTAACTTAGAAAAACACTTTTAATATGAGCATTTGTCATCAAAAAACCCCGTTAATTCAGTTATGTGGTATAACACATTTGTTCCATAAAATTTGCAATTTTTACCTCATTCTGTAAGTTCTATAAAATTTTATCGTAAATTCAATATGGTATGTCTAAACAATTACGGGCTGAAAATGACGTCAAAAAGGGGGTGGGGTTTCTTCTTTCAACATTCTATAACATTCAAAATTCTATATGACAAAACTGGTATAGGCCTAGGAAATGTTTAAACGGGCTACAGAGCAATAAAATGCATCCAGAGTACTTGTTTTCAAATGCCGAAAATGATTCAGAGAGATGTACAGTCAATGTTAATTTGTAGTAAGGGGGTCAAAAGTCAGTCACGTCGAAATGAACTCCAACAAGCAAAATATGCTGGAATAATCAAGTGAGGATCTTTTCCTATGTATAGATCCATTTACAATATTATATGCATTGAAAGCGCGCTGTTCATGAAATAAGTCCTTACATAACTCCAGGGAATCTCATCGAGATAAGTGTATGAGGTAGAGGGAGCGGACACTGAGAAACAATAACGTCAGCAGCGCCGGGTGATCATATAATGTCTTTATTTTTAATAATTTGGCAAATTATCAACGTATCAAGCTAAAATTTTCAACAGTTCTTAAACTTTTGTTGTTTTATGTTCCCTATAAATTTTGTTTGCACAGACTACATAGTATTAATTTTATCGCATCAGTCCACGAATTTTTTGATAACCCCTCGCACATTGTCATCATGTGCCATAAGTTTAAATGTTTTTGAAAGAAGAAATGAACTTGAACTTGGAGTTTCTAAGCGATTGCTTTCCGATCGTTGGAAGACTTTTTTGGTGTAGAGTCGAACTTTAAAGAGACCATGTAGATTGTGGGGACCTCTGGGAGATCTGAATGATCATGGCGATGACTGTAGAGAAATCTAGCCAATTTGCGGACGCCACATCTGTGGTATCCAGTCTCTCAAAAAACGCCAAACGATATCTTGAATCTCTCTTTCAAAGAATTCAATATATTTTAAACGCTTAAAGATTATTCAGTGGTCTTTTTTCAGTCTAACAGTAAACGCTCTTGGTCGCACTTTTTTCTCTAAGCAATATCCGAAGATGTATCAAAGATCTCCATTAGCAATCGTTCATTTATCTCCCAGAGGTTGGTACAAAAAAACAATGTAACCATAAATTTCTGAGGGATTTTTTCAGTATGCGCTCCATGAGCGCCTGCTAAAATTTTCATGGAACAACAAGCACTTTATGATCTCTGTATTTTTAACATTTACTCAGACTTTTCGAGGCTTTCAGAGATCGCCAAGAGATCGGACAAGTTGTACAAAGGACTCTCAATGATCTCCATGTGTTAAAAGAGACCTTTTGTGATCGTTGGGAGACTTTGTTTGGGTAGAGATAATACTTTGAAGTGGCGACCTCTGGGAAATCCTGAGAGATCATCGCTAGGTGATCGTTACAAAATAAATTGTTAAGAGATCTGGCCAATTTTGCGACGCTGAGCAATCTCTCAATAGCCGGAATGAGTATTATTATTCGTGCACGACTGGTTGACCGGTGTCGCATAATATTTAGTCCGCCTCGTTTAAAGGTCCGGGGGGACCTAATACGATAACATGTAAGGTCTGCCTTTTATAAGAAAAGGTCCGGCCCGTATAAGAAAAGGTCCGCCGAAGTTTAAAGGTCCGGGTGGTGCAAAATGTTTTGATCTTGACTTAAACACATTAAATTAAAGAGAGATCATATGAAGAAAGATTAAGGATTTACCCTAGCTGTTGTGTTTATTTTTTTGTACAATATATGTCTTAGGGCAGGAATTGCTTGCTACTCCATGTTTAGTTTGCTTTTAGCAATACCATTTAGGGCAATGACTTAAAAAAAATGTCGCATTTATTGGGCTTGTGTTTATTTTTCCCCAGCATTTGATTTGTGTAAATTAGGACGATTAAAGGTGTGAAATCTGCCGGTGTGCATAGGCAATAAAACAATGTGTGAAGTATTCGTATACCTGACAGGTACCCGCAGGTAGAGCCCGCGGCAGATAGCAATGACAATGTAATGGTCATGTGTTTAAAGCAGTAGATATGAATTCTCTATTTTAATAAATTATGCTGAAGAACAAACTATAATACTGTTATGATATTCATGCGTACACATCAAAACTGTGATATATATAATTATATATAGTCTATTTTTATTACAATATTTAAAGAAATTTCTTATTCCAAGTGTAGAGTTTAATACTAAGACCAATAAAAAATAAATTTTAACAATTAACTTAACTTGTTTTCAGTTTATAATATTTTGCCCTTTATTTGTGGATAGGGTAATATATAGCTTAATGATGTATTCGATCTATATTTACTGCAGAAACAAAATACATGTAATGTTAAAGCTTAAAACAGGTAACTCAATGTTGAAAACATATACATCAGATTTAAGTATTTAAGAAAGAAAAAGAAATTACACATTTTACTCTGACTATAATAGAGAGACTGTGGGATAATCTAGCAGGCTGTATTGTATGACCGATTAAAATTTGAAATCATTATTGTAAAATATTTTCTTTTATTACTGACATGAAGCATTTTGGGCAATGTTGAATGTCCAGTTCTATATACAAGTCATTTATGTATCTCACGTCTGTATGAACGGGGGAAGGGGGAGGGAACATCAGTTGATCCTCTTCCTTTTTTGCGTATCAAGGAATTTCTAGTGTCTTCCCACTTAGCCAACATTTTGAAAAAATACAGGTAAAACACAGGTAAATATGTGTTGGCTAAGTGGGAATGGGGTGCAGACTGAGAACAAAAGAAATAAATTACAGGTAGGCTATAGTCTGTTTTAAGCTACATGTATAAGCCGAATACAATTATTTAATTTGTAGCATGTACATATCAGAACACCATGATGAATGTAGTTTTTTTTGATGAATTGAGTTTCAGTGCAAGTACAAAAATATCTTTTCTTAAAAATATAAAAATAATTGATATATTAATTACAGTATGATTTAATTAATTATTTTAATAATTAACAGTTTTATTCTTCTTTATTGCTGTGTTGTATCACAATTTTTTTTTTTAATTTTCTTTGTCACATTTGTAACATCTTTGGCGGGAAACGTTTTTAAATATATTTATTATAAAATAAATGTTCAAAAACCGATCATTGAATATATTTAAATTATTAATCATTATATCCTCCTTCTTTTTAAATAAACTATAGCTCAACTTGAATCAAGTCTAAAATTTTAAAGTTTAAATGGAAAACACATAATATGCTGCAACATAGAATTAAATATTCAAACTGTATATGAAATTTTAAAAGAAAAATGTACAAACATTAATTCTTCAGTAAATATATAGTTTTTTTTTAAACATTTTCCATGGTAGAGTAAAATAAAACAAAATGACAGGAATCCCCCCCCCCCCCCGAAAAAAATTTAATTTTTATGATATGAAATAATACATAGGCCCTATTAGAATCATATATAGTTAAAAAAAGACAGGGTTGTGAATATCAAGCATGAAATTTTCTAAGTTGATTTTTTAAATCAGATAATGAATCAGTTTGTATCAAAAGATTCTGTTACTGTGATCATTATCACAGTCGAATATTACATACTCAGATAAATATTTTTAATCACAACTGATAAATATATTTTGGAATATTCAAAATTGTTTCTACAATGTAATATACAATTTCTTTGGTATGATTTAAAATACTTTATTTCTTAATTAATTTTCAACATTTTCTTTTATCAATATTCAATTTTTAATTTAAAAAAAATGCAGATTTATGTTTATTTTTTACTATATTTATATAAATTAATTCTTTTTTTTTTTCTAGAACTTCATTTTTTTTTTAAATTTTAATTTTGATTTTATGTTTTGACTGAAGTTTTCATTTGAATTTATTTTTACACTATTTTTTTCAAAGGTAGTAATTCTCAGGTAAAGCACATATACCTGAAAACAGACTATAGCCTGTTGATCACTCAGGTGTAAAAAATCAAAATGTTGGCTATGTGGGAATAGGATTTTTCAAAATGTTGTCTAAGTGGGAATAAACCCTATTTTCTACATTAATTTGTGCAATAACCACCCCCCCCCCCCCAATGCGCCCAGAAATATACTGACTGTTTCTGGGGACGTTGTTAAGCGTGCGATTTCAAGCTACATGATATGTACATTTTCGTGATGTCGACTAGAAGCGTTTCAGTCTAATTTTAAATCAAAAATATATTTCTTTTGTAAAACGCTGATTATTTATGATTATTTATTTTATTCATTTATGTAGCATCCACAAGTCATTTTACGTTATTTATTACGCCATGTGACTATATACAAAACTACCAATTTTAAAAAACGTATTTAACACATGTTCATATCTCCAACTTAAAAAAATCATATTGAACTGTAAAGGTAAATTGTTTATCAATCTAAAAATTATAATTTTATATTTTTTATTGTTGCATATTATTTTAATTTCTTTCAAATGATCAAGCATGTTCTGAAATAAAACGTCACGAATTTAACGCGTCGTAAAAACCGCATTCTTTTATTCCGCCGTTTATAGGACAACAGAGGATATATTCAGATTTTTTTGTTCAGCAGAAGATACTGATGATCATGCTGAATATAATGATACCAAACACGACTAGCGAGATTCGTATATTGCCATGATAATAAATAGCCAAATGTAAGTATTTTTTCAGAGAGTGTTTTCACTCGTTTGACGAGCCGGTTGCATATGTGTTACAATAATAGATCGAAAGAGAATCTTCTCTTCTATAAGAAACTGTGTAGATTTATTTTCCTTACATCAGCGCTAAAAAGCGATCTTTCAAATAACAACACTATATAGTCAGCGTGATTTCTAATTTTACGTTATTTTCACGCCTTCCACACTATAAGGATTAACCGTTTTGTAATGGAGTTTGTTTACTGTAACTATAGGGATATTCAGAGGGGGATAACTCTCAGTATCCTTTTTATGGGGTGCCCAAAGGGGTACTTCTAAAAATAATAGATTTTAATCTAAGAAACATACTAAACTATAAATGTCAAAAATATCATAAAACATGAAACAATGATTAGGACTGGAAAAATATCAATAAAGTAAAATGATGTTATTATTTTGAGGCAATAAAAATTTATAATTATGATTAAGATACAAAATAAAAATTTTGGAAAATAAGTATTTAGTGTAAAATAAAAATGAATTAGTCTATGAATTTTTTAATTAAAAGAAATATAAATAAATTCATTTTAGTTTATAAATAAATTAGCTTATTTTATGATATGTTAAATTCTAGAAGAATGTGTTTTAATTAGAAATTCATGTAACAGAAAATTTTGTAATGTGGGATATCTTAAAAATACAATCATAACCTTCATTAAGTTTGTCTTAAATTAGTATTTCCATTACTATAAAGTTTATATCCAGCACTGGCATTGTATTGTAATGTAATAAATTTTTATTTTTATATATAACATGCATACATTAGTAAAAATATTAGTATGTGCAAAGAGCACATCATTTTTTTTTCAAGAGATATGCCTGGTCCGAGGATTTTTCGTTTGACAGAGAGAGGAGTAAGGCAAACTACTATTTTAAAATCATTTTCCATGGATGTAGATCTGCATATGCATTCATTTTAATTGTGTTGTGTAGATATTTTAATTTTTTAAAATCATTTTCCATGGATATAGATCTGCATATGCATTCATTTTAATTGTGTTGTGTAGATATTTTAACTTAGATTATATTTGACTTAGTTACTACTATTTCTGACGTTTCTAAGTATTCTTGATTAAAATATTAATATGTTTTATATGCGTGATAGAGTATGAACAGATGGATGGGTAGATATATAGATAGAAAAAAATTCAAATAGGCAAAATAGTATTACTGATGCATCAAAGAGGTCTTGAATAAAAATTAAAACGAGCAAATTAAAAGAATTGTGGTCCCCCGCTTTCGGTGTCTTTGTGGGTGAGATGTCATTATTTATGGCATATTGTGACAAATATGAACGCCCTATCATGTGTCATTCAAAAGTTATCACCAAAGTTGATGTTTTTGAAAATTAGGTTAAACATGAAGGTAAAGGTCAAGGGGTCAGAAATCTTAGCATGCTCCGAAATATTTTGTCACAGGTAATGCTCACGTCAAATATGAAAGCCCTATCTCTTTTCATGCAGTCAAAAGTTATAAGGAAAAAATAACATTTTTGAAAAGTAGGTCAAACGTCAAGGTTCAAGGTCAGGGGATCAAAAATCATAGTGTATTTAGAAAGGTCTTGTCACAGGTAATAAACATTTGAAATGTGAAAGCCCAATCTTTTCTCATTCAAAAGTTATGACCAGGGTTAAATTTTTGAAAAGTAGGTCAAACTTCAAGGTCAAGATAACGAGGTCAACAATCATAGTGTATTTAGAAAAGTCTTGTCACAGATAATACACTTGTGTAATATGAAAGTCCTATCTCTTCTCATTCAAAAGATATGACCAAGATTAAAGTATTTGTGACAGACGGACAGACTGACGGGCGGAAGAACGAATGGGATTTAATGTCCCTTGCTTTAAATGTTTTACACGATTGAGAGAGAGAGAGAAAGAGAAAGGGAGAGGGATAGAGAAAAGGAGGGAGAGAAGAAGAGAAAGAAAAGGAGATAGAGATTTAATAATTCACAGACTATTTAGACAACCTTTAATACGAGGGCTATTCATTAAATAGTGAGACTTCTTCAATATAGTAAGAAATAACATAGTATTATTTTCTATTTTATTTACATTCCTTAAAATAATCACCCTTTACTTCAACACATCTTTGAAGTCGTTTTATCCAGCTTTGGAACGCGCCTCTATACTCCGAAAGAGGTATACTCTTTAGACACTGATACACCGCTGAACCTAATGCAGAACGGGAATGGAAACGCCGTCCAGATAGCATTTTTTTTCAATTTAGGGAATAAGAAAAAGACGCATGGGGATAAATCTGGTGAATAAGGGGGATGATCCAGTTGCTGTATTCCATTTTCACACAAGAAATCTTGTGTGTACTTTGCAGTGTGTGCTGGAGCATTATCATGTAAAAACTTGATCCCCCTCATTCCTGACTTTGGTCTTCTGTTTTTGTAATGTTTTTGTACCTCAGACAATATCTTTTTCACGTAAACAACTTTAGTAACACTTCTGCCCTTTTTAATTGGAATTTGAGCGACTACCCCGTTAGAATCAAAAAGAGATTGCATACAAAACCTTCCTTGCTGTCTTGCCGCGTTTAGCAATGGTAGGTCGTTTACTTTGTTTAAGGAGCCATATTTTGTTTCCCGGTTTTCTCTCAGGTTCATAAAAATGTAGCCAAGTTTCAGCCCCCGTAACAATTTCATGTAGACGTCTTTTATCACATTTTCCGTAAAATTTCAATAGTTTTCGAGAAATTTGCAATCGCTTTCTTTTTTGCTCATCATTCAAAATGTGTGGGATCCACCTCGCAGATACTTTCCTGACTCCTAAAAGTTCTTTTAAAATCTTAAAAATGCTACCCGATGAAATGTTCAGCTTCTTTGCAATCTGCTTCACGGTCACTCTGCCGTCTCTGTCGATAATGTTTTTTACTGCTGCAACTGATTTCTCATTGAGAACTGATCTTGGCCTTCCGGGCTGTTTGATATTTTCAACTGACTCCCTTCCAAGTTTGAAATGCTTTATCCATCGATGAACGGTTTTGATAGATACAACAGAGTTTCCATATATTGACACGAGTTCTTTGAAAATTTCTTTTCCCGTAATATTCATTAGAAAGCGATACTTAATATACGACCTGATGTTCAAAATGTCTTTTTTGGGACTTTCTGTCTTCATGTTAACAGTGTCTTCAGGGTGGGTCCGAAAAAGATGCTTTCTTTGAAAATTGCTTTATAAATAGGTTGTGACTACGTGTCAAATCAATAGTATGGAAGACAATAAACATTTCAAGAGATGTTCCAATTCAATCAAGTGTAAAATTTAAAAGGAGTACATTTAGTGTCATTATTTAATGAATAGCCCTCGTACACATTAAAAGATCTATACATGTATTATTTTTTTAACTACTAGTAAGTGTCTAGTATTTCAAAAGATTTTGATTAAATGTCCAGTTCAAACATAACCTTTTTATGCCCCCGTAATCGAAGATTCGGGGGGTATATAGTTTTTGCCCTGTCCGTCTGTCTGTCTGTTTGTCCGCAAAAACTTTAACCTTGCCCATAACTTTTGATTGGTTGAGGCTACGGCTTTCATATTTCATATGTGTATTTCTTGTGACAAGACCTTTCTTTGGGTACCATCATATTTGACCTTTTGACCCTGTCCTTGATGTTTGATCCAGTTTTGCAAAATTTTACCCAACTTTAACCTTGGCCATAACTTTAGAACAGTTGGTGCTAGGGCTTTCATACTTTACGTATGTAATCCTTGTGCCTAGTCCTTCCATTGAATACCAACAACGTTGACCCTTTGACCTTGACCTAGGAGTTTGACCTACTTTTAAAAACTTTAACCTTGGTCATAACTTTTGAACAGTTAGAGCTAGGGTTTTCATACTTCACATATGCAATTGTTGTGACAAGACCTTCCATTGGACGCAAAGAACTTTGACCCTTTGACCTTTATTTTGGAGTTTGGCCTTCTTTTAAAAAAAAACTTTAACCTTGGCCATAACTTTTGAACGGTTAGGGCTAGGGATTTCATGCTTCACATATGTAATCTTTGTGACAAGACTTTCTTTTGTATACCAACAACTTTGACCCTTTGAACTTGACCTTAAAGTTTGACCTACTTTTTTAAGACTTTAAACGTGGCCATCAGTGTTTCACAAACACGTCTTGTTTTAATTATTTATTTATTATTTAATTTATTCAGAATATAACTCTGCAAGACCCAATCTAAATAGTTCAAGTTTTACATCACGCGCCCACTTAATACTCGTTCCTGACCCATTCTCTGCATCATATCGCAGGTATTCGTATGAATATTTTAAAATTCAGTTTTCTGTTTTTAATAATTTACACCAGAATTTCATGATTTCTAGTTTCCTTTGTATAATTAGTGGATATAGCTCCAATTCTCTATAAATCCTTTAATTGCATGTATTGTGCCTAACACTATGGGTAATTTTACAAAAGGATAAATGCAGTCTTTTAATTTCCGGAGATTTATGAAAACCCCAGCTTCCATACAAAAGAACACTTCCAACATATGTATCAAAGAGTTGACACCGGGTTTCGGCTTTGAATTCAAATTGTGAATATTACAGTTTAAACCGAATAGAGCTTTTTGACCTTGTTCAGATAATTTCTTTTGCGTAACATCGAATTTACCGTTAAAGTTTAAACATAATCCTAGGTAATAATAAAAAGAGTTGACAATTTCCAAAATTTCATTATTATAAGTCCATGAAAAATTAATGCATCCTCCTTTCCTGAATACTACAATTTTGGTTTTTGCGGTGTAAACAGTCAAATTCCACGAGGTTACATATCCATGTAACGCGTCAAGCATATTCTGTAATTCTTCGGGTGAGTGAGCGAATATAACGGTGTCATCTGCGAACATCAAAACAAAAAGATTTAGTTCCCTTAATTCTACGGATGGGCATTTATCATTTATGAACTGATTTTCCAAGTCGTTAACATACATAGTGAATAGTATTGATAATAGCACTTCCCCCTGTAGCAACCCGGTGTTAACAGGGAATTGAGTGTGTTGCCATTTTGGTGTGTTAATCAAAATAGATTTTTTTGCCGTTACAGTATTCAGATATTTTCAATTTGCATACAATTATGTATGCAAGAGGTTAAATAAATTTAACAAAGAGTGAATGTTTTGAAAATGAATTTACTAGTATTGATTTTTCATCTATCATTATGCAGTCATATAAATTGCCCCTCACCCCCACCCGTTTCTTTACTAAGAAAAGAGATGGTGGTAAAAGATATACACTCTCCTACAAATTTATTAACAGTTCTGAAGTTAGTAAAAAATTTTCTGTTAATTTTCTTGGAGAAACTAAGGAAGTCAAAACAAATTTTTAAATTAGACAACGAAATTGTAAAAAAAAAAAAAATATTTATGATAAAATCATTTAGGTAGTTATGAACATTTATACACTAATAAGCAAAGTTGATATTTGGTTTAGGTTATATTAAATTACATGTATTTGTTTCTGAAATAGAAAAAAAAATAATTGTTTTATATGTTTGTTTAATATTTACGTTTTAAAACAATACAAAATAAAACAATAAAAATGTACATAATAAACCTGTTGAAAAAATTTGACTTTTTTAAAATTTTAGCCTGTGCTGTCAAAAAATAATGCAATGGAGCGTGCACTGTCTTTATACTAGTTCCACACATTACACATTTTTTTTTCCAACAAAGATATATAATTGATAGAAAACGTTATTTAAAAAAATCCATAAAACATCATAGTGCAATTGTTCTAATTTTTTTTTAATTTCCAATTTGTTTGATATTGACCATCGTTTTGCAGCTCGTTTCA
This sequence comes from Saccostrea echinata, assembly GCF_033153115.1. Taxonomy (NCBI): domain Eukaryota; kingdom Metazoa; phylum Mollusca; class Bivalvia; order Ostreida; family Ostreidae; genus Saccostrea; species Saccostrea echinata. The sequence continues at coordinate 20,766,848 of NW_026889758.1, forward strand.
ACAAAAAATAAATTAAAAAGTCATCCTAAAAATTATACAATATGACACTAAGACATAATCTAGTAAATGATGCTTTTTTTTGTAGGTTTTCAATTGCTATGATATGGTATAATCCTCAACAATTGATATAATCTAGTATTTTTACTGGTTTTGAATTAATTTGCGATCATTTTTATTGATATGATTTGTTGACGTCTTTTTTATAAGCATAACGTTGACGTAACGTTGCATTTCGATCGTGTGACCCAATTAAGTATACAGGAAGTAGACTCTCAATATCTAATGATTCAGGCCAATCTAGGTGTTTGATGCAATTAAACTTTGATAATTATGACTTTGGGTAAAAGAAAAAAAAGAGAGAGAGATTATATTTTTAATATCTTAACTTACGTTTTGACCTCAATGATACACAATATTTACTTCAGAAAAGTGGTCACACACAAGAACAATACCATTCCATTTCGCAATCTATTTTTAGTAACAATGCTTGACCAGAAAATCTCAAAATGATATTTTCTTAAATGATTTTTAATAAGCTTTAATTTGATATATAATACAAGTGGTAAATATTATATATAAAATTTGACTTGTGGATGCTAATTTATGGAAAGTGGCAACTCACGGTTATCTGGAGAAAAAAGGTAATTCATGGGGTTTTCCATCATGAGAAGCTGCAGACAGCTCAGTATTACGTTACGCCAATCTCTACCCAGAGTTATCGTTCCTGCTTCGCTCCACTTATAGCGATGTTATAGTGTTGTAGCGAAGCGTAATACGCCCTCTGGTGAGAGATTGACGTTACGCTACAACTCCATACCAAGTAGTCCCGGAGAACTGACACTGTATGGAGTATGATTGAGAGTCATACTCCATACTCTCCGGGACTTCTTTCCCTACTAATAATGATATGGAGTAATACTGAGCTGTCTGGAACTTGATTGAGAGTGATCTCCCGTGTAGAATTTTCTACGCGGTGAAAACCAATAAAGTGTATTGTTTAGTACCACTACACCTGCTCAAGAGTTTTTGAAAAATTCTTTACGAAAGCTAGGAACTTTGCCAATGTCCTTAAATTATCTTTTTCGAAGTCCTCAGTCATTCTCCGTGGTAACCATGGAGGAAATAATACAATCGGTCTCATGTAGTCATGACAGAATTTTTGAAGTTTTCATAAATGCTATACATTGCACATATGTTGTTTCGGATATTACCTAACAATTTTGAATAATGATTATACAGGCGCGGATCAAGAATTTTTCCAGGGGGGGGGGGGGTCCATCCCAGTCAAAAAAAAATCTAACCCAAAATTTTCTTGACAAGGAAGAAAAAAAAACGTAAAATCCAATTCCATTTCCAAAACGTGAAAAACACATATATCGTGGTGGTGATGGTAGGGTCCACGTTTTCTAAGGGGGTCCAAAGTCATTTTTTATTTACTTCTGTATATACTTTTAATAACGCTGCAAATTCCAGATGGGGGGGGGGTCCTCCCAACTCCCCCCCCCCCAGATCCGCGCATGTTATATGAATAATTTCGGTATTGGCTGGAGAAATTTCCGGTAATACATTGCATCTCAGGTGATTTTCTTTATATTTTCATCTGCTCCTTGCGTATCAAGTACGTAGAAAATAAACACCATCTGGTGTATTACAGATTTCTTTTTACTTGTCACACAGGGCATTTACCACATACATTATGTACGTAGTGTTGATGAACCCCTTTCTTATTTTTAAGGTGATTATTTTCCCAATTCATTGTATGAATACAGAAACAAATACTCCCTCTTTTTCATGCTATATGAATCAAAGTCTATAGATACGGATACAGTAAAACTAATGATCATTCTAACATAACATTTTTGTGATATACATGAATAATAAATCTGAACATATCCTTTGATTGTATGTGGTGAATATATTCTAGATAAATATACATTGTACTATAACATTATACATTCAGATTCGTCACTGCTTTTTATAAAAGAATCGTCCTACGATTTTCCAAGACCTTGACATAAAATAAGAGGCCCATGGGCAACAACGCTCACCTGAGTCAATAAGGCCCTGCTGTTTTTCATCAGCAAATTTATTCTTACATATCTTCCAATGTAAAACATTAATCCCTATTGTGACCCCAACCCCAGATGTCATGATTTTTATAGATATAGCGCTAGCCCCACCCTACCCCTCGGGGTCATGATTTAAACAAACTTGAATTTACACTACCTCAAGATACTTCTATATCAATGTGACTAAACATAGCTTTGTTGTTCCTGAAAAAAAGGTTTTAGAATTTCACATGCTAAACCCTGATAGTGCATTGTAGCCCATCCTACCCCTAGGGGGTCATGGTTTGATTGATTGATTGATTAGGGTTTAACGCCGAGTCGGCTATATTTCGGCCATATTCCGGCGGAAAATTAATTTTATATGACCGGTTATCATGGTTTAAACAAATTTGAATCTATAATACCTGAGGATGTTTCCATATCAATCTGACTAAAGATGGCTTTGCTGTTCTTGTGGAGAAGATTTTTCGATATATATATCCTATGTAAAACTTTGATCCCCCATTGTGACCCCACCCTACCCCGGGGGTCATGATTTGAACAAACGTACATCTACACTAACTGATGATGCTTCCATATTAATATGACTAATCATGACATTGTTGTTCTTAACGTAGGTCGCGGGTTTGCTGACGTCGTTAAAACTGAGTACGCAATTTATATGATTTGGGCGACTTTCTTGTGCACATTTGATTATGACGTCACAATGAGTAAGACATTTTTTTAACTCTTCAGTACAACAAACTGAAGTCACAGATTGAAAACTTTTTTGCGATTTTTTTAATGTTCGAAAATCGAAAGCATTAGAGAGCGTTTATTTATCATCACATTGAGACCACAACAGTATCACGAAAAGATACGGAGCAACTGAAAAAGTGTCAACTGCATGATTATTTTTTTTTCTTTTGACGTATTTTAATAAAAAGTTTGTTACACTGATAAACCGTCATTATATAAACAACCGCAGTTACAACTGTTATGTCAAAAGTTTAAACTTTATTTTTAAAAAGGAAATTTTAAAAATACATGTACATCTATATCATAATTGAAAAACTGCTCAGGTATGAAGTTGTTTCGCCTGATTAAAAAAGATCGCTGGCAGACTTACATTGTATGAGGAATTCATGCTGTGCTGAAGAAGATATTAATTCGGTAGGAATCTGAGGAGGGGCGTGCCCCCATAATTTTTTCAATGTATATAATAATAAATTACTTTAGAAAATCGAGCTATTTTACAGTTGTTGTCCCCCTCGATAATATTACCAGTACATGAAAATATGATACATATTAGAAAACATAGCTAATTTGCGGTTGTGTCCCATCAAGAATGTCTGCTTCAGGCCCGTAGAACGCAGGAGCTGGGGGGGGGGGGGTTCCCCAACTTTTTTCTGAGTATAGTATTTTTCCTATAGATGCATGCTGGTTGCCCCATCCCCCACACTTTTTGTTGCTGTTATGTAGAGCCTGGCAAATCCAAATCCAGGATTTGGACAGCTTATTAGTTTTTTTTTTAGGTCCCCCCCCCTCCTTATTGAAACCATTGCTACGGGTCTAAACTTTTCTGTATCTGTTAGGTTGCCCCCCCCCCCCAACTAAAAATTGCATCCTATGTTCCTAGCTGTGTATCTTAGTTTCTTTAAAAAAAGCTCATCAAAGACTAAATTCTTTAAACTATTACCGGTATAACACCATGTTTTGCAAATACTTTGACAATATCGAACGGTGTCGAGAATGAAAAATCGGACGCTCAAAAAATGACAAAATTCGGTGAAAAATTGTGATCTTTTCATATAAAACACGACTAGTTCTTGTTTCTTGTTTTTTATTTACCAACAGAATGGGATTTATTTGGAAAAACGCTGCATGACATGATACCACAGCGACATCCTGTTAAAAGAGCAGTTGTATGCAGCGTGTGTACTCGTATAAGCATTACCAATATGAAAATTCCGTATACGGATCATTTTAAAGCACTTGATATACGTATCACAGGCATCAGAAGCAAATTACATCTAGAATACAAGTGTGTTGAGGGTCCAAACTGCGTTGATCAGTATTGTATTAAGAACAAGTCTATTTGTTAGCACTTCAGCTGTTGCTTGTGAAGATTATTTATTTAGGATTTATATCAAGCAAAATGAAACGAAAATTAGTCTTCGATTTAGGAGAATATTGGACATATAACATGTATCATTTCAACTCTACAGAGAATAGATATGTATTTGTTGAAAAAAGATTATGTACTATACTCATCCCCTACCACATTTGCTCCTGAATAATAGTTGTACCTAACCACTCACCATTTCTCTTCCCTAACGTTTTGGCGATTACCCATTTTCTTACTTGTCAGAAAAATTTGAACTTTTTTTTCTAATGTTATTCTCTAATTAATATTCGCTCCCCATTCTTGTAAGTAAAAAGTCTCTGAATCACGCTAGGAGTACTGTTCCTGCAAGCCCCCCCCCCCCACCCAGCCTTCTCTCTCTCTCTTAGTTACAGCTTAAACAAGGTGTTTCAGACAAGATACATTGTTACATAACTCATACATCTGTGCTTATTTTAAATACAAATTTTACATTAAATATATATAAACATAAATTTCTTTCTTCTTTTTTTGTAATTCTGCACTTTATACCGGACCGTATTCACGACGTCATGCGTGACGTCGCCATAGTTTATAGCGTCATTCTTAAAAATGCTACATTTTGCAATGTAAAAGCAATTATTCGCATTTAAATTACGAGAAAACTAACTCGAAGACATACAAACGTACATCTATACTAACTGATGATGATTTTTGAAGACTTTTTCCTAGATATCCCTATGTAAAACCTTAATCCCCCGTTTTGATCTATCTATTACAAAGAGAAAATTATAGACAGGGTTCTTTTCTATAGCATGAAAAATAGAGAAAGGGCAGGGCGGACCTTAAAACGCAGTATAATAAAAGCTCCGCCTTCTGTATTTCAGATATCGCACTATTACAAGGCGAAAACTTTGAACAGGTTTATTTTCGTAGCATAAAAACTAGAGAAAGAGGCAGGGCGGACCTTAAAATGCAGTAAAATAAAAGATCCTCCCTCTGTTTTTCAGATATTAAAGTACAGATGTTGTAGACTTTCCTCCCGCATTAATATTTTTCCCCGGAAAAACGAGCTTGGGTTTAAAGACCCCTCCCCCTTTTGAAAAATGAGCCTAGCATAGGATTTTATTTCCGGAATTTTTTGTTTTAAATATTGTTTAATTCATTCCCTACATTTTGTAGTTTTCATTTCTGACGTTTTAAAATTTTCATCTCTGACATTTATCATCATAAAGTACTTTTCCGGCAATGAAAACAAAATTGAAAGGATGACTGCACTTAACGCCTGTTTTTGGGTCTTTTTCGGTTGCTTCTGTTGCTTTTATATCTAAACCTTGTCTCACTTTTGTATGTTTATGAAAGAATACTGTCAATTTGGAACCACATTTAAATCTTAAAATGATTTTAGACTGTGACACAATAAAATGATTTAATGTTTTTTGTCCTTACTGCTTTCCAAATATAGTGAATTTACACTTACCTGCCCTTGATTGAACATTAGATATGCATGAGAGGTGGAGCTAACATTGTAAGAATGGGTCTAAAATCTTGATAAATAACAATGACATGTTTGGAAAAGCGAACATGATCACTCTTTCCAGTCGACCTCTACATTCTGTATGGCACAAATACACTTCTGACAAAGGTTTCAAAACGAAATTAACAATATTAGCACGTCAATGTAATTAAAGCAGATTTTATATCAATGCCAGATGACTTAACGTGTTCGAACACAGTGTCCTAGTTAGCACAAAACATGCTACCTTACAAGTCACGTGACGGAATTTAGTATTCACAAAGTTATCTGAGGTAAGAAATCACGTGGTGAATTATAATATTCAACATGTCACAATCCTTGGTTACAACACAGAGAGCGAATGTAAGAAGAAGCAGTTTTTTCTCTTTTTAACCATGAGCGCATGTTTGTCTATTAATCTCCTTTTGACACATTATTATTTATGCAAATATACAACTACTGTTAAACGTAGAACAATAGACAAACATGCGCTGACTATGTATAAAGTCAGCAAAAAAGTGGGCGTCCTCATTATCGAACGGAGATTCAAGAAATTGTGATGACCCCTGCCTTTGAAAACAGATTCGAACATTGTAAATACACACTTTTATTAAACGTAATTACATAAAGTTGTAGATTGGATGTTGACCATTCTTGCAATGCAAAGAAAAATGCTTGTTTTGAAAGTTTATTTTGTCGCAAATTTCGCATGTCCTTAAGTGCAGTCATCCTTTCCTTTATAAAAAAAAAATAAAGAATAAATCAAGAATAATTCATTGATTTCCAAATAATAAGTTCTGCTTATATTTAAAAGAATCTTATGATGATTTTATCCTCGGATACATTAAGTGTAAGTAGTGAATTTTTGTTCATCTTTTCAAATCAAGATAATCAGACTGAATTTGAGATTAGAAAGGTTAAGATAGAATTTATGACGTACAGAAACTATGTTTGAGGGAATAAAGTAATCAAAGTTGAGGGGATTCTGTTTTTCGGTGCTTTCAAACACATATAATTCAGAGGACATTAAAATTTGGTGATCAAAAATTGATTGTTTTATTATTGAAATTATTGCATTTTATTACTAAACTTTGTATTTTTGCTAGACTTAGTGTTGATTGTATTGTAAAATGAAAACAAAAAATGTCGGAAGTGCAATGCAAAATTTCGGAAATGACATGCAGCGAGCTGGAAAGAAACAACCCCGGCTTTATTATCCACCATAGGAAATACTCAGTACGCTTCGGTACAGAATTTGCTTTTTTTCCACCTTCTTACTAGGGAGAGTCTTATCCACCCATACTATTTACAGAGGGGTTTTACAGAGCAACTTGACATGTATTTCCCCCTAAAATAAAAGGGAAAGTGTCTGTTGAGATCGTGACTGATATAAAAATTCATAAAACACCACCAAGTCGTGTTCTTTTGTTAATATTTTTATATTTATTTTGATTTTGGTTTAAATTAGATTTTCTACGACTTTTAGCGGCTATTTCTTTTTTATTTATGTGTGTGTGTGTGGGGGGGGGGGGGGTATAGCTCTCTTGTTGCACGTCATCAACATTACTAATTAAATAATAATATATATCCTTGGTCCCTTCAGACAGATGTTTATGGTTGCATATAGATATACAATACAGTAGACACATCACCTGCAAACGTACATAGAGTGGATAATTAATTGTCATTAAAGTTTTGTCTTTTTGTCAGCATATTAAATGAAAAAAGTACACATTTTTTCCCCCAAAACTAATGTTTCACTTGAAATACAGTATGAAAGTGTTCATTGAAAAGCCAATTGTCCCCTTCATTTCTAGTCCTTTTGGGTTGCTTTTAATTTCCTTTTGGGTTCCTTTTGGGTCCTTTTGGGTTCCTTTTGGGTTCTTTTGGGTCCTTTTGGGTAAATCGACGCACCGTTAATAATATAATGAAATATCTTTCGAAAGATATAAAAATTCTTTTTGGGAAATGGAAGTCGAACGTTGTTAGGAAAGAGACTGTAATGAAATGATCATTGTTGGACTTACGAACACCATATACTGAACAATGTGCCAGTGAAGGTATGCGTAATATATATATGTATTTTTTTTTATTTTGCAATGATAATATTGATATCACTTAAACTATAAAAGACACATGTCGTACATGATTTTCCCATAAGGTAACTCGATCAACAGATCTTTGCATCTTTATATTTTTTGTTTTGTGCATTACCTGGGAGGTATGTACTACGATAAGGAGCTAACAGTTAATCAGTGCTAACATCAAATTTTGAATAATTTTTTGATAGATAATTTGAGGTTTTGTACTGAGATATATCATAGTATTAGAAATATAATTAATTAAAATTGGCTAACGAAATCCAGCAACTAGCGAGATATCGCAAGACTTGATCCTTTTAGTATTAAGTATATATACAATGTACATACATGTACGTCCCTGGAACTCCATTTTGCTGGGAGGGACACTTTTATAACAACTATACCTTAAATAATTTAAAAAGATTAATAAAGCAAATTAATTTCGAATCAATAAAGGAGAAAAATCTGCATATTAAACCGAAGGCGGACCTTTTATTATAGAGGCAGGCCGGACCTTATATGTTATCGTATTAGGTCCCCTCGGACCTTTAAACGAGGCGGACCAAATATTATGCGACACCGGGCATGGAAAGGTGACTTATTTTGATTGGTGGGCACAGTTCGAAAAATTAGGGGGAGCAGTATGTAATTAAATTTTTTTTCTTTATAAATCTTCGAATAAGTTTTGCTTACTTTACCTTTTAAAACCACGTGCCGAGACTTACAAGTACATGTACTGACAACGTACTCACACATGAACCCTATATACATGTACTTCATTTATTTAAAAACGGATGTTAGCGAATACGATCTTTTGCTTTACGAAGGAAAAATCATCATCGTCGAGGCTAAGAAGTTATAAATCACATAAATCTACACTATAGGGCACCAGTTACATTTGTTCACATTTGTTAACATTTGTTTTTCAATGTTATACGATTATTTAAAAGAGGATATAGAATTGCAAAGGGAACATAATTATTTGCATATTATTGTTTGTTATTGAAAAGGACTGTAATTTGGCAAAAAGTGCTTGGTAAGTGGTAAGTTTTTGTGAATCTTATGTACCATTATCTAAAAAAAATAATTAAAAGGATATCTGGATGAAGGTTTGAACATTGTTTAAACAGTGTGTATTAACCAAATCTGAGTGGATAAGGGATAAACACCTAGATCTATAGCTTGCAAAATACACTACTGTACATGTAAATGAGGAAAAGGGGCAGGGCGGGGGAGGTCTCGATTCCCACAAGTAAATGGCAGAGTCTTATTGTTGTTCATGGAGGAAACTGAAGGGGTTTGTCCTTCAGTGGGGAAGGGGGTGCAAGCATCATCTAAATGAAAATTTAGCAAATGCAGCAAAAGACTCACGGCCAGGAACACGTTAAGTTCCTTTACAGTACCGTTGTCAGAGACCTTTTAAGTTAAACACTAAAACTGGTTCGTTGTCATGACCTCACAGGTGAGGTTAAGATGATGTCCTTCCGGTGTCATTCAAAGGATATAAGAATTTTAACTGAATGCATAAAAATGAAGGTTTTTGTTCAATTTCAGGAATACACTTATTTTTGCTTTTTTCAGTATCATTGCATTGTTTTCCAAAGGACTTGAATCTTTAACCGATCATCATGCGACACACTTTTAATTAGAAATTGTACAGAAGGAATCAACCCTTGAAAAAAATCACGCGGCTTTAATCCTTATTACAATGAAACATTTAGAATGCAAAATAGATGAGATTTTCCCAGAATTAATGAACCCTTTTCTGTTCATGCTAAATGACATTCAATGTATCGAACAGGATAACGCATCTGGGACCTCCCAGATTCAGTCATATTTAATCCCCTGTGCACATAGAGAAAGAAAAAAGAGATATTACAAAATTTACAAAAGGAAAAAGGTCTTCACAGGCATATATCAACCTGATGACTCTTAAACTAAGACATAATGAGTTATATATTAAACAAATTATACAAGTTATGCATAGAGTTATATGTTAAACAAATTATACAAGTTATGCTTAGAGTTATACATTAAACAAATTATACAAGTTATGCATAGAGTATAAATATGCAACACTGAATCTGTCATTCAACCATTCTCCAAGAAAATTCAAGAGTAGTGCGTTTTTACAGATAATCCATTGTAAAGAATAAAATGTTGCTATCTAAAACATACACCCCAGCCTAAAAGGAATAACTTGTACAAACCTGATTCTGCATGCACTAAATGAAATGGCTTGAATATTAAGGTATATTATTGTGGTCCTGCTGTTCTCGATATTTAGAAAAAAAAATCCTTACATACTACTTGACTTTCATTTGTGGCTTCATCAGCCATGGGTCATGATTTGAACAAACTTGAATGAAGACTACATGGAGAGGCTTTTATATAAGTATGAATAATTGAAGCCCTGCTGTACCTGAGGGAACCATTTTTCGAGATATTTCCTATATATTCTTATATAAAACGTCAACCCTCCCCTCATCCTAGCTCCATGGTCCATGAAATGACACAATGAACAAAATGGAATGTACAGTTCGTATGTACAGTATGTATATATGAGATCTGTTTTTTTCTGGTTCAGTAGTTCTTGAAAGGATGTTTAATTAACGCCAACGTAGTTTGGCTCTTTTTTAATTATCTTACATGTAATACATCTATATAAGATGAAACTGTGAAAAAGCTTACAGACGGACAGACAGACACTCGGGTGAGCTAAAAAACCTGCTGCTTGTTTCATTCCATTAATATCAAGTAATGTAAATGAAAAAGAGTAAATCGAGTATTTGCTCATTTGTGTTGAACGAATCATGGATAAATCTATTTGTATACTATAATTGATGATAATTGTGGCTTTCGGGTAAAATTTTGTCAGAAAAGATTCTGCTAAAATGCATAGGAATTTTCTTAAAATAGTAATAAATACATTTATATGGAGTAGTAATTCATGTATTTCTTTTCAACCAATAATCAAAGAAAATGTGGCATTTTTTTTAGAATCTTATTACTGGATTATTACATTCGTTAATTGACTTATATAACATATATGAACTAATTTCTGTGTTGCGAATTTTAGTGCTTCTCCTGGTACATGTATCTTTGATACCTTTGATATTCCTACAAGTACTATTAACAAACTTGAACTTACTAAAAGTGGACAAACATTTTTTTTTATTCTTTACTTCTGATAATTTATGTTTTATCTCCATCAAGTAAATTCAAAATTGAAAAAAATAATTTTCAGGTTTTTTAAATTCCTTCTGAGACTTAAACAAACAGAAAAGGAAATGGAGATTAAAAAAAAAAGATTTATCAGTATCCACTACAGAACTGACGCTTCACTAAAATCAAGTGTGTGCATATACTTAGTATATACATGCGATAAAAGTGGGAAAAAATATAGCTTTATCATATTTTTTTTAAACCTCTAGAGAAAAATTACGAAAAATGGTAATGGAGACTCACCTGGCGTCTTCCATTCGCTGCTTTAACTTCATCGTTCTCTCCATTAAAAGACAGGAAATCTTGGACAATCTGAAATCGATAAAGGTGCTCTCAGTGTTAAATGAAGCGCTGTGCGGGAATGACTTAGTAAAATCTAATATGATAAAAGTAATCTTAAAATATACGTGACAGATTCATGGACTGTAAAAATATCTTAATCTAGTTTGGTGCCAGGACTCCACATATATTGCAAAAACTTGTCCGAAAAGCATAAGGAGATTTCAGTGAAAATTAGCCAAACTCAATACTGCATAAATTTTCTTGTTTTCTTGCGCTTAGAAATACTCAATCAACTAACTGGTATATAAGATAAATTTGAAGACTCTTTATAAGAAAACCTTATTTGCGTTCGACACAAAGACAGAACGTAGTGTAACATTACAATCCACAATGCAGTTTTATACTTTGATTTTAAAAATGGGGATGCTTATCCTCATATACATGTATTTTGCAAAATGCTTATCAAAGTCATACTTCATCAGTAGTGCTGGATTATAAAATTTGCCTTTTATAAATATAATTCAAATTCAAAAAATAAATAAATAAATAAAAAATATATCACTCACAGACTCACAAACTTTTTTTTCTGTTTTTTTTTTTTTTTTTTTTTTTTTTTTTTTTTTTTTTTTTCAATGGATTAACTAGTTTCCCTTTACATCCTCGCAATCAAGTGATATTTAGTAAAAATAGAGTGAGAAGGTTTTCAAATTTTATCTATATTTGTACTTATTTTTTTTTTCATATATTAAAATTCAAATTTTACTCTGAAGTTTTCTCTCTGTTATTGTTACATTTAAACAGCTATTACCACAGGAATAAAAAACTATTAAAAAAGACGAATAAAGGTAACTATTTGAAAAAAAATGATGTACGTCCACATAATCTAATTAAAATGAAAAATTACCAGTGAACATTTTTGATGAAATAAATGATATTTAATTCGTCAGCACTAAAATACATAAACGTTTTTGACATTTTATATCTTTTTGGAGAGAGAGAGAGAGAGAGAGAGAGAGAGAGAGAGAGAGAGAGAGAGAGAGAGAGAGAGAGAGAACCAACTTAGTCAAAATCAAATTATGAAAAAGATGTCATTTAAAATATTATTCACTTTTGAATTTCAATTCCTAGTACCTCGTGGTAATTTATAAATGTTATTTGGAAATTAAAGTCCCGTCTTTAATATATTTTTAAGATTTTCTTTAATATATTCTTTTTTCTGCATAATATTTCGAAACTAAATAGGTAAAGAATTGCGATTTATATACCAACAAAGAAACATAAATAAAAAGTTATTTATTTACTAGTATTTTTCACTACAGATAAAGCCAAAAGAGTTAAAGATTTAATGATTTACGGTATATTTCAAATATCATTTTTATGATGAATGTTATTTTCCTTTGAACTTTGTAAACAGTGCTTTATTTATTCAAAAATACATTTTACTACAAAGAAAACAAAATTGTATTACCAGAACCGAAGTTCCATGAATACTGCTGACGAAATAAACAACTAAAATTGCTGTACCATAGATACAGCATTCACTTCCTGGGAAATCCCCGCTTACCAATCAAAATAACCGCTGCTGATGGGTTTTGTTTCTTTTTTTTTCATCTGTTTCTTTTTTTTTCAATTTAAGATATTTTAATATTCATATGTTTATTATCTAAATAATGTGTGTAATTTCTTTGTCTAATAAATATTCGAAGCGACAGGGAATGTGAGTACATCTATACCTTTATGTCTTTTTAATGTTCAGCGTCGGAAAGAGACTTGAGAAGTGCAGTTTTGGAGTGTGAATTACTTTTGTCAGTGTTATCTCACTTATAAAGATAACTATCATGTTATATAATATGGTTATATATATATATATATATATAGAGAGAGAGAGAGAGAGAGAGAGAGAGAGAGATACATACCCTTTTCCATCTCATATCCTCTATCTGTCCGACACACCACTATCAGCCAGAGGGCTGAAGGCTGATATTAGCCCAGGGCTGATACAGGTTGTGATATGGAAAAGGGTATGTTTTATCATGTTTATTATATACTCAATTAAAACATACAGATGCCATTTACTTGGAAAATACAAATAAATAATCACTTACTTATTATATCAGTATAACAGTAATTTATAATTGGGTACCAAATATTTAACAAGTCAAACATTTGTCTCGGGTAAAATACCATGATAATCTCGAAGGGTTTTATTTTTCAAATACTATGTCATAAAATATGACATTTTACCCTATAAAACTACATGTATTTGCGAAGTTTAATGTACATGTATGTCTTTAATTGCTAATGTCAGGCCTGTAAGAGCCGGTGCTGGGCAAATCTCCTTAACCCCTCTCCCCATATTTAAAATTTGTCAGCATACACTTAATATTACAATATTTACTCTTGTGCCTCCTCATTTTATAACATCGGTTGACCCATAATTTATATATATTGCTTTATTTTTGCCTGTTAAGCGATTTCTGCAAGGTTAAGGTTGAACCCTCAATTGAAATTGCTTCCCATGGGCCTGAATTTTACCAGGAACAAATATTTTTACATAGAGTAAACCACCATGTGATGTATGACAAAGTATTGGGTAATAAAAATGCTTTATGATTTCATAACACATTTTACCCGTGTCAAAATTATTTGGTTTTTTTTCCATTGTGTTTCTAAATTTATTTTCACCAACTAGCGTTAAGGGTTACCCAGGATCCTATCGTATGTGAACACCCTCTACCCTTCCCCTGAACAAGTATATTTTGCTACTCCTTCCTTCTCCTTCCCTGTAAAAAAAATCCTGGATTCACGTTTAAAGAATAAGCAATACCATCTGTAGGCAGTGGCAGTGAGTAGTTGGCAGGGGCAGTAAGCAGTTGACTGTCGTATATGGAATTCCAGAAAAATAATTTTAAATCGTTGTTTTTCTTCCATAATTGCGTTTAAGAGCTTACAATGTATTACTTTCTCCAGTATAATACAGTGTAGTTTTTTTCTTCTTAATCTTTCTTCCTTGTCATAATCATCGTTAGCTCTTTTTCTGCTTCTCTTAACCGGGTTTATGTAAACCTCCTTTATATCCCTTCTCTCTGAAATATTCCTGGATCCGCACTTGGGATCTTATACAGCTAAAGGAGCAGCATCCCTCTACTTCTAACCTTATATAAAAAGTGCAACTCCATGCACGTCCACCGTGATACACTCGTGACTGATCTACTAATTACATCAGCTGACAATTTATTGAATTGACTTATTAAACTTATTGAATTGACCTGAAGGTTTTCACGATGAGCGATCATTGCTTTATTTCATCAATTTTAAATAAGTTAGCTACTTTATGCCATCGAATACTAGTATTAGGAAAATGACCCTTCGAACAGAATCTCCTTTTAATCCTGTGACCATTAAAAGATTGGTAAAGATTGATATACATTTAAGATGGAGGCCAAGATGAAAAAAAAGATGGGGAGGATAAGGGAAAAGAATAAAATGGAATTATGAAGTAACATACTCCTCTCTTGTATGCTAATATGCTGAAACGATTAAACAAATATAGAATTTGATAACAGAAATGCAAGAATAACTTAATAGGATCGTTTATTAAAATTTTCATATTACTAGCATTACAATAAAATTTAAAATTAATAAAATTAATAATAATTTTTCTTTTTAATGATCTTCATATATATATATATAGAGAGAGAGAGAGGGAGAGAGAGAGAGAGAGAGAGAGGAATCATGTCTTTTTTTTTAAATTAATTAATTTGTTTAACTATTGACCATAGCTTCATTAATTTTCCGAGAAACCTACAAATATTAAGAAATGGAAGTCAAGTAACATTTAATTTTTTTAAAAGTCAACTATTAAGCAAACTTTGATAAATTGAAATGCTTACTTTTCAGGATCTTTTTCCACTGCTTACTTGGTAATGATTGGTGATCCACTAGAAATACTGATCTCGTGTGAACAGTCCCCAAAGAAAATAAAACCAATAGCGGCAATATGAAGGTAAACGCTGACATAAACAGAAGATATGTCCATTAAGATTATGCTGAGTATAATATTGAAATGCCTTTAAAAGCCTTTCTCATACATGCCTTTGGTTCAACCAATAAAAGACAATCAACATCATACCCAAGGGTTCTCACTCCTCATCGTGTTATTGGTGTGAAAATAATAATGATAAACAATGAATATTGAAACGATACATTTTACACATACCCATGCATGTATTGGTTCACTTCCATGCAAATTTAATCTTGTAGTTTTCATATCAATTTGTAATTGTTATCAAAAAGAGTTAAAAAAATTTTTTAAAAATAAAATCATACACTAGTACGCTATTCTTTGATTTGGACTAAATGCGAAGAAGTATGTCAATTTGCAAACTTAGTGATACAAGCACAATTTTAAATGGTACTACATACATGTAACAACAAAACTTTATGATAAACGTGATGACTTCAAAATTTTCTATCGTGAACTTCAATTACTTATGTAGCAATATTCCCTTATCACCTGCATATGGGATATATATCTCCCAGTTGATTCGGTACACAAGAGCATGTCCCACGTACGAACAATTTCTAAAACGAGGCAAGCTATTGACAAACAAGTTGATGAAACAAGGATATCAACAGTTTCGTTTTAAAATCATCATTTCGGAAAATCTATGGTCGATACAATGACCTTGTCAGCAAAAATGATCTATCATTAAGTCCAATGCTGACTGACGTTTTTCATACTAACTGTTAAGCCATTATTTAAACACTGAATTGTCTATGGATTTTCCCGTTTGTCCGATCATGACAATAAGCACACGGCGAGTGTGACAGGTCGACAGGGGATGCTTACTCCTCCATGGCACCTGATCCCACCTCTGATGCTTTTAGAGGTCCGCGTTTGCTCTGTTCCGATTTATATTGTTTCAATGGACTTTTGAGCTTGATTATTGTTCGTTATATCCATATTTCATGTACATTTAAGTTTGCGAGGAATGCCCACATGAGAAGCTCTGTGAAAAAAGTTGAAAACAGAACACCTTAGAATTTATTTTCATTTTTCTTACCGCTAAAAAAGAAGGAATATAAAAGTTATTTCTTGAAACACGTATCATTTTACCAAAAGATTCACAAAAGATGAAAAAAATAATAAAAACTTGCATATTAAGCTCGCGGTCTCTTCTGAACATTATTTACCAGCATTAATACTAGTACTGGTTCATTGTAATTACTCTGTAATTCTCGATTTACATGATGAAGCATATGCTAAAAATTATGTTAAAGAATTAAGAATAAAGGAAATAAAACCTTAATCTATTTCCAAAAATGAATTAAAGTTAAGTGCACATTTGATCGCTGATGAAAAAAAGAGAGGTTGGTCATCCTGAGGGCTGCAAAGAAGAAATTCTTAGTTCGAATATTTTACTTTCAATTTCTTCACCCTCGGCCTCTTGTTCTGTTAAGTCCCTGTGAATGAACAGTTTCCTTTCTGTTAAATTGGTTCTCAACTTTCCTGGTGGTTTTTGATTTGTTGTTTTCTCTCTCTGACTGTTTCGTAGTCTGATACTTTGTACTTTAAGTCCATCAGTCAGCCAAGAAGCTATTTTTTGTTTCACTGTGGGGTGTTTACTTATAAGATACTCGTGAAAACCACTTATTTTCCCTGTACTTCCGTCTGAGAGCAGTGTTCCGTTTTGTATCACATGGCGTATCTGTGGTCTATGAAAATTTTCATAAGTTTGTGTTGTTGTGCTAGAATAAATGATGACAACTTCACTTTATTATTATTACAAAATAATACAAGTATTAACTAACATTTTCGGATCAGAGATAGAACTTTATTTGAAAAAAAAGGTGTTTCGCTTAAATATGCCTGATGTCTACACATATGGAAAGTTAAAAACCACAAAAATGATTCTTGAAAACATTGCTAATGCATATTATATATATTGTTTATAAACGATATGATTTTAAATTAATATTTTTTTTTATTTATTACCTTTGTAACGGTGCATTTCTTTTTCGGTGAGACTTGTGTGCGTGATGCACATTCGGCAAGTTTGTGATGTGAATACTTTGGTCAAGGGGAGTCTCATTTTGGTAAGGGGGAGCAAAGTAACTGTCCACACTTCTTGGACGTTTGAATGTGTTGAGAAGGCGCAGTCGGTTAGACGCTGACGTCGGCATCCGATTTCGGTAACATTCCGTTTCGATCACTGCCGCCTGTATGCGCTGATTAATAGAGAAAGCCGGTTGTAATGTCGTTACTTCCGGTGAATTTTCGATTGTGTTGTCACGATCTGTGAGTGCCCTTGCATACAGATCTGGTTCACTGACAGCTGGACCCGGTGCCATGAATGGATCCTCGTTTTCATCTAAAGAAAAGTCTACTTCATTACAAAATAATAAGTGTCATGATATAACATTTCCTTTAAGGTAAATACTCTAATTTGAGTCGTTTTGATATCAAGAAATTGGTCATTGATAGACATAATACGTTTATGTTTGGCAATTTTCTGAACCTTTTCATTCCAAACGTTAACGGTAATACATGTACATGTCATTTTTGCAAAACATTTTGTTCACTTTAAATACTTGAAAACAGTTTTGCGAAGTAGAAAGTGTTACACTGTCATTTATCAAATTGAACTTCTTTCCATAATTTGTTGAAATGATACATGGTTAAAATGAAATTTTCTGACCAAAAGGTAAATATTTTAATGAAATACCAGGGTAAATCTTTCTGGTTTCTTCACTCAGATCTTTAATAGCAGGGCGATACAGTTCTCTTGCAGACTTTGTCTTTCGTGTAAGCATGCGCGGTGATCTTGGTGACCTTCTCTCTTCCGTAGTTTTCTCCCAATGCATGATGATGAAGTGCTTTTTTAAAGAAAGCCTGAAGAGAGAATATTGCAGCAGATTGCAAAACTGACATATCTTTTATGGATTATCCTACATATTAATGATTGGATTGTTTAAAGCATTACTATCAATGAAATATTAATATGGTACCATATGACCCTGGCTCAGATACTGAGAATGATGTGTCTTAAAAATAACGGAATATCTTAGAGACTCATGTTTAAAGTATAATTTTATTTGGATGAACCAAATTCATTAACAAACCATTCAAGAATACATTTTATTTTACTGTGGAGGAAACAGAAAATTTTTGTCTTTTTCTGGGAGAACAAATTGATAAGGGAAAAAGTGCGAAAGGAGAATATACTAGAATCATCTAAGTAGATCCAATTTAAATTGATTTTCAAATGCTAAAAATAATCATTTGGT
Source organism: Saccostrea echinata (assembly GCF_033153115.1). Taxonomy (NCBI): domain Eukaryota; kingdom Metazoa; phylum Mollusca; class Bivalvia; order Ostreida; family Ostreidae; genus Saccostrea; species Saccostrea echinata. Next base: position 20,785,394 of record NW_026889758.1, read on the forward strand.
CTTAACGACCCCTTTTAACATATACATGTATGTATATTACCTAGAATGTGTAGCAAAATTAAATTTCTTGTCAATACTAAAGTATTGATAATTTATAACTATATATCACTCCAATGGTATTTAATGTGAAGTGGCTTATATCTGAATTGCCTTTATATACTGTATACAATAAAGTCCTCTATTCTAAATATTTTCTTTGGCATTTTCTTCCAATTTTGCATGCCTTAAGAATTGCAATTATGACGACTTTTAACTATTGACTGTGATAAAGATCCTACCAAAATGACGTTTGTGTTTTTCTTATTTAAAAAAAGGTTGTTCAAGACTTTTAAAATTGATTTTACCTATGCCGAAATGGAACACCGTCTGTTAAACAAAAAGTCAGAATTACTGTCAGGAAATTATTTAATTTAGTTTGACAATGAGAAGTAATTTAAATGGCACTTACTATTGTATGTGTATATTTTTTAAGTGATTAAAAAGTTGAACATTCTTTGTTTTGAAAGGTATAATTCCTTTTTTGTTTTTACTTTTGAAAATAATCAAAACGCCTAAAAGTGGCACACAGAGAGAGAGAGAGAGAGAGAGAGAGAGAGAGAGAGAAGAGTTCCTAAACTGTCCTAAATCATATCTCAGAAAGAATGACAAATCCAAAGTAAAACTTTTCAGATGAGATGCAAAAAATAACTTACCTCTGTCTGTGTAAATGATTTACATTTTAAAACCTCAGTAACATAAATGAACAAAATAATCCGTCAAGAAAACTGACACCATTCCATAAGATAACGGAGACTTTGGGGAACAGAGCCGCCTTCCTTTTACGTTAAGACTGTTTATCTACCTTCTTTTGAGTTGTAATCTAAGTCAATTTTCACCCCAATACACAGACGGTCTACCCGAGGCTTTTACCAAACCTTTATAATCCGATTCCTGGGTTCCTGCGCCCGTCTTCACAAAACGTTACCCAAATACTATTGACAAATCGATACTTATAAATTACTTTTAAATTACGAGCCAGTGAAATTTTAAACTTTGCAATTAGTTCTTTAGAATTCCAAGAAACTGATTTATATACAGATTGCCATACCTCTACTCGCGTGGAAATGGCGACAAATCGGCGGTTAGATTTTCTTCAGTTAGATTTTAGTTTTATAAAAAGACTTAACAGAAAAATCATTGTTCATTAAAAAAAGTATTTACTGACTATTTGGACGACCTTCTGGCATTCAATCAACACCAAGACTTGAGAATATTCTTAGGGCATGCTATAATACAATTATGAATGATAGCTTATTTAAAAACCAAATTAACTTTTAATGTGTTTAAGACCGGAAGACGATTAAGAAATTGATTTAAATTTAAAGTACGAATTTTAAAATCATGAACTATAATTTCTTTCAGCATTATGCTTAACGTCGATCAATGTTTGGGTTTTAGGTGTAGTTCAAGGGTGTATTTAAAAAAAAAAACTGATCTATTCTAATTGGGACATGCTTTCAGGACTTCTGAAGCAAGGCGTTTTATGTTTCTCTTTTTTATTGTTTCTTGTGATTGAGTAATGAAATCTGGGATTCGATCTACTAGAAAAAGACCATGTTTATCAATATTTTACCACCCTGCATTAAATACAAAACTTTACCTTTATATACTGTTTCAAGGATTGAAGATAGCTAAGTTTATATTACCAAACCCGACTAGTAATCAAGAAATCCGAAACTAGAAAGACCTTAAGTATCGGTCAAACACAGTACAAGAAACAACATTCTTCAATTATCAAATTCACGAATGGTTTGTCCTAACGAACGTCTTGTGGATCATTTGAGAAGGAATCATCGAGGTTACGTGAAGTTATCCATGTCAGACTGTTTGATTTTGGATCAACATTGTTAATAGATCAGAGGTGAAGATGAATTATGGCGCAAAAAGAACTATTACTCTATAACAAACAGGATTGATAACACTTGAAATGCCTATACAATGAAACAAAATCTGATAAGTAAATATTCTCTCAGTTTTTAAAGATATTAGTATTAACTTTGGTCGTCTTCAGATAATATGCACATGTAAAATGAAATCCATATATCTTTGATAGACACAAATACCTGAAATTAGGCGTTCGAATATTGTTCAAAGAAGTTTGAATTGAAAAATAAACAGTTCAGTTGAGTGTAATTTTAACAAAGCACACTTGTGCAAGTGGAAATCGAAGTAAACTTTTTAAGAAATTTGTCTGTGCTTGGCAAACAGAAAAACTAATGTAAATACATGTATATTGATCTCGCACGTGTCAACAGAACGATTCGGAAGTGCCCTGGATAAAATACAGGCTGTTTCTAATGCTAAGTAAACAGAAGGCATAGTCTATGCAGAAGTAAAATTACAGAAACACAAATACTCATTTAGCATGCTTTGTAAAATGAATAAACATTTATTGTCAAACATGATGGCAATCTGAATTTCAATTGTTTCAGTTTTAAAACTTAGAGAATGTAAAAGAATTCTCTTTGAAAACCAATATAACATGCCAAACATGTTTTTAAAATTGTTGGGATTGGAAAAGAATACCATGTTACAAATGAATGTATCTTAATTCTGAGGAAGTTTTTGCGTTTTTATATGTGTATGAAGCACAAACAAAGGTTTTGCATATGCATTAAACAATATGTTATAAACATACATATATTACATACAATATTAAATCGCAGAAAATGTAAACACATAAATGTTTTGAACTATGTGTTCACGGAACACATGTATAAATTATTAAATAAAAGAGGCTTACTGTCGTTATAAGAATTTATTGTGTTAGCTTTCATATAATAATTGTAACTAGATTTGAATCTTTTTTTCAAAATGATGGATGACAAGAAACATGAATACACGTATATTTTATCTATAAAATTTCCAGCACTTACCACGATCATTCGGTCTCCATCACCGACAATAGCTGCTATAAATGCCCTCTATATGTTTGCTGAAATCCTTCTTAAGTTGATTGGGCAAAAGTGAAAAACTATAAAAACTTATCAACCGCGTGGTGAATTTCTATTGAATTCAACTTGTTTGATTTAAACCACACAAGAAATTGATACGAGCGTTTTGTGTACATAAATACTTTTTTCCCTCTTTACTCTTTTACCCAGATTTGACAGGCAATTGAGAGTCGATTTATTATCCACCATTGGCTAACGGCAGGTCGAGATAGGTTTGAAGGGTGTTAAAATCTCCTTTAATTATAAATTGATCTTTCTTACGTAACAAATTAAACAATGATTACAAGACTGTGAGTTTACTTTTTGTCTGGAAATCTATCAGTGATCGAAGGTTTTCAAATGCAATGAAAATGAGTAAAAAAAAATTCCAATCAGTGATGACTATAAATTAACGTATATAGATAATATAAGAAGCCTTGCATGTATTGTGTAAGTCAGTTAAACTAGAGGTATTGTGAGCAATGAGCTCACAAAATGACACCCTCGCTCCAATATGAGTATAATGGCAAAGTCCATATTTTTTGCCATGGGAAACCCCAAACAGATTCTATTAAAGCCTCATAGAATTTTATTCATTGGTATAGGAAGAGTTGCGGAAAAGAGATGGATACTCTAATATTATAGAAAGAATGGAAGTGCCCATGTTTGCCTATATATGGAAACCCCAAATATCTCTCCAATGAAAACGTAAATTAAGAGGTGCACAATGGCACCGTGTAACAAAGATTCTGTGAGAGTCTCATTTATAATTTTATTCAGTGGTAGAGGAGGAGTTGCAGATAAGAGATGGGTACCCCAAAGTGTTATGGGGGGGGGGGGGACGGACGGCTACTCCTCTCTGTCTCATAGGTAGTATTAATAACTTAGCACTGCATCTATAATAGATGGACAAGACCTGGACTGGGGGGCTTAACTCTATAGAGATGCTATGGATTACAGCGGCCAATGTACCCATAAAGAGGCATTAAAGTTACCCAGAACAGCATAGTAAATAACTGACTATGGGCCCAGAATCACAGCATCACTCAGAAGAATGGCAGGGGAGCCATTATATAGTCTCAATTAATGCTTGCATCAACCATTGATAGTGAAACTCGACAAAGATCAGGTCATAGTCTTGAGAGAAACGTCATAATACTGAAGGGAGAACATAAAGTTTATTAATCCGTAGCTGCCAATATTAATTTCAATCAAGAAGAATAATTTATGTATGAGTTTATTTTTATGACTACGACATAAAATGGAGCTTTCTGTACGTCATTCTTTCAATCCGTCATTGTTGATTTTCAGGCCTTTTTTAAACCTGTGATTGTAGAAAATGAGCTGATTTTTTGGTATGTCTCTTTCTATTGATAACACAAAAGTTACTGTCCTGAGACTGAAAATTTCCGAAAGGAGGGGGTAAATATTAACAGTGATGGAGTGTCTGTCCTTCCGTCTGTGCATCGTGCTGTACGTCCGTGACACTCCTCCTATTTCCACTGAATAAAATTTAATGAGGCTTTCATAGAATCTTTATTACAGATTGTCATTGTGCACCTCCTATTTTTCGTTTCGATAAAAAATTTGGGGTTTCCCACAGCAAAACCTGGTCACTGCCATTTTTCCTATAATATTGAGGCTACTCATCTCTTATTTACCACTGAATAAAATTTAATGAGACTTTTACGGAATCTTAATTACATAGTGTCAATATGCACCTCCTATTTTATGTTCTGATCCGACAGATATTTTGAGTTTCCCGTAGCAAAATATGGACTTTGCCATTGCACCCATATGGGCGCGGGGTATCACTTTATGAGCTTAGTGCTCACAATACTACTAGTTATTCACTGTGCTCTGCTAAATATTGAGCTGATTTTACGTATGTCATATGTCATAGTCTCTCATTATTAATGACTTAGAGATCAAGTTTGAGTTTTACGTTGATCGAATTATTTACTTAAAAGTTATTGCCCTTACACTTCTTTTTTTTTGGGGGGGGGGGGGTGTCCCTCAGCTATCACCCATATTGCTCGCTGTGTGAGCCAGTTTACTCAGAAGTTTGCCCCAACAATCATAAGCGGGTATGGTATAAGCAACCGCTTAAGAAATTAAACACCACATACTCTTTCGATTTTATTCGCCAATCAGATTGGCAATTTACATAAAACACGAGTAAACACGTGTTCGATCTATAGATACATGTGTTCTGATAACTTCAGTAAGCATGATAAGTTCATAATTATGTACATATTTGATGCAATATGTGAGTTTTTCAGAATCGGGGAGCCTCTCGCCCTCTCCTTGCTTCATAAAATCCCCATTCAGTAAGACTCAGGTTGCTAGTCGCAGAGAGTGGGTTGTCTTAAAACACTGCGACGAATATGGCTTTCTCGATTTTAAACAAATGGGCGTTTCATTATATATCAATTGACATCCAAACATTCCATTCAAACAAAAACATTTACCACTTCAATGTGCATCGTTGTAATAAGGGATATATTGTTTTCATCTATGAAATGCATGAAAACATACCATTGTGTTTTTCCATTTGCAAGTAGATTTGAACTTTACCAAGCATAAAATTCCTAAGTATTCATAGTAACCCATAATGTAATTCAGTTCATCTTATCCAGATGATTTATCGTTTTACCGGTAAGTCACGTTGGTACCTCGTTTTGCATTTAAATTTACTCTGACAGCAACAAAATATAGTTCCCATGCAAGCATGTTTGTCCAAAAAGAAATTTCAATACATAACTGCCGAAAATAATGTCATAAAGAATACTGATTGCAGAAGTTTGGATGAATTTTAAAGTACATTTACGCTGATATTATACAGGAGTGAAAACTGGAACGTAACATAACTTTTCTGTTTGTGTTTCTTACATATACTTTTACAATATAGAATTACATGTCATATATTATAATTTGAGCTGAAAGTCTATCGAATTCGAAGTATTTGCAAAATTTGCTTTGAAGTGCAAAAAACTATGTAAATATACCTGTATTTTGAGACGGTCCCAAAAATACCCAGATGATAGATTTTCCCTAAACTTTGTATGTACACTGAAGCCAATGTTAGTTACATGAAATATGGAGATAACGAACAGTATTCAAGCTCAAAGTCCATTAAAACAATACAAATTGGGAGCAGAGCAAACACGGACCTCCAAAAACATCAGAGGTGGGATCAGGTGCCATGGAGAAGTGAGCATCCCCTGCCGACCGGTCACACCCGCCTCGTGCTCCTTCTCATGATCGGGAAATAACGGAAAAATCCGTCGATAATTCAGTGTGCAAATAATGGCCTAACGATTAGTATGTAAAACGTCAGTCAGCATATGACTTAATGATAGATTGTATTTGCTGACAAGGTCATTGTATCGACCATAGAACTTACGAAATAATGACTGTTGATATTCTTGTTTCATCAACTTATTTGTCAATAACTTACCTCGTTTTAAAAATTGTTCATACGTAGAGCATGCTCTTGCGCATCGAATCAACTGAGAGATACAGACCCCATATGCAGGTGATAAGGGTATATTGCTGCATAAGTAAGGAAAGTTGACGATTGAAAAGTTAAAGTTTATCATAAAGCTTGGTTTTTAGATTACCATTAACGTCTTTGTCTAGTAAAATATCCAAATATGAAACAGATGTGTCAGACTCTGTGGAATCTTTTATTTCAGGCTCACTGGGATATATCGTGTCGACATATGAATGGAAATAACTACTGATTATTGATAATAAATTTTGAATAAAATCTGCTTCATATGATTACAAAAATAGGTCTGCTAACAATGGGATGCAATTGGTACCCATGAGAATTCCAACAGATTGTTGGATGGCCTGTCCTCCAAAAACTACATAGTTATTGTCAATCAGAAACTCGAGCATCTTTTTAATATCAATTTCCTAGTACTTGTGTGTACAATCAGAATGTTTTTTTTTCACAAAATAATTTTGCAAATGACCAATGACAAGGTAAGTAAATTTACGAGTTCCACTTTTATTGGAAAAAGCAGCTGTCAATGATGTCAAAAAGCCTGGACTTTATTTTATCGTGGGGAATGGTTGTATTCAGAGTTGAAAAGTCGTAAGTTTTTATGTTATTGATTTTGGTAAAATTTTGTGATTCTAAATTTTCCAAAAGTTCCTTGGAATTTTTAAGTATCTACATCTGATTTACACCACTTTTCGAATATATTGTTGCACAGTACTTATGAAGTTTCTCCTTCATTACTGGTAATATTTTAGTCAGGAGTAAAGAAAGAGGCTTGGTAGAACATTTACTGGAACTCGCGTGTATCTTTGTTTGTAAGTATTTTTATGAAGTTTCGGAATCCAATATAGATATGGTAATTCAAATTCATTTCGGTTGTTAGGAATATTAAAAATAATCAAAACTGACATATGATTTTGAAGATTTTCCTCCTTAGAAAGGGAGCTATGGGTATATGTTGGATTGTCACTTGTAGAATTAAATCCCAGTTCTTCTAAAATACAATTATAATAATGAGCCTTCCAAACAAAGACAATGTGGTTACCTGCTTTGTCAGCTGGGACCAGGACATACTGATCGTGTAGCCTGTCTAATTATGGGTTCGATCAACTGACTGATTTTTTTTCTCAATATATATATATCAATATATATATATATATATATATATATATATATATATATATATATATATATATATATATATATATATATATATATATATACCTTATTCGTAATTCTCAAGCAATCTGAAAAAGTGAAGATAATAAAACATAAAACAAGCAAGGTGAAGCATTTGATGGGCCCGCAATGTATCTTTGTTTGTAACTGTAAAGTGTTACCCCGTCAACAACTTTCATAAATCAAGTCAAACAAAATATCTTACGACTTAGACAAAAAAAAATCAATTCTCTATAAAATATCTCAACTATAGTAGATCACAAAAATCTTCAATTTTTATTACATTGGAATATATTATAACTAAATCCTTTATTAAAAAAATGTATTTATCAAAGAAAGAAATTACATTGTTGTCAAATATTTAATCTTAATCCACAGGCACTTGGGGTCTGGACCCCCCCCCCCTTTTCCATTTTTTCTCTTTTTAAATATGGAGTCGATTCGCCTTTTTCCTATTTTTGTATTCTAATATGCACTATATGTTATCAATAATGTAACTCTTTTGTCTCTATATGCTGTTTTTAAATATACCGTTTTCGACTGATACATAAAAAGAGAGAAGGCTTGCAACTCTTTTCTCATCGTCTGCCTCACCTCGCTTAAACTTCGCCTGATTATTTATCGAAAGAATAAGAAAACATGGAATATGCATACATCAATAAATTCGTTATACATTCTTCTTTCTTTTCATATTTCCATTTAATTTTTATGTGCCCCCGATTTGTAAATATTTCGATTAAATAATCCGCATCTAGGGTAAATTTTGTTGATGTGCACCAGCTGGGACGGAAGTGCAATAACGGTAACTCTAACTTTATAAATGTTCTGCATTAAAAAAAATTCCAGGCTTTGTAATAACAATATTGTGGAATTTGGTTGTCTAGGTCGTCTATTTAAAGTATAATCTTCATCCATTAAAATTTGCTAGTTAAAGTTATCTTGTTATTCACAGAACTTACCGTTACATGTCATATGAAGAGAAAATTCGGGATGTATTCCTTCTCGCATTTAATGTTCCGAATTACATTACATGTAATGATGATACCCGAAAATACCGGGCACTTCCGTCCCAGCTGGTGCACATCAACAAAATTTACCCTAGATGCGGGTGATTTAATCGAAATATTTACAAATCGGGGGCACATAAAAATTAAATGGAAATATGAAAAGAAAGAAGAAATGTATAACGAATTTATTGATGTATGCATATTCCATGTTTTCTTATTCTTTCGATAAATAATCAGGCGAAGTTTAAGCGAGGTGAGGCAGACGATGAGAAAAGAGTTGCAAGCCTTCTCTCTTTTTATGTATCAGTCGAAAACGGTATATTTAAAAACAGCATATAGAGACAAAAGAGTTACATTATTGATAACATATAGTGCATATTAGAATACAAAAATAGGAAAAAGGTGAATCGACTCCATATTTAAAAAGAAAAAAAATGGAAAAGGGGGGGGGGGTCCAGACCCCAAGTGCCTGTGTCTTAATCGTAAGATTTTCTGTGAAAAGGACTTTTGATTCGCCACCGTATCGTCTACCAGAGGGCGCGCTACACATAGCTATGAGTGACAAGGAAAGACAACTCGTAGCATATCCTGTTTATTTTTCCTTAGCGATGGCGGACAAACCAAAACACAGACCTCCTCATGGCATGGAGCCGTACGATCTTGGAGGGGAAAATAACCTAGGTGCTCTTAGTCAGGAACAACAAGAGAAACTCAACAAATTTAAGGTAATACATAAATTTCCTGAATGGTTATCAAAAAGTAAACTTATTCATTTTTCAGTCCGAAAATCCTCAGTTATTTAATGGCTTAGTTTCATGAGTATCATAATAATGTTTGTTAGTGAGACAATAAACAAGACACATATGTTACATTTAAAGGTCAAGACACGTATGGAAAATGAGAAATACCTAAGAGATCACCCTGAAGTTGAGTGCCTCATAGCAGGTTTTCTTGGGTAAGTTATATTCTAATATCTGTGTCTGGTTACCCCTAAGGCTTGCCTTTATGATTTATCTTAAGGATATCAGTCACAAGATACAGTGCTTTTCCATATCTACATTGTTTATTCCTATGTCATATAATATCATCAAATGAAATACATTTTATCAGGGAAGATCAAGGTAAAATCCTCAATAAATTGATTATAATCACTTTTGTCCTTTATATATCATACATAACATGCATATTGTTGGATCTAAGAACCATTAACTGTTTGCCTGAGGCCATTATGCCGAAGGCAAACAGTTTGATTTGATTTGAGGGCTCAACAAAACACATTTTGATGAAGAACACAGTCAATAAATGTTTTGTTAATTAGCTCTGCTGGTCAGAGACTAGAAGAGCTTATGCGATAGTAAGGTGTCCGTCGTCCGTCCGTCTGTCTGTCCGTCTATAAAAAAATTTTCAAAACGCAACTCCTTCTACAGTTTTGGTCTGATTTCCCTATAACTTAGCACACAAGTAGACTACACTAAGATACATAATTCTGTGTATCGGTTTTTGATTTCGCTGAAAGGTGTTGCCATGGTTACTAAAAATAGAGATTTCTTGGAAATACTTTCAAAACGCTACTCCTCCTACTGTTTTGGTCTGATATCAGTATAACTTAGCACACAAGTAGACTATACTAAGATACATAATTCTGTGTATCGGTTTTTGATTTCAGTGAACGGTATTGCCATGGTTACTAAAAATAGACATTTCTGTTAAAAACATTCAAAACGCTACTCCTCCTACAGTTTTGATCTGATTTCAATATAACTTGGCACATAAGTAGACTACACTAAGATACATAATTCTGTATATCGGTTTTTGATTTCAATGAACAGTGTTGCCATGGTTACTAAAAATAGAAATTTCTGTGAAATACTTTCAAAATGCTACTCCTCCTACAGTTTTGAATTCATTTCAATATAACTTGGCACACAAGTAGACTACACTTAGATACACAATTCTTTGTTTCGGTTTTTGATTTCGATGAAAGGTGTTGCCATGGTTACTAAAAATAGAAATTTCTGTGAAAAACATTCAAAAGCTTCATAAAAAATGTCATAGCATTCTAATATTTCATTGGTCCAATATCTCACTTAGATGTACAACATCTTTTGAGGGGGGGGGGGGCACTCAGTAAAACATAGGAAACATTAGACTTCTTTTAGTATATATTTAGATAGGAAACATTTTTTAATCAAGTATTGAGAGGGGTTGAGGGCAACATTGATTATATTACATGTAGTTCCCAAAGGATGAAATATTGTCAGATTGGATGAAATGTAAAACTTGTATCAAAATCACAAAATGGGGGATATCTTTTACAATGTATATTTTTTAACGAAGGTTTTTTTAAAATTTGGTCTTGATACATTGTATTAAGTTTTAAATTTTAAAATCATCCTGCCAGGAAGAGGTGAATCTTTTCCTAACCCTTAATGGTTAATTGGAGCCAAATATACACTGCTTAGTATTGTAACCCTTAATGGTTAATTAGAGCCCAATATAGACTGCTTAGTATTGTAACCCTTAACGGTTAATTAGAGCCCAATACACACTGCTTAGTATTGTAACCCTTAATGGTTAATTAGACCCCAAAACATACTGCTTAGTATTGTAACCCTTAATGGTTAATTAGAGCCCAATATACACTGCTTAGTATTTTAACCCTTAATGGTTAATTAGACCCCAAAACACACTGCGTAGTATTGTAACCGTTAATGGTTAATTAGAGCCCAATACACACTGCTTAGTATTGTAACCCTTAATGGTTAATTAGACCCCAAAACACACTGCGTAGTATTGTAACCCTTAATGGTTAATTAGACCCCAAAACACACTGCTTAGTATTGTAACCCTTAAAGGTTAATTAGAGCCCAATATACACTGCTTAGTATTATTATTCAATTCAATTTACTTATTGACAACACCATCATACATTGGCATATAGTCATGAATACAATAAACAATAACATACATAAAATCAATAAAATTATTCCAGTAAGCATATAGTATTGTAATATCTAGCTGCAGAACTGTAGCATTATGGTTTTATAAATATAAAACCATAATGCTACAGTTCTACAGCTTTATAATCTCATAAATACCAGAACAGTTGTAAGAGGAGATATTTAGATTTTAGTTCTTTTTTTTTTTTTTGTATTTCAGTGATGTTCTTAGTCAGCGACCAGAGCACATCAAAGATTTTGCAGCAGGTAAAGAATTTTCAGGAATATTTATTCAAAAGATTTATGTTAAAGCCATTAAAAACTGATGATTGATAGTATTTAATGTTATTCCAGATTATTTCACCAACCCTGAACTACCCGAACAGCTCCAACAACAGTTACAGCTAAGACAAACTCGTATTAAACAGAATCGTGTTCTCCAGAAAATCTAACTCTTTTGACAGCATATTTGTATATATCTTCAGTGTGTACATATTATATTTACTTTTTTTTTTACTCTGTTTGTATTGTCTCAATTAAAATGTTAGAATCTCTTTATATTTTTTAATGCACTCAGACTAAAATTCTTTAAAAAATTGTTTGCCCTCTCCCAACCGACTGACTAAATTGGGCCTGACTCAAAACTTTTTTCAAACCTCCAAGAAATGACTTTTTTTTATTCATTCCCAAATTTTCTCATTCTGTCAACAACTTCTTAAAATTTAATTAAAAATTCAGCATTGATGTCAAAATTTTTGGAAAAAAAATTCCCTACCCATCTTCCAACCCAATTTTTTTATCCTGAGTTGGGAGAGTGCAGACAAATTTTTGAAAGATGGCCATTTTGTCATGAAACATAAATAATTTTGTCATGAGTAATTAATTTTTTTTTCATGAAACATAATCTAAAGGCTTTTTAGCCTTTCCACATAATAATCTTATGAGAAATCCAGGCCCGGGGAACATGAAGTACTTGTAGACTTTAGTCACAATTTGTACATTGTCTTACAGGTTTATCATAAAAACATGAACATTTTTTAAAAGTCTGTTTCCCATTAATGTTATTAATTTTAATTTAATGCTACAATAATTATTCTTTTACATGTAATGAATGACTGAAGAGTCAAAAGACTGATCCATGATTCTGGACGCAGTTTTACAATGCAGGGCAACAGTTGAAGTAGCAGTTGTCTCTCTTAGTATTGTAATTGCTACATGCATAAATCCGTTATATAAAGATATCGGGAAGAGGCCCGTAAAAGGCGGGGGGGGGGGGGGGGGAGAGAGAGAGAGAGAGAAAGAAGCATGATAACTTCGCACTGAAAAGTTTACTATTTTTGTTAAGCATAAATCCTTTAATATTGTATCTAGTTTAAACCATATTTTATTTGAAAATTTCAAGCAGAAAATACAGGCAAGTAGTACAAAAAAAATCAAAAGGGATTCGGAAACAAGTTTGAAAACTTATACTAATTCGTTTCCTTTAAAATTATTATGATTAAGATGACAGACCCTTATTAGATAGTTACAAAACACGGTTTTATGCTGCTTAAAAACTAATATTTGAAATTGACATACATAATAGATTAGAAGTCAATATTGTATCTGGAACGAGTTTCTTCCCTTGGAACAGTGCTATTTGACAAACTGAAACTGGTTTTTCTTTGGAATCTGCATACGGCGACTAAGTTCACTATCGCTGAACAAAAACAAAACAAAAAAACAGGTCCGTAGAACGCGTGGGGAAGGGGACTCCCCACTTTTTGTAAGTATAGTATTTTGCTTTAGTAAATTTTCCTTTAGATGCTGGTTGCCCCTCCCCCCAACTTTTTGTTGCTCTAAGGTCGAGCACTGGCATATTCCAGGATTTGGACAGTTAATTAGTTTTTTTTTTTTTTGCATGTTAAATTTTTTGGGAAGCCCCCCCCCCCCAACTTTTGAAACCGTTGCAACGAGCCTAAAGAGAGAGAGAAACAGAGAAATGCACACTAGGTACCATAGAATGATTGCATGATAATCTGATGTTAGACTTGTTCTCAACTCCAAAAGAGATTACTTGTAGTAGTCTGATTTACCTGAGGATTTGGGGTATTGTTATGTAGAGTAAGTTTTCCAATATTTTTTCGGGAGGGGGGATACATTTTCACGTACAATATTTTTTAAAACCTTCAGAAAAAGATGTGTGTGCTAAGATTCCTTAAAACTTGCATGTTGGCTCATGGTAAGTAAAGAATGTGAAAAGTTTACAGACGGACGTACAAAAGAAAAAGTTCACACGAGAAGCTCAAGTTACACCTTGGCTTACCTAAAAAAAAACCAAGTACTTGTTCAAGTTGTATTGTTAGCCTATCTAAGCAAAAGTAGTTACTTTGCAACCTAAAGTACCAAGGAGCATCTTAGGTTTAAATGGGATTCAATGCCCTTCAAGGGGGTATTTCTTTCACTGGCATCTTCTTCTACAACCCCATGGCCAGAAATGACAAATTAGACTTGTATTTATTACTGTCATATACTAGTATATGTTTATCCAATCCCCCGGTCAGTAAGCTCGCGATAGATACAAGATATGTAGTTAGAGTACTAGGATATCTTACCAGGAACCTATATACTAACGTTAGTATATACGTACCTGATCTTACTTATATCATTGTATGTGTTACATTAATAGTTTAAATCTAAAGTTTAAACTTACATGAATCTATAACTATCTAAGTTTAAACTTAATTTAAATTATTAATGTAACATATGTATTTGCCAGTAATACAAATTATCTTGGTGTCGGATAGATTCAAGTGTGTTCATCAATAATAATCAATCGATTTAGGATGAATTTAAAATTTCCTTCTTAAAGCAGATGCATTAGTTTTTAGAGAAATTGTATCGAAAATATAGAGCAAATACATAGGCATGGGAGCTAACCGATCCTATTTTTAAGGACATAGAATATATACATGTACTAGGAAAAAGTTATAGAAAGAACAAGTCTCAATAAGGCTTATCTGTGGTCCCCGGTTGCTCGTCAAATTTCGAACATTCATTAACATTTTTTAAAAATTAAATTTTATTATTAACTAATGTCTTTATTATTTGAATCATCATCTAAAAATGTCAAACAATAGATATAGGCAGCATACGAAGCTGCGCGTTGAAGGTAGGGTCCTTTGATTTTCATGAATATCAAAAGAAATCAGCGACAGGTACACACTTCAAAGCTTTCGTAAACACCGAGCACAGGTTTGTTCAGAGTCGAGTTTGAAATATAATGTGTATATTATATGTGTAAAGGTTGAGTGAAAATATCTTTGTTGAACAACCTTGTGCTCTATGTTTTCTAATTAAAAGTATTGCGATTTTGAATCTCTTCGCTGACTTCATTTACATGCGATTAACCTCTTTATGACCTGTTTAGAATCATAACAAGCCACGTGGATTTGTATCGTTACGGGTAAATGCCCCCAGTAAACGTGCTAGTTCTCAGTTGAAACGTACTCAGTTTTATATCGATCAGCATGGACTTGTTTGGTTCATCTTGTTATAGCTTTTATTGCCAAAGTTTTGTTAATAGAAAATTGTATTTGTAGTTGATTGTGAATCTTGAACACATTATTCGTCTTTGAAAAAAAATATCATACCAAGATCTTCTTTTTATAGTATCAAATCTAAATGTCTCCGCCCATTTCGATGTAATAGAGAAACCGTAGTCTGATCGGGGGAAAATGTTCCGGCATTTTTTAGTGTGATAGGTGTTAAAAATACGCTTGTATTTTTGGATATGTTTGATTATTCATTATAAATACGCAATGTTTTAATTAGAAATACTTCGTTATACTTATACACAATGAAAACAAACAAAATACCGTATGCTAATATTTAACCGGTAAACCAAGGGTGTAAAAAGGGACCACACTACTATACTTAAGTAGAATACTCCTTTGATAACTGTTTATAAGCCTTTATTATTTGCTAATACATACATTATCACGGAGTTTTCTTTAAAAGCGATCCTTATCAACCCCCCCCCCCCCCCCCGACTCCCTCTAAATCTATTCTTCATATCTATATTGAAATTCAATGTAAAAAAAAAATTGGCAAAATTGAAATTTCACTGAATATCTGAATATTGATTTTATTTATGATTGATTTACATTGTTGCATAATCACATAATAGGAAATCCAGTGTGTTCTAAAAGATTTTTGAACTTCATATCAATCTATCTATCTATCTATCTATCTATCTATCTATCTATCTATCTATCTATCTATCTATCTATCTATATATATATATATATATATATATATATATATATATATATATATATATATATATATATATATATATATATATATATATATATATATATATATATATATGACGAAGTTGATTTTTTTTTGTATGTACTGTTTTAATTTTGGTTTTAACGGGTTTCCTTACTATTGAGGTTGTTTTGTTACGAGTATATAAAGGGACCGGTTTTGTCAGAGTGGTCAGATCTAGTTTTGTGTCCGGTAGCGTGACCAGCCGGAGGTGTGCCACGTTTGCTTTATCCCCTGCATGATTATACAAGTGGCGAATATATTTCGGTGAGATATAGCACCGAATTTAACGGGTAGCCATGTAATTTGTAAGGCGGACTATTGCAGCGAGTGTATGCAGTTCTAGCCGGTAAGAGTGTTCGAATAATGTAAATAGTTGGTTTATTGTTATAATTTCCGGTTTTCAGTTGTAATATAGGTTAGGTTTTTGTAAACGTAAATTCATTTCAGTGCGTAAGGTGCTGAGAGAATATTGTGCACATAGAAGACGGGCTGAGGGTCAGTTGACGACTGTTATAAGCGTTTGAGGTCAGTGGGGAGCGTTGGATGGAGTGCCAGTCGTGTCATATCCAATCGTCGATGCTGAACAGGAACCGATGTTGGTAGGATAACCGCAGTGGGAGGCGATAGACCCGGGACTACGGTTAAAGCAACTACCACGTGGTGACGAGAGAACGGTGCAGGACTTAGACGTTCCTAGATGAGTGCTAATGGCGGATGCACGTGCGGTGTGACTTCCGGTGAACGTTTATAAGCAGTTGTGATATAGTAACTATTGAGTAACTTTCAGCCGTTTAAGAAAAGGAATTTATTTTTTGAAGTATATATAATTATTAACTAAAATTATTTGAGCTTTTTCGGAATATTATTTACGTCAATTTTGGTGAATTTTTCATTTGATATAATATCTGATACTTACTGAATCAGAATTGTAGAAGTTAAGATTGAATTAATGTAAAGTATCGGAATTGGTGAAAATTGAGTTAACAGTTTACTATTACATTTATTTCATTTTCGGTGTGTGAGCCTGTAGGTGAGAGTGAGTGAGTGACATAGAATTTATTTGTTTTCTATTTTATTTATTTTGTGTTAATAAATTTATTTGTTTATTCTGATCGATATTGTTTTCCTTCTCAACTCTACAAAATCCAAAAAGAACTCATTACAATATATATATATATATATATATATATATATATATATATATATATATATATATATATATATATATATATATATATATATATATATATATATATATATATATATTCTTAAATATATATCTATTAGGGATGGCAATTTGTAACTGGTTAACCGATTACTCGGTCGTAACGATGATAATCGGTTATAAAATCTATAATCGGTTTTTCTTGTCTATTGAAATTGAAATAAAATATATGTACATGTAGATGCAGAATGTTTCGAACTCCTAACGTTTTTAGTCTTAATCTTGTGTGTATGAATAGAGCTACTTGAAATAAAAATGTGTACTTTGATACTATTAACCGACTAATCGGTCGGAACGCCTTGCGGTTAACCGATTAGCAATTTTGTATTCGATTGCCATCCTTAATATCTATACAAAATAAGGATGGCTTTAAAGGAACACACCGTGATATATATTTGTTTTAGCAATAATTAAGCCTGAGTGTACAAACATTTTTTAGTATCATACTGTATGTTCTGATAAGTACACTTTAAATCAGTATTCTCTTTAGAGAAGTGGACAGGCTTTCGCCTAGGATGTAGGCGAAAGCCTGTCCACTTCTCTAAAGAGAATATTTAAATCAGTACAGCAGCTAGCATAGCCAGTGGAAATCTAGCTGTTTAGCGCTTAAAATACGAATGGCAAGTATACATAAAATGAATAAACAATAACAATTTTATTGATAAATATATTCGTATTTCATTTATTTATCTTTGTATTTTGGAAAATATCAAAATACAACTAAAGTGACATCTACTGCGACACAAACCTAATTTACAAAAGTAATACTGATATAGGTAAAAGAGTCACGTGATAATCGACTAATCACATGATCAAACCGAAAGCTTCTAACACCAGTGGAGTGATATAAAACATGATAGCAAAATAAAATAATAATTAAAAAAAAACAATTTAAAAACGTTTGTGTGACTATATATATATATACATACATACATACATATATGTATGTATGTATGTATGTATGTATAATCTGTGTAGAACAAGTTTCCTTGCATTTCTTTGTTTTAATGGTTGTGCATTGAATCTTTAAAATAAAAAGGAATAAAGAGGTGCACCTTACATGATAAATATCACAGTGTATGTAACACAAGAAAAGCGAGTATTTCTATTCACTCAACAAAACACACACAAGGAGACTAGATATATAACAATTATATAACGTCAGCACCTCAGACAGATGCGGAGAAAATCCGAATAACGACACTGTCACCAAGGAGATAGACATCTTCTCCTTAGATTTCGAAAGGAATGTCGGAAAATGGGGTTGAAGACGCCACAGCAACATAGACACACTCAGTATGTTGGTAGGTTGATCCAAAAAAACGACTAATGCATTAGCAGCAGTTTCAGTCATAACTTTAACATGATCAGATTGTATAAGTGCAAAAATTCGTTAAATTTGTTAAAGTCTAACAATAATAAATAAATATAACTGTGATAAAAGGCTAGCTTGATTTAGTACTCCTCCGAGGTCCCGTATCTAAGACCGTTTCTAACTTTTCTGTTGGCTAAATTCATCCTCTTTTTTGTGAGTCGTTCTGACACCCAGTCTGGATGAATGATAAAGTGACCACGTATCAATGGCTGTGTTGTCTGCAACAAAAATCAAATCAGGTAATCAAAAAGATTTTTACCAGAATGAACACATCTCATAATCACATCAGTTAGCATGTAGTACAAAAATGTATGTACGTTGAAGAATTATTCAGAATAAAGATAAGTGGTTGCTTTCTACTCACCATAAACATACTATGTTCATGTACATACTCCTCAGACTTGGGGTAACGTATGATACGTCTCTGCATTGGGCGCATGTCTGTACATGTATTACTACGCTGTAACATTGGTAATTGTGGTAAGGTGTCGCTTCTGCAATTGAAAGAAGAAATTCTGAAATTCGCAGCGTTAATAATCAGAAAAAGGGATGTCAATGTAAGTGTAATGATCCTCCTTAATTCAAAGTCTTTCAGAAGAAGGATAAGCTTGTAAATGAAATGTATCAAAAGCAATGACACTTACGCTGACAGTCGTTTGTCCATTTCTCTGACTCTTCTATCGTTTGATGCATTCATGTCTTCGTACAATGGCATCCAAGACTGTGCATAAAATCCCCGGGGGTCGGGAACTGTTCTGTACTGGTTCTTGCGAGTACTTCCGAATGTGAATGTGGCTTGTCTCTGGGGTCTCAAGGCTTCCGGGGGAAGGGGAGGGGCGAGGGATCCGTACATTGCCATTATTCTAGCAGCTGTTTCTCTGTCTGCAAATATACAGTTGCTGCATTCAGTAAACGGCTTTTTGGCCAGATATTATGGCCAGACATTATTTTAATGATAATATTTAAAGACAGTGATAAATATCTCTTTTGTGACAAACTGTGATAATATCTAAATCTTTCACACGTTTTCTTTTCAGAAGCCCTCTGATTTATTACAATATGCAACAAAGCATACAACTGATAAGAAGATTTAAACAAGATAACATATCGGCTAATTCATCTTCGAGCATTTTTTTTCAGGCTGAGTAAAAGTTCGCCTGCTGTAGTCTCTACGTCATACCGTAGTCTGTGGTGGCGTTCACCCACGAATGAAGTTCTGGTACAAACGTTAAAGGCGCTCCTCGTGCGGATTCCTGAAAAAAAAAAAGATTTTCAAAAATCAGAATAGCTTACCATAGTCTGCAGAGTCTGAAACAAAATAAGCCATTCCTTGCTACAGAATGAACGAGAACCACGTAAGGCTTTCTCAAAATGAACATTGAAAATGAAATTTGTGAGAAATACTACGGTATATTATTTGTAATGTTAAGCTATCTTTTCAAATACCCCCAAAGAGTAGTTTATATTCGGTAATAGCTTCATGCATGCTGAGAAAAGAGCTTTTAAAAATGACATTGTCAAAAAATTTATTACATAAAGATATCTTGTGTTCCCGTGATATTCCCTCAATGAAAGGTTAACGAGAAGTAATCATAAATGTGTTACTACTGACATTCCCTTTGTGTGGAACTCTTCAGTACTCTTTCCTGTCTGAGAAGGTGTTTGGAATTGCATTATGTTACATAATGGCCTTGTCAATTCTACTTTTGTGATCGTTTTAAAGATTTGTTTATTACTCTTTTGACAACTTCAAGTTTGGTTGCCGTTACATAATTTACATAACACTAAGCAACGCTTTCCCGATGCACAATCTTATCCACGGTCCTTCTAATGTCGGGGAGTGCGAATATTCAACATCAAGGACCAAGTGCAGGATGTTTTTCTATACGCGATTACTTCTTGCTGGCAAAAAACTGTGTATTTTGCATTGTCACAAACTATTGTTTCAGAAGTCTATTTAATCAGAAATTACATACCAGTTGATAAATCGTTTATTTGTCCATCTTGTAATCCAATAAATTCAATTTAATGTCCGCTACAAGAAACGTTAACCAAAACTGAAACCCGATCTCAATAAGTTTTGCCAATGCAGCTTATTTTCATATTGTTGTATTATTTCCTTTATTTATTAACCATGTGTGCTAGAGGGTAGTCTTCGCTACTATCGACAGATGGTTAATATATAATTACAGATAATTATATTTGAGAATTTGAATATTTCTTGTAGTAGTTATTGACAAATTACTCGAAAAGAAAATGGCACCAGTAAAGAAAAAAATGGAGAAAACCACAAGAAAGATATGCAATCCCCTTGAAGTGCCTTTGTGTATTCGTATCTTTTCATCACATTTATAAAATAGCGCTGAAACGTGCACTTTAAAATCTGACCCAATTGTCTAAGTTGATATCGCACTGAGACAATCGTGAACTTTGGTAACCCGTAACGTGGAATATGGTCGGTATGACAATGAGTCTTATGTAGAATAGAATGCCTTTTAAATACATTATAGCCATAATACCAATGCCGTCACATTTAACAGTTGAGTTAAACAGTTCCGTTTTTATATTTATATATGGAAAAATACGTTCCACTTTTAATTCAATCTGACAAGATGCTGTCCTTATTTGATCTTTCTAATTCGTCTCAAAACTTTACACGATGACCTTACCATTCAGAATACAAGTATTTGATAGATAATTTGTTGTAAATAGTACACTATTGAGCCCCCCTTCCGATTATAAATGAGGAATTCAGGAGAGGAATACGTAATTATGTACCTGTTACTTTTCGGTATCAAAGAGATCTAAGGTTTCCAGGTTTGGTGTAGGTAATGACCCTCTCGTGTTAAATAATGATATAGAACTTCAGTTTTGAAAAAAAAAAAGATTAAGTAAACATATTAAGAAAACTCATTAGGAAAAACCAAAACTTAAGTCAGAGATTCATGTGCTTTAAAATATTTTCAAACCAATTATAAGACTTGGTGTTTGTTCATCAATAGCCACTTATTGTGGCATAGAGTAATGCGATATTTTACCTATAACAAACAGCGCCTTATCATAAATTAAAGTTTGATTTAATTAACATGATAAAAAGAGAGTCTTCAAGTCCCTATTTAAAAGCTTGCCAAGAACAAACACGAGTTTTTACCAGTAGAGTGTGGCTGCTGATCTTTAATTGACCGGTGGCATATTCTAAATTGGGAAATGCAATGTATTAGAAAGGTAAGTGCTTTCGACTATATGTTATACATTTTATGATAAATCGGTATAACTTTTCATCGAAGAAACTGCAATTTATTAACAATAGGTGACAGATATTCTTTATTAATACGTGTGGATTGCTGTGTTTATTTTTTTTAAGCCAGTTTGTCATTCATTTCAACAATTCCAGATTATGAATAATGGCGATGTCATGTGTCTTTGTCTCAGATTTAAAAATCACCCAAACAGTTGGGGGTAGTGTTGATCTTGAAGACATTTGGTCAATTTAAATGTAGGTCATCACTCTGTCAAACAATGAATTATTGGTTTTCAATTGACCTATAGTTAAGCATGGGATTATCTTCTTTCTACTCTTATGCAATATACACAGCTTTAAAGAAGTTTTTTCTCCCATCTGGTCTTGATTAGAACAATGAAGCTAATTTACATATGACTTACTTCCCAAAGAATTCTGAAATAAGAATATAAGGAGGCAATTTCTTTAAATGCCAAATTAAACTGATTTGTGTGATACACTATAAATAATATTTGTATTAAGATATTCTGCCAAAAATATTTTGAAGTAGAAAGATACATGTTTTACGATTGAACTGCGCCATTTCTTGAATCCGCATTTGTTCAATTTTGTTTTGAAAGAGAATGCTTTCTTGTCTTTTGTGGGACACTAACATTGTGAGTGAAGAGAATATATATATATATATATATATATATATATATATATATATATATTCAAGTGACTTTTAATTATTTTTTCTCATTTTGTCCCCTTTTCAGGTTTTACTGTTTTTGGTAAATGGGGAACAATAAAGATGATCGTGTTTGGAGCCTCAGCTCGGAGACCCGAGCACCCTAGACCGCTTTCCATACAACCTTCTATTTATCGGCATGTGGTAAGTTTTCTTTTTCAATAAACTGAAGAATCAATATAGTAAATACGGAAAGCTACGAATGTTGTTAATTACAAATCAATTCCATATTTTAAACTTGTTTTAACAGTTAAAGTGCTAAGTGTTTCCTAAGGAAAATAAAAATTTTCATGTTTTAAAAAAAAAATGCAAAAATATGAAAACAAACATTTTGCTTTGTTTAAATTAGGATTTTTCTCTTCTTTTTTTTTAAATTAAAAATTGCTCACGAAATGCTGAATTTTGTTAATGAAAAGTCAAATAAACTTATTTTTTGCAGTTGCAAACTGACACTCCTCAGAACATTCATGAATTGATTGGTAGCTTTGCAAATGTTTAATTTTGTTGTGAAAATTTTCACTGATTTACTCTTAAAAATCGATTCAAAACTGTTTTGTGTGTGTGTGCAGCAACTTTTCTTTATTGCACACGTGAAACGTATGATGTCAGTGCCTTCCTTGGTAACTATTCAAATCTTCATTAATATTGATATCGTTTAACAATATAGCATAATGATGGAGCATTTCTAGGGCAAAGAGTTAAGCACGCAACCACGGTAAATGTTAGCTACCTGTATTAAGTACCATATGTGCTACAATGTACTAAAATAAAGTTTAAATTGATTAAGAATATTTTTTCTTGTTATCCATTCCAGAAATCTGTTAGGGTATTAATATCTCCTCAGACATCTCTGACTTCTCTATGACTTTGAACTGTTTGAAAACAATACATTGTAAATTTGACGTAAAATCAAAGCTTAAGCTCCCGCCAATGTCATATAGAGTCTGATTTGCTCTTTTTTTAAGTTTTAAGATTGCTTATCTTATTACCCATTAAAATCACTGTTGTTTTTAATTACACAAAGCTTATTCCTTCCTCTCTTTTTTGGTAGTTTTGATTGAAGTTCTTTCTAGAAATTGTCATTCCCGTGAGTCTCGATTATTTCTGTGCAAATACGTTTTTTGAAAGTAATCAACTTCAATTAAAGAAAAAAAATAATTTCAAATTTCAAAACCTCTGTTGGAAGAGTTTGTCCAAAGTCATATTCCTAAAGAAAAAATGAAAAACAAAAACATACGAATCACTTACCCGTTGGTGACAAGGGTCAATGCAGTCTGTGTCCACACCCTTTACGTCGGAATTGTGGACGCCTAAAACTGTATTAGGTCTCTTGGGTATGTCTTTTTGTCGCTCTGGTTCAGGCCAGCAAATCCAATGAAGTTCCTGTGCTGGAGTCTTAGGTCTCTGCTCGACAACTGGCCCTCTGTCAACTGAAAATAGGTATATACTCGTAGTGGGAGGCGAAAATGTACACCTTTCGCTATCGATACGTGTTATTAATTCTTTTGTTCTTAACGAGCTAAAGAATACGCTTCGTCAATGGCGTTAGATGCCGGTACTGGTCCGCCGTTGATATACTATTCTTCTTAGGTTACAACAAACTGATTTATTCACTTTTTTTTACTGGAGATTAAAAAAGGGGAGAATCGATATGATCGTATTTATAATTTATACAGTTTTGCTGCAAACGTCTGTGACCACAGTGCAATTGCTTACAACAAGTTATAAAAGATAACAAAATCTGGGTACTTTTGACGTTAATTCCACTTGAAACAGTTTTTGCTGTAGAAAATTGACAAAATGACAATTCCGCTTTGAAATGCTTAACACATGTACTTAATGCTAAGAAGTTACGCGCAGATGATAAAATATTTATTCCACAGGTAGATCGACTTCAAAAACACTTCTTAAGAAAAATACCTTCTATATATATTTTGATACTCTCAATAAAGTTCTAACAATTTTGCGAACAAGTTCTTAACCGAAATAACCTTAGCTAGTAAATCTCTTAGGAACATCTATATCAGAAAAAAATTGAGTCCTTTATAGCCAGAGTATTCTTCATGGATATTAATATTTAATAGATCAAATTAGGGAAAATGGTAGAAACAAGAGAATTTACAATGCTGTCTTACCGACAAGTTCCTGGTAGCTCTATCGGACCCAGAATGAATCAAAATCGAACCTTAGTTACGATGTCTAGCGCAAGAGGTTGCAATACAGTTCAACATTTGTTTAATCTGGGGAATTATAGAATAAACTGATTACCCGCCCGTGTATCGCTTGACCTGAAATGTCTACGAGCTTTTCGATTTTAACAATGGGTGATTAAATAACCATACTGCATTAAAAGCTCTTGGTGGTTGTTTTTCTGCATAGGTTTATGATAACATTTTCATTTGGGCGCAGTTTGTAAAGAAAAATATAGCAAATCACAGAGAACGTGCTTTCAATAAAAATGTTCACTACTATTTTATGTAAAGGTTTTACATCAACGTGAATAATAAATAGGGTTTTGATAAAAAGTTTATTTGATAACAGTAAAGTAAAAAGAGCACAAAAGCGTGTTCGAAAACATGGTGTAACTGCAGATAAAAATTCAATGTAAATGGATTAGTAGTTTCAAACTGTTATTGGTGAGCAAGGTGCATATAAGTAAATCCAGCAAATTGAAATACTTCCGACTAAAATCTTAGCTTACCATCATCTTCATCTGCAATGTTACAAAACAAACCCAAGTTTATTTATCTAAAATATCAAAAAGCCAGGCAACTGAATCTTTGGTGGCTTAATCGTAAAACTGGGTGTGGTTTAATTTGATCAAACAAAAAAGGTGTACCACGTGTCAACTACTGAATCTTTTCCTACCATGTCCAGAGACTGTTTAAATATGAAATTTACAAAATAACAAAAGAGATAATTTTAGAATTACGGATGTTGGTTCACACCAACAAATAACACATTGGGTTCCCAGGGTTACTGAAATTTAGATTTTCACAGTTTGAACAATCATATTTAAATGCAAATTATTTTCAACTATTGATACATTAAAATGAATAAATGTATTCTGAACCTAAGAAATTGGCTTCAAATTCAGACATTTACTCGGCACTTAGAACCATTGATCAGTGAAGGTACTTTATCTTGCCAACTCCTATCGTGACACGTGACCTCGGTTTTTAAGGTCTCATCTAAAAGACCTGTGACTTTCACTTCTGGTGCCGAGTGCTTGGCGAAGGAACAGTTACTAGCTATGTTAATGTCTTAGGTGTGACGCGGCGCCAGGAAAGAGAATCGATCCTAGTACTTCCCGAACACGAAGCGAACGCCCTACCACTAGACTACCGCAACCGGTGAACATAAGAAATTTTAAGAAGAAAATAAAGCATATTTAGATTTTTATAATTCATATCAAAGAGTATAGTTCATCTACTTAAAAAACGAACTTTAATCAACAGGGATTAATCAATTTCAGTTTAATAGTTTTAAGTCATTCCTAATCTGTTAAAGTTTTCTGGATTATCCCATACCAAATAACGCATAGCATTACATAAAACAATTTACATTGATTTGACAGTAATGAAATGAAGAAATATTTCAATGTACATGTATCCTGATAAACTAAATCCAGACTCTTACCGGTAGGATAAAATGTAGCTGGGGACGGTTTCCGGAGAATTGGTTTACGGTTTGATTTAGATGGTATATGGACTGTGGTAACCTTCATCGTCACTGGTCATTTATCCAAACATGCACTGTTAAGCATTTAGTTCCAGACTAGCGGGCCTTCAAAGTCCACATTACCATGTGGTAATAACTTTAACACTTTCTGTCTAAATTTAGAGGTCGAATTTAAAAATTAATGAAGTTATCCCTTGTCGACACTGGCCTTAATTTTGTATTGTGAAAGTTTAAGTATACGTAATCCTTGGATTTGCAACCTCTTAAGACCTCTATCCTTGCTTCCTTATCAATAGGTACCCCTTTCGGTACCCGAGGATAATTCACTTTCTTAAAAAATATCACCGAAAGTAGGTTTAAAACATAAATTGTTACAGTTGATTCACGACGGAAAAACGTTGGGCATTTACCAGCAATTGTGTGATAAATTATGAACAAATTCAAACGTCTTTATCATAAAAGCTACTTCAATGCCAGAAAATCCATTGATTTTATTGAAAAAGATCTAGATTAAATAGAGGATAAACTCTGTTGACAAAGTGAATTTTATTTTTTTCATTGTCCTTTTAAACTGAAAGGATCTTAATAAAAAAAAAATTAAATTCTTTGCCCTCTTTTCAAAGAAAAAAGAATAAGCCTTTTAACATTATGCAAAGTTAAGTAATCATCTGAATTTTTTTCAGCGGTAAATAAGTACATGTCAGTATTTTAAAACCCAGACATGTCAAACTCTGCAGCACCAACTTGCTGTTTTTCACTTAAGTCTAAAGTAGATTGCAGATAGTCAGATTAGTTTTGTACTCAATATATACATCTACGTGATTCGGGGTCATATAGTTTTTGCTATGTCCGTCTGTTTCTTTGTCTGTCTGTTTGTCCACAAAAACTTTAACATTGTCTACGGCTTTTGGTTGGAGCAAGGGCTTTCATAATTCACAAGTGTATTCCTTGTGGCAAGATCTTTCTTTGGGTACTATCATTTTTGACCTTTTAACCTTGACCTTGGAGTTTGACCCAGTTTTGCAAAATTTTACCAAACTTTAACCTTGGCCATAACTTTTGAAATATTGGAGCTCAGGCTTTCGTACTTCATGTGTGTAATCCTTGTGACATGACCTTCCTTTGGATACCTACAACTTTGACCCTTTGACCTTGACCTAGGAGTTTGACCTACTTTTGAAAAAACTTTAGCCTTGGCCATAACTTTTTAACGGTTGGTGCTAGGGCTTTCATACTTCACATATGTAATCCTTGTGACAAGACCTTCCTTTGGATACCAACAACTTTGACCATTTGACCTTAACTTTGGAGTTTGACCTACTTTCAGAATACTTTATCCTTGGCCATAACTTTTGAACAGTAGGTGATAGGGTTTTCATACTTCATATGTGTATTCCTTGTGACAAAACCTTCCTTTGTATACCATTAATTATAGCCCATTGACCTTGACCTTGGAGTTTGACCTTTTTTCAGACAACTTTAACCTTTTTCATATCTTTTCAATGGTTTCTGCTAGGGCTTTCATATTTCACAGGTATATTCCTCGAGACAAGACCATACTTTGGGTACCAACATATTTGATTTGCATTTGAGAAAGTTTAACCTTTCGCCATAAGTTGTCATTCCGGGGCATCAGTGTTTCACAAACACATATTTTTTATGCCCCTGGATCGAAAGATCCCGTGGGTATATTGTTTTTGTCCTGTCTGTCTGTTTGTCTGTCTGTCTTTCTGTTGTCAACTTTAACCTAGCCCATAACTATTGCACTGTCAAGGGTAAGGCTTTAATATTTGACATGAGTGTTCATTATGACAAGACCTTTCCACTGGTACAGAATGTTTTGATCACGTGACCTCAACTGTGACCTTTGGCCTACATTTGAAAAACTTTAACATTGGCCATAACTATTGCACTGTAGTCTACGTCCCACTCCAGAATTGTGTTACATATGTACCATCGGGGGCATAGTGTTTCACAAACACATCTTGTTTTGTTTTTGTTTTGTTTTGTTTTCGGTATGTCCTAAATACAATAAATCATTAAAATGTCAAGGTATTAAAATGCCTATAGGGTAGTTGTTTGAAAATAGATTTTTCAATCTTGGGAACATGGCATGAATTAATGAGTGTTACGTGACTGTAGATCTTTTTTTTTGTAACCATAATTGTTTTGAGTGTTTCCCCCTTAATTTTCCAAAAAAAAAATTTGTCCACTTTGAGTTAAATCTGGATCCGCCAACTTGGTTTTCAATATTTACCTTCTTCTTCTTTCTTCTCTTCTGTCTTTTCTTCTTCTTTTTCCTCTTCCTCTTCTTTTTTAGCCATGGCTTGCTCGTATAGCTCTAACAAATATTGTTTCGAGATTTCTTCTGATGAAAAGAAAAACAAAATTACACAGTTGTGTCATTTGATTTATGATCAATGCATCGAATTACTTTGATTTTTCTCTATTCAATTGCAAAAATCACACCTGTTTTATTCGTGCAAAATTAATGATTGCTTCTATTTGTAAGTCAAATATCTACTATTCAATAGTTTGCAAATATCACACACTTACAGAGAAATATTTCAAAAACCAACCACATTACTGTATTAATCAGTTAATTAGATGACAATAATTTCCTTTTTGAATGATATGTTGCACCAAGCACATATCCTTTTAACAATTTTGCATTAACACACGTTAAATTAAGTAAAAAGCTTCAAGTGTTTGCTTACTATTGTTCAGTAGGATCTTCTCCCCCGATATTTGTAGGTCTGTGGGTGGGGCCGGTGTGTGTAGGCGACTGGGGCAAGGAGTAGGGTAGGGACTGATATAATTTTCCATAAAAGTCCCCTGGTAAGGACCATTTTCATCGTTTAACATATTACTGAAGCTGTCGATGAATGGACTAGCTACGTCGCTGGCACGTGACCGTTCCTCTAAATTCTTCTGTGCTTTTTTTATATACCAAGAGTTTGTTCCTGCTGTTTTTGGTCTTCTTGAGTCCAAAAAGTCCTAATGAAATTTTTTAAAAATACATGGAATCATTGTAGTTGTGAAAAGCATCGACTGTTTTGTATATTTTCTTCACATTGTAAATTTCACTCGTATTGATGATTTTAAAACTCTATATTCAAAGCAAATAATTTGAATTGTTTTAAATAAAACTGGATTTTTTTCTTGTTCCATAAACTAGTATTTCTCTATGCTGCTCAATACTGACATCCGGTACTGATACGCAATGGCAGAATGTTCGTACCTGCATCAGTTAAGCATTCTTTCATAAGCTTTATTTCAAAGGGTATGCATGTATGTTTTTTGAGTGAAACTTTGCAGGAATTAAAAAAAAAATATGCAAACAAATGCATAATTTTCTAAAAGTTAGTAATATGTCTTTGCTTTTACTGAAACATATACAGGAAATGAGTTTTACGCTGTTGCTACAAGCTGTTGTCAACTGAACAGAAACAAAATGTATAAAGTAAAGAAACTTGGACGTATTTACCGGTGTATAGGATACTGGAACCTTGAATTAACTACTGGTTGTAATTTATTTACACGAACATTTCTTTGAAAACTTGTTATATATGCACTTTATACCTTTTTCACTTTCAGCAAATATTGAAAAATTTAAAGTTTTAAATAAGAATCCATTTTGATTTATGTTTTACTTTGTAATGCTAGTGGTTTAAACATATTTATGAATGTTCTTTGGACCTTTCATACAGTAACAATTAGCAAAACTTAACACCTGCGCTCTGTTTTCATAAATGGAGTATAACAAACGTTGACACAATGTACAGAATGAAGTAAGTTTCCGGGTTTTTCTTTTTTTTCATAAATAATATTGACTCTCTTGACATTTTCTTCCCAACATCCCCTCAATGACATGATACCGTTGATTTATGAGCAATATTTTATTTTTTTTAATGTTCGATAATCGACGGAGAAATACTGTTAAATCTACCACATCAGATCTATTATTAAAGACTATTGTAGAATGTGTCAGTAATGACGTCGAAACTGGATTGTAAATTCAAATTTCATAAATATGGCATATTCTAGAGTTATTATTACATGTAAGTTGTATATCTGTGGCTTACATGTACATGTATATAGTTTGGGAAGTTGTTCTGGATTAAAGATAGTTTACCCTGGTTCTAATCAGACAGAGAGTGATCCTGGTGATCTCTGAATAGATTATATTGAAATCCGATTAAGATTCCTTACAACTGTTGATTGAGAGCTACAGTTTACAAAACAAATATTCAAAAAGTTAAATGACCAATTCAAATATCCAAAGGCGAAGCACGTCAGCACAACAAAAGAGTATAGACAATGCCAATTTGCCGTCTTTTCGCAGATATGATGGTTCCAAACACAATTTTAGCGTATTATCCTACCCCTTTGTTTGACTATTTATTAGTTGAAATTGCTTTCGAGTGACACGGTTGGTGATTGGACAATGTCACGAGATCTACTAAAAAAGCTTCTGACCTACTATTTTCACCATGATATCATCAGTATGCGGCCAATTAATGAACGACTTAACAATTGATATTCCCATTTTCAGCTTAACAATTTTCTAAGAAATGATTAATGCATATATTAATGCAAGCTACATGCAAAAATGAGTGCTTTCCAATAGATAAAGTTTGTAATAAAAAAAAATCCCAACATAATCGGATGGAGCATTAGGAATCAATATTGAATGTATGGAAAAGTAAATATTCACCCTCCCTGTAATTTGCCTTAGAAAATTGCTTGAAAACTAAGTGACAGTTTGATAAAATTCGATGAAAATAATAAACGTTTATCTTTGAAGAAGAACCATGTTTATAATAATCAATATGCGGTGAAGAGATTTTGAAGTACTTGGGATTAATGTAACAATAAACTTATTGAGTGTTGAAGGCGTGTGTCGCTTAAGAACTTCCAAATACCCCAAGTACCTATCTAATCCTCTGCTTGCAAATATTGATAACACATGATCAGCCATTTGTGTATAGTTCACCTGAGAGAGAGAGAGAGAGAGAGAGAGAGAGAGAGAGAGAGAATACTTCTAACTTTCGGTTATTTTGAATTTCAGTTATTACAAATTGATGTATTCAAATAAAATTGATTTTATGGTCACCGCATCGAATTAAAAGATCTATTGATTTTTGACAGACATTTGTCGTAAATGTATGCTCTACGTAAGAAAAAAAAAGTTCTGATTTAAAATTACCGTACTCTAGTATGAATATCTATTTAAACAGGAGAGAAACTAGTCAGTAAAAGTTCAATTTCAATTTTAAAACGAGAGATGACTCTCTAAACCTGATATACAAAAAGCTTTTCACAATACTTATTGATGGTTAAGTCAAGAGAAATTTTGGGAATGTTAATGGAAATTTCGATTATCATACTCTTTTAGTTATCAATGTTGGTAATATCATGAAGTGATTAAATAAGGTTCTTGAGCAAGGCACTCTTAAATGTCTATCTAAACATTCCTATATGAGATCCAAGTTAAAAAAAATAATAATCGTATTAGGTGAAACCTTTTATTTCAAAATAGAAAATATGAGGGATGGTTTTTTTAAAAAACTTTTAAAGCGAATTATTATTGTGATCCTAAGTTGTTTACACGTTTTCGGTTTCTTTTCAGTCCCTGTAACCATGATAAGGGTCTTGTAATCTTACCTTTTTGGGTTGAGGATTGCTGTATCGCCAGGCTTCTGTTGGCGTACTCTTCGTTTTGCTTCTTGTCCGTTTTTTGTTGAAATCTTCCATATACTGGGTATTCCACATCTTCTCCGGCATGACTGCGATATAAACACTTCTAGGGAGTAGTCAATAAGATTGTAAAGCAACTGAAAACTTCCTGGGAAACAGTCGACACAGCTGAAAACGGAAACTTTGTCTAGACGAGATTGCTAACTCCAGAAAAAGAGAGGGGAACCAAAGATACGTTTTCACTTATATTTTCAAATTTCCTGTGTAAATACAGGAATGTTCAAAAGATTTTTAAACTGTCCGCCGAATGATTTCTTACGAGTACAAAACTTTTAAATACCAAACACCCAACCGACTGTAGGAGACTGGTTTGACAGTCAATAGGATCGATTCACCACGACTGGCCGATTTTGTACACACTTTCTCTCCCTTATTGTACAGTGAAACCTTGTCTCGTCATAGTTCCTATTGTCAATGTAAAATTGATTTTTTTACCCTTTAACGAATACCCGCTTTCCCCAAACCCTTTGTAGATGCAATTTGGTAGATTCAGTTGTCTCTTAGAAAGTGGACCATTTACATTATAAATTGTCAAGCGATTAACTAAAGCAAAAGCCTTTAACTTTAATGGTGATGTAAAGCTCTGTGATCAAAGAATTGCACATATTATATAGTAGAATAATGTGAAATTGCATGTCCTGTATATTGCATGGCATAATTACATCTACATAATTTACTTGTTGGTGTTAATAAAGAGTAAGACATATATTGCAATATTTGATTTACTCTCACGAAAGAAAATCTCTGACCTATTGACTCCATCACATGATTCATTTAAAAAAAATATCTGACTTATCCGAAAGGTTTCAAACTCAACACTATAGATAACGCATCTTATTGTTATAAATTGGTTAAGACACAGTTCATTTTGTTGCTGCTGAGTGTACAGTAGAGCTAATGTCTCTGTTCACAGAGGCTTTATAGCTCATCCTTTGATAGGATGTGCTTGTAAATAAATGTATGACCACGGACCTCAGGTACCTAGGGTTTACCTAATTTTCTGTTTATTTATTCCAATTTGTTAAACTCTGTAATATCGATGAGTCTGATGGCGTTTAACCATTACAGATGGAGGAACCACTTATGATACATCTTATATACATGTAAGTCTGCAAAAGTTAGAATGACGAATATTTATCAGTAGTGAGCAGTATAACAGCCTATCAAACACTCAACACCCAGTGTTAAAATGTGAAGCAATAGTGAGAGTTGAAGGATTCAAACTAATTACCAATACTCGAGTATCTTGTCGATGACGGTGCTTCGGTATTGATATTCACTTATATTCTAATTTATTACTAGTCAATATTTTCTCCCAGAGATGCAATATTTTATAAATCCTTAATATGTAGTGCGGTTTTTAATCATCAATTTCCGAATGATGTATTGTCTTGTAAAACGATTAGAGAAATTTATTCTGTGATTTTATCATGAAAGGGTTGTATCACAATACATGTCGTTCGAGTCTTATCGGTTTATGGGTTCTTCTGCAATTTCATGAGCTGTTACAAAACGGTAGACATCATTTGATAGAAGATATCATTTTCTCTTTCTTCAATAGAAATCGTCCATGTCTTCACTCATTTCGGAATCTGTCAATACCCTACCGGTTAATTCACGTCGTGTCACCTGCTGTCTTAACCAGGCTGGTTGATAAATGACTACCCTATTCCTACAAAAAAAGATGCACTTTGATTGAGTCTATTGCACAATCTTTAATTTTGCTTTTATGAGTTACAATGGTGGATTATTTTGTAATTCATCAATTTCCTGCTGTGAATTCAAAATTTAGTGTTGCTATGTAGGAGGGAGCAATATTTTCTATTTCTTCCCGCGTGTTGACAGGTATAGTAATATTCGTCAAGCCTTTCGTATGGCAAGACAAATCACTATTTCTTTACGAAAAGGGTTACTCATTCTTTCGTCGTTTTGGTAAACCCTTCGTCGAGCTCTTGAGGACCATTTGGTTCTATGTTGTGACTGCTATATTGGCCCGTTTGATTTGGGTTAGGCCTCTCAGTCGTTTCTATTAATGGTGCGCATTCTGCTTACCTATTATGTTCCCTAGACTATTAACACAATAGCTGGTCATAGATGACAGGGGTAAATATAATCAATGCAATAAAAGTAGTAAGCGTTTTAAAAGCTGAATAAATAAAACCGCGTGTTGACTACCGAAAAACCGGATAGACTGCCTCTCCAATGCAAATAATGCCCTGATTTTCCTTAACTTGAGACTTTAATTAGTAAATTTCTCAAATACATATACTTTCGTCAAGAAACGGAATTCATTACATTTCTTCTGTTTTGGACTTATAATTACCGTAATGGAGTACTGCATGGATATTACCGAAATTTGATTTTGATTTTGTAACAGTTTTAGCTAAGAAGTTTGATAAATTTCCCCCCTTTATTACATATTTGTAAACTACAAATGTTTCTGAGTGTGGCCAAGTTGTTATCGAAACAAATGTGGCCAAGTACGGATGTCATGGAACAAGTTATTTAATCTCCCTGGGAATATTCAAAACAGCACATACGCCTTACATATTTCTGCGTATTCAAATTTAGTGCATACGTATGTCTAGACTATTTGGTGCAATTATGAACTTGCGTTATCTGTACGAGCATCAAATAAATACACGCACAGTATTTGAAGAAAAAAATGCATCTAGACCTCAACAATAGAGTTGAAAAATGTTCATATCTGTGATTGGTCAAAATTACTTTGTTAGAAATCGCTCTAATTCCACACACAAGTACTCTGGAGTTCATATTAAAAGGATGCTGGAGTTCCTCATTGACAACATTTGTGAAGTCTTTGGAGACAAGGTCTTCCAACAATCTGTTGGAATAGCGATGAGTCTAATTGTGCTCCTTTATTAACCTACCTGTTTTTTTTTAATATTCCTTTAAAGCAGAATTTATTCAAAACCTTTTACATGTGAAGAAGAAAACACTTGCTGTGGCCATCAATTCGAGATTCAGACATATCGACGACGTTTTATCATAGTTACTCCAATTCATATGTCGTCTCGATATAACCCAGTAAACTCGAATTAAAAACTCACACAGTCTACCACATCGGTTTCATATTTGGATGTTTTACTGACTACATATGATAGAGGCCGAATAAAACAATGAGATGAAGTCACTTCAGCTTTTCCATCATCCCCTTTCCCTTCTATGTAGTGATACTGTAATATTCCGCTATCACCTACATATGGTGTTTATATCTCCTAATGTATTCGATACTCAAGAGCATGCCCTGAGTACGATCAATTTTTAAATCGAGGCAAGCTACTGACGGATAAGTTGATGTTTCAGGGACTTCAGTCCTACTGACAGATAAGTTGATGTTACAGACACTTATATTATCAACAACTCGTTTAAAGTCGGCATTTCGTAAATTCTGTGGTCGTTATAATGATCTTGTTAGCAAACATATCCTAGCACTGGGTCGTATTTTGACTGACATACTTCATATGATAATTTTCCCTATATAATATGAGTAACTATAATGATTAACTTTGAAGAAATACCATGGGTAAATACACATTATATTTACATTCAATGTAATTTTCTTTATGAAATCCTTTGGAAATCTATAACATTCAACCCCCACTCGGGACCTTGTCAAGGCGTGTTAGAATTCACAATATGAACTACATATACTTTCAATACACTAGGAACATAAGCATTGACTTCTTACTTTTGGATTTCGTCGTTCGTGTAACAGCATTTGTCCGTTTCAACAAATTATCATACCGCACTAACGCGAAGTATTCAATTTGTCGGCACGGAACGACATTAAAAAGT
Source organism: Saccostrea echinata (assembly GCF_033153115.1). Lineage (NCBI taxonomy): Eukaryota > Metazoa > Mollusca > Bivalvia > Ostreida > Ostreidae > Saccostrea > Saccostrea echinata. The sequence continues at coordinate 20,821,150 of NW_026889758.1, forward strand.
AAGAATTCAAAGCTTAAAAATAAAAATGGGCAACAACTGTAGTCAAAATATTACATGGGAATGTATAGAAAAAATCCTTTAAAATTTTCCTTTCAAAAACAGCAGGGTCCTTACTAAATATAAAAGATGCAAGCAGCCTCAGATACTTGTAGTGCAGATTCAAATTGTTCAAGTCTTGACTCTTGACCCTCCTGGGATAGGCTGGGATAACAATAGGGAAAAGGGGTTTTACATGGAAATGTATAGGGAAATTTCTTGCAAAATGTTTTTCTCAAGAACAGCAGGGCTATGATTTGTTATATTAACAGGTAAGCATCCCTAGGTGGCTCATATTCAAATTTGTTCAAATCATGGTCCCAAGGTGTAGGGTGGCGCCACAATACAGGAACAGAATTTTATTTAGAAATATATGGAAAATTTTAAGAAGAAATTTAATTAAGAGAAGAAGAGTTACACTGAATCATACAGAAAAGCAACAATCCTGAGGTTGAATGAATTCAAGTTATTTTTCTTCAAATTATGGACTTTAGGGTTGGGCTAAAATGGGGATCAAAGATCACATACGGTAATGCAAGTTTACGAGAAAAAAGTTTTTGAAAAGTCTAGCTTTTCCAGAACAGCAAGGCCGTGTTAGTCATATTAATATAGAAGTATCCTCTTGTTAAATGGATTCAAGTTCGGTTACACATTATAGCCCCTTTTGGCTAGGGTGTGACCATAATACGGAGTCAAATCTTTTTGATTTGAATAGATGGGGAATAAATCCTTTTAACATCTTCTGATGAAGAAGGACTAAGGTGAGTGAGGTCACTGAGGTGAGCGTTGTGGTCCAAGGGCCACTTGTAAAGAAAAAAAGGGAAAGTCACTGCTGCTAAGCAATTTCTTTTCTCGGAAACAAATCATGCATTGTACTTACCAATCTGTGATCAAGGGAGCAATATAAATTAATTCAAATGTCATCGAAATTCTCGTGTGTGTTATCAATTATTCAACTAAGGCGTATCACTCAATTTACACAAATACATGTAGGTGATATCATAAATTAGCGGTAACCAATTTAATATAATAATGTATATTACTTATTCATTAAAATTAATGTTTCTTATTTTACTGTATTTATTCACTATCTAAACTAGTGATAAATCCTATTCAAAAAATATGATATTACTTATTTGAATATGTTATATCATTAATTAAAAAGCTGAAACGATGATATCACAAAGTCAAACTAGAGGAACTGTGAGCACTGAGCTCACAAAATGATATCCCCTCGCCTCCTATATGTTTATAATGGCAAAGTCCATGTTTTCGTATGGGATATCCGAAATAAGTGCCCGATCAAAAAGTAAAATAGGAGGTGCACAATGGCACTATGTAATAAAGATTCTGTGGAAGTATATCATTAAATTTTATTCAGTGGTATAAAGGAGGAGTTGCGGATAAGAGATGTGTACCCCAAAGCCTAACAGACGGACGCACGGATGTACACGTACCCCCATCACTATATATGTATACTCCTCGTTTTTCAAGCGGGGGGTATAATAAGCGTTATTTCACACAGAAGTATTTAAATTGGCGACATCACTTAATGGCAATAAATACCGAAATGTCTCTTCTTTTTCATGTTTCAAATATATGTACTGTTGCTTTTTTTCGGGCCCTTAGCAATGATGGAGGGGGTGTGTGGCAACTTTCCAAAAAAGATCGGTCAAGCTAAAAAAATAAAATCTAATTCACTGTCCAAATTCCGGAGTGCCAGTGCTCGACCTTACAGCAACAAAAAGTATGGGGGAGGGGGCAACCAGCATCTAAACGAAAATTTACTATAAGAAAACACTATATTCAGAAAAAGTGGGGTTCCATTAGCCTGTTTTTTTGTTGTTGTTGGTTCATCGATATAAACTTAGTCGCCCTATCCAGATTCCATAGAAAAACCGAGTGTCACTTTGTCAAATAGCTCTGTTCCAAGGGAAGAAACTTGTTCCAGATACAATTAAAGGATTTATGGATAACAAAATGTTAAACTTTTCAGTACGAAGTTGTCATGTTTCCTTTTTTCTCTCTTTTTTCACCCTGTTTAATTAGTATTGAATATTTAAAAATTGTACAAAAAAGAAGAAGAATTTAATAAAGCATAATTAGTATTTTGTGGTATTGCACGATATCCTATAAGACTTCTTGCCATTAATTGAATTGTATGCTAAAATATGTATTCTCTCAAGGGGAAAGATTTTTTTGTTATGCTTGTCTGTTCGTCTGTCAATCTGCCAAGCATTGTGCCGTGGCTTCACGCCGAAAACTCTTGTTTTCAATGTTTTCTATCGACTTAAGATATTGATCATATTGGCTCAAAGGTGAAAAAAAAATATGTTTTTTTTAACTATATATCTTGTCATAAAATTTCATTTAAAAAGTCAAGAGAATAACTGGTGACCTGTGTGGGAGGGAGGCATCTTTTTTTTTTTAATAATAAATATAAAAGAAAAAATCTGAATGTTGATGCATCTCTGTTTGTTTTATAGTCACCAACTTTGCAAGCTGCAATTCAAAAAATTATTTATGAAGTTTCTTGTGGACATGAGTCAGAGAAAGGTATTTGAAAATTAAAATTTAAAATAAAGATATGAAAAACATGGATTTATATCACCGATTTCTTCTCGGAAGGGTTCTAGGTTTCCCGTTTGCAGTGGAATGCAATTTGTCATCATTTGAGGTAATTTGCATCTGCATGATGGTGGGAGATTAGATTTACCTGTGAATTAAGTAAACGTTTTATCACCTGTGAAAACAAGGTAGCCAAGCGAACTGACGATGCTCCCGCAGAGAGTTTGTTGCCTGGACAAGAAATGGTTGTAAGGCCAGGGAAGAAACAATTGTGCATGCACCAATCAAGGCAATACAATGCACAGCATTGACAAACGAGACTTTTAAATCTAGAAATAACTTAACCCCATACATCAAAGTCTGTTAATACAATTGAAGATTAGAACAAATTTCCTTACATGAAGTTGGCATGTTAATTCTAATCACAATCTTGCAACGCTCATAGTTTCACAACATTTACTCAACATACTAAACTGAGATCTATATGTAGTTTAAAAAAATTATTTATAAACCAAACCATATCATTGATTTCTACTTAAAAATAGCCTTCAGATGGTAGATGAATAGAAGATCCATTACGTCGGAAGCTGGTATAAGATCAAGAAGTATAAAGAAAATAATCCATTAAATATAGCGATAAAAGAAAGGGAACGTGTGGATATCGAATAAAGTGTAATCAAACTGCAGTCCGAAGATTGGCAGGATTTCATGTCTGAGGAAATTATTTCAATGCATGAAAAAAATGTGTTTAAAACTGTACCGATTAAGCGAGACTAGATCAAGGAGGTCCATTTACACAGAATGTAACCACGTCGATGAAAATGAAGCTCAGTTTTATAACGATGATGGTTGGACTGTGGTTAAGATAAAGTTAAGTTTGGTTCTATATATAAATAAGAATTTGAGTGAAAAGTTAATTTATGCCCAGATCCATTAGATTTTGGCGGTTATAGGGATCGTGTCCGTTTGAAGATTGGGGGTTTTCAACAAATCTTTGTTGATCGGCGACGCTCTACGTTTGGACTTCCATACACTTCAAACATAAATGAATCGCTAAATCCGTTTTAGGCAATGGCTTAAGACGGCGATATCACAACCCAATTGTCTCCGTGAACTGGGAACAAAGAATCAAATTGGAGAGAAACTTAGTCTTATCATGCTAACATTTAGCAATCAATAGCAGACAGCCAAAACGCCATGTCGCTTGATTGGATTCCCGAAATACGGAGCTTGGGCTCATAAAACGGGCGACAAAATGTTTTCATTTCCACCACTGCTTTGCCGTAAAAAATACCAAATATGGAATGATGAAATTACCAAAATTCAAGTGAACAAATCGGTAAGAGTCATTTGCCTCAAGATCCACTACTTCACATGATGTTTTTATATGTGCATGCTTTACAAGTAGTGAGTATATAATTATATTCTTGGAACCTGAGCTTAATAAGAGGAGAAAAGAAATTGTGTGGGATATAGTTCCTGAACCCAGCATGTTCAACAAATTTTTTGTGGTGTTGTGATACGTCAACATTACCATTTACTTGAGCGTTACAGGTGGAAGTCAAGGGTAAAACAATATGATGGTGTATTCAGAAGAGAAAATGAAATTATATCATACTATACCTTCTCTGATATGTGAAGCGTATTTTGCTTTAGTCATATGCTCTCTAATTTGAAATCCTCTAGTTTACAGAGTAAAAAAAAATATTTGTGAAAAATACGAATACATCTTTAACTTTTTACGTTACTTGTAAATAGTTTATACTACAGTCGGGGAATTATTTGAGTCTTCAAAACTTAAATCATACTCAAATTAGAATCAGAGAGAATTCTGATAACTGCAGTAAATAATCAACCAGTAAATAAGAAATTACCCGACACTGTCGATAACATAATCTGAAGTGCTATTTATTCCCTAATTTGGCTATAAATATGTCTTCTACCTTCTCTGTGCAAGTTTCTGTCGATTTCTCCTTTGAACCAGGCATCAATTCATTCTGGGATCCAGAAAATGCATGTTAATTATTGTAATACTATAGGGTTATTGAACTTATATTGGTGAATATTGGCACGAGTTGGCTGTACAAATGCACGAGCTTGCGTGTGGATTTGTACATACAACGAGTGCCAATATTCACCAGTTCAATAACTCCTATATGATATAGCTTAAACATCTTCCATTGACTTATATTGTTTCAATTAAATAACTCAAATAATAAGACTTTTTTAGAATCGGTTTTTAAATTAACGTCTGTCCTGTAAGCCAACGTTTCAATATCGCATCATCCCAAGGACCCTACCAAGCGTTACGATCTGCTTGTTGAGGTATTATTGAGGCTAATAGGTACTAAATTATTAATTAATAATTTCAATTTTGGTTGAAAATAGACACATCTTACCTAGCTGCTACTACCCATCATTAATTTGCCTTTGAGAGGTTAACCAGACAACATTTTGGGGCCTTCGATATTGAACGCCCGCATTCGGAATGTTTCGTGGCATACTCGTATACGTAATACAAACTCAGCGTTCAATAAAACGCCAAGATATTGAACACTAAAATTCTCTAGACTTTTAGTAGTTTTTTTTATCATAGAATATTTATAAGCTATAAATTAAAAATAAATTATAAAAATGGTTTCCTGTATTATTGATACTATATACTGTAAAAAGTCCAAATGTTTTACGGAGTGGTCTGAAAAATATGATTTTGAAGAGATCGGTGAGATGTTGGACTGATATGACGATTTTCAAGACACACTTAATTTGCATTGGTTAATCCTCAGCTTAGGCGGGATCATCCGACCCGAGTCAGCAAGCCATATCTAATTTGCATTCATATGTTTTTGATAGTTACGTAAAAGGACATGTATTGACTGGGTTTGAGGGCAGAATGCGTTGTACCGAACCCTCGATCGAAACTGTTGCCATCGTCCTAACAGTCTTGTGTCCGACAAAATGTATACGTATGAACTATTTTATGCAATATAATCATATATTTAGGTCACTTTAATTAGTTGACCCGATATCCATTTTAGTCCGACTTCGTGCGTTGTTCTTGTCAATCAGTTGAGATTTTCAGCTTCTTTTCTAAAATGGCTTCAACCAAGTTTAGAACAATGTTAAATGGGAATTTAAATTGATAATTTCATTATTCCCGGAGCCAGAGGTACTATAGATAATCAAAATTTTGCGACACCTTATTTCCGCGAGATCGTTTTTGCTATAAATGAGCTAGAATAAAAAACAACATGTGTTTGTGAAACACTGATGCCCCCGTATGGCAACTTATAGCAAAGGATAAACTTTCTCGAATGCAAATAAAAAATGTTGGTACCCAAAGTAAGGTCTTGTCTCGAGGAATATACCTGTGAAATATTAAAGCCCTAGCAGCAACCATTGAATAGATACAGAAAAGGTTAAAGTTTTTCAGAAGTAAGTCAAACATCAAGGTCAAATGGTCAAAATTAATGGTGCCTTAGGAAAGGCCTTCTCACAAGAAATATACAGGTGAAATATGAAAACTGAAGCACCAATCGTTCAAATGTTATAACCAAGGTTTAAGTTTTTCAAAAGTAGGTCAAACTCCAAGGTCAAGGTCAATGGATTACAATTGTTGGTATCCAAAGGAAGGTCTTGTCACAAGGATTACATATGTGAAGTATGAAAGGCCTAGCACCAAGGTTCAGAAGTTATGGCCAAGATTAAAGTTTTTCAAAAGTAGATCAAACGTCAAGGTCAAAGGGTCAAAGTTGTTGGTATCCAAAGGAAGGCCTTGTCACAAGCATTACATATGTGAAGTATGAAAGCTGAAGTACCAATTGTTCAAAAGTTATGGCCAATGTTAAAGTTTTTCAAAAGTAGGTCAAACTGCAAGGTCAAGGTCAAAGGGTCAAAGTTGTTGGTATCCAAAGGAAGGACTTGTCCCAAGGATTACACATGTGAAGTATGAAAGCCTTAGCAACAATTGTTCAAAAGTTATGGCCAAGGTTAAAGTTGGATAAAAGGTTCAAAAGTAGGTCAAACTCCAAGGTCAAAAGGTCAATTATGGTGGTACCAAAAGAAAAGTCTTGTCACAAGGAATACACGTGTGAAATATGAAAGCCATAGCTCCAACCAATCAAAAGTTATGGGCAATGTTAAAGTTTTTGCGGACAGACGGACGGACAGGGCAAAAACTATATACCCCCGAATCTTCGATACGGGGGCATAAAAATCAGAACTTTAGGCTATTATTGTACATGTATATTTTATGATCCAGAAGAAACATTCGCGAACAGACGATCTCGTGTAGTTACGCGAAAAGAAAGTTCTCGAGAATAAAAATTGCTTTACAGTATTGGGCATAATGATAAAAAAATAAAAATTAATGCTTTCTTCAAATTTCATTTTTTTTTTTCATTTGGACATATAGCAATATCACGGAGTTTAATCTTAAGGGTAAGACTATGTGGTCATCTGTTAAAAGTGCCTTATATCTTCTGCCTGACAAACTCTTAGTACACCATAGTTATGAGCAGCACTAGGCCCTTTACCAAAACTGCAGCATACCTTTGAAAATCTTTACTCCTGAACATCATACAATCTGTTTGAATGACTATTTGATTATCATAAAAAATAAGCACTCTGTCAATTTGAGGTATTCTGGACTCCTGTGGTCTCAAGTGGGACCTTAAAGTAGGTCACCTACTGAAAATGTATTGTATCCTTTAAAACATTTTTTTACTTTTGGACATCTAAAAGACATAAAAATAACCAATGGGCCTAGTACCAAAATTGTTATTTCATGACCAGACTCCAAGTGGGTTGAAGTTGATTATACATTAAAAACGCATTACAGGTATATTATTCTTCTTGACAACAGCAAAAATTTGAAAATTGAATATCTACTTAACCTTTGCATAACCCCATCCTAGAGTTAGGCTAATTTGCTATATACATTGATTATACATGTAATTTTTATTTATACCCAAGCACCATGCATCATTTGGAGTCTTTGAGTCATATTATCACCAATGCTGTAGAAGTATCATTAAGAAATAGAGATAACAAGATCATTCTTAAAACAGAAATCTCTGTCACAGCAATGATTCGCTCATTCTGACCAGTTTGATTTGCTTTTAGTTTATAGCTGTTGTTAGGGAAACACTAAAAGGTCCTTGTTGACACGGAATAATCATCTGTATTCTGATCTATTTTATTATTAAAATCGCGTTACATCAGTGAAGTGGCAGAGTGATTGTCCTGTTACGTCTTTAGTACTATTGTACTGTTATCTATTTCCAGACTAAAGAGGAAGTCCACGAAGATCGGGTCGCCTGTGCCGACATCTATGGTACGTGAAAAGCATCCATACGTAACTCATAAATTACTTCCGATGGTTCTCAAAGATCCATTGATTTATCTTTTTCATGCCAGCGCCTGCAATTCTTTCTAGTATTTGTGAATTGAGCCATACATTGTATCATCTGTCCTCATAATAAATTCTCTCCAAACTCCAAGGGTAAAGCAACCGGTAATTATTCCGATATTGATTTCTCATCAGCATTACTTCCAAGATGGCGACTGAAGCTTGCAGCATGAGAGACTTTTAAAAACCTGTTGAATTTTAGCTCATTGAGGGTAAGTTTGTTTTTGCTTTTTTTCTACAGATGTAGATAACGAGCATAACTATATCATGACAAAGGCCTTGAAGTCATATAAGCTCCACCGAGAGAAGGAAAAGGCGGAGTCCAGGCAGCAGCAGTTACGATCTGCTTATAGAAGGCGGTGGCACGCGCCTGTGGTACCAAGCAGACTACGGAAAAGCTCGGCGTCACAGGTGCGACCAAAGACCGCCAATGACGTCATCCGTCAGGTACAGGTGGCCAATACAGAAGAAAGGTATACTCAAGTAACTGAAATCAAAATGCCATATACTATATATACTAGCTGGCCTAAATGCTTGTAATTTTCTGTATAGCTAATAGTAATTTTGAGTGTTCAATTGTAGGGTAGAGTGGGGTAATTTCGACCACTTCTGCTGATTTGTGGCTTTCAATCCACAAAACACGACTGTTTTCAAATGTACTATTTTAAAAAAGATTCAAAGTGATTGAGATTGATTTTTTCTTCATATTTTTCTGCTTTAGGAGTTAAAAATGCATAAAGAATAATGAATTGGTTTAAAAACAAGTAAGCATATTGCGTGGGTTAATTTCGACCGGCCTCGGGGTAATTTCGACCACAACAAACATCAAAAAGAAAGATAACTCTTGCAATGCAAGTAAACTTTACCTGTCGCACTTTATTCAAAATTTATGGTCCCGTCCGAGAAACTATATTGCCTTATTTAGAAAATACGTGTATCTATCTCTATCTCTCTCAATAAAAAGATTAAAATGGATAAGTACTAGTATCCATACAGTAAAGAAATGGGTTTGGGTTACTTAAGCTTTTTTATGCTGTGTTATTGACGTCTTAATTCTTATTCCTTATTCTAAATTCTGCTTTTAATTCGCCAACTCTATATTTTAAAATTGTGATATATATAGTTATGCAAATAGATGAAATTTTCTCAGATTCCACAAATAATTTCTTTGATACGATTTTTAATATGTAAAACCCAAAAGTGATTTTATTTAATATCGTCTTTTCACAACACAATCATTCAGATTGTATATATATGTATAAGGTTTGAGCATAGCATTAGAATTGCGTATATTTTTCTTCATTAATTTTTACCAGTTACACATTCATTTGGAAATCGTTGTATTACGTATTTTACGTGTTTTTTTTAAATTCTGAAGAGATAAATCCTGAGAAATTCGATCAAGTCAATTAAATAAGGATTTACAAAAGCAAAGTCCTCTTAAACCCCCCACCCCCCCCCGAAAAAAACCAAACTCAAACAAATCATTAATAACGTGTTACATCATAGTGTTTTTTTTTATTGTTTTGTTTTTTGTTCCTTTGTTTCAAGATACTTGTGGCTCTTTTGGGTGTTGTTCTGATATTTTGGGTACTATTTGGATTTGTGTACCTGGACTGTGTGATACGATCTTAATACGAACTGGTTCGTTGGTTTTTCGATAGCCCCAGTCTTATCCGTCAAAGTTTAGGCATTCGTAATAATGAAAAAAATTTACAAAAACCTTATTTTTTTTTTTTTTACATACAATTAATATTGCCTGCATCCTCTATTTTGTTAATTTGACGGGTTTGGAAACTTTTGGATTGCTCTCGCCATGTGCTATTTCATAGCCAGTGCCGACTCCGTGTTCTCTCGCACGTCGATTAGTGATGCACCCTCGTGAACGGCCCGGACAATATACTAGTATATAGCTAGGTATGCATATGTTAATTAATCTGACATATTTTTTTTTAAATATAAAAGGTTATAGGTAGATAATATTGTACATATACAGTATAATCTTTTTTTTTTTTGAAGATCTAACTCTGCATTGCATTAAACAGCTGTTAAAGACAATTTACACATATTTCTGAATAAGTGGTCGAATTTACCCCGCGTCCTTAAAATCAGTAGGGGTAATTTCAACCAAAATCAAATGGACGTTTCTTGTGCATTTTGATAGATATCCAAGATAAATTTGTACAATTCTGCAAACTTAAAGATATTCCAAGAAAAAATAAAACAATTTTAATTTAATTCATGCTGTAGACTGTTGAACAAGGTTAAACTTAAAAAGAGGTTGTACGAGTTGTCTCTCTTGCATTTCCTTGATAAATCAAGCGCATTGAAGACGGGGACTTCGAACGTCAAACTGGAGACATAAATAATAGTAAAAATATTATTTATATCACTGATCAAGCAATATTTGCGATGAATAATTACACTAGGACACACAATTTGAAGAATAGTTTTCTATAATTCCGAATAAATTAAACATGTCTCAACATTTCCGTAGATCTTCGTGTAGTGTTGTGTTCCTGTGGTCGAAATTAAACGGTGGTCGAAATTACCCTGACTTACCCTAGTTAGTTTCCTATAATTTCAGAGTGTATAGAAAACCGACGCCCATAGAGTTGTCCAGGATAACAATTTCAATGGGGGAATCCCCAAAACAAAGCAACTATCAGCGGAGGAACAAGACGACGTGGATGAGCCACAGTTTCCCCTCCGCTAGCTATCTGAATCACTATGCAAAACTACATCAGCTGAGTCAATCACGTGTTGAAAATCTCCCGCCCGCGGGAAAACCCACCAAAACCAATAGACCCCAGTCGGCATATGCATATGATGGTGGGGTGTTCACTCCAACTGGACCGAAAAATGAAATCTACGTAATTGATCCTGAGTGGGTGTCCGAGGCGATGACTATTCAGAAGCTTAATTTAAATAGGCGTCCCAACACTTTGGTGATGTCTGCATCAGATACTTGGCCTGGACGTCGGTGTAAAAGCGCACCACCTCAAAACAGGCGAAATCCAATATCGTGGGACATTGCAAATGAATCAGAACACGTGTGATAATTCTTGCCATATAGCTTATAATAAATTGTCTGATGCTGATTCAGTCTCAAGTAAGCATGAACTGTTATATGTTCAATGGTGGAATTTTACGCATACGGAGTAATAATATCTTCTTAAAATTCATTTGTTGTATCTAGTGAATTTTGAGGCATGTACTCCTGCATGAATTAACTTTGGAAGCTCTGTGCTAAAAATGGAAAGTTTTTTTTAATAATTAGATTGCTTTGTGTCCATTTCTTTTTACTGTATGTTTACTGTATAGTATTAAGATACGTCTCTACTAATTCTAATACAATGTCCATATAATCAGATTTTACTATTCAATTTTCATAGCAAGTGATTATTATTTTGTTGGCATAATGCAAAAAACATCCATACCTTTGAAGTATGTCATAATATGCTTTTTTATTAAAGATTATTTCAGCCTCTGTGTATGTGTTCAACTGAGATGTTTGGGAACAAAACAAACAAACAAAAAAAAGAACTTGTAAATTTTAATTTAAGGAGTACAAAAAATTCATCAATGAGTAGAAAAAAGTCATCTTTGGATTGTTCATCTTACATATCACAAATACTAGCTACCAGTCTCTGCATGTGGTTTGTTACACTGAGGTTAGGGACACTAAACAGCGCCGGAGATCAGGATTTCAACAAGCAAGACAATCTACAGAGAGATAACTCTAACTTTAAAAACAACACTTGACAAATTATAATGCTCTAAATTTCCAGTATTTCTTGCTCTTACTTACTGTTTATTGCACTTTGATCTTTTTTGAACTTGAAAGTTTCTGCATAGCAATGTAGAAGAGGTGGAAATTCTATTTATAAAAAAAGAAATGTGAAATAACCCATTCCTATGAACTAACTTTCATCAAATGCATGGTATTCAGATCTACAAACTTATCTGCTTTCTTTATACAGTAAAACATGCTTATTGCAAAGTGCTATCAGTGGACAATTTTGTATTGTAATTCATTTGTAATGTAATTCATTATATCCATAATGTTTTGAAACCATGGGGAAGGAAAATCACTTCGTTGTAAGTGTGACTTCATTATAAGTGTTTTTTACTGTTACATGTGTATAATTATAATTGATCTTGCAATTTTAGGAGCTTGTTAAGGTGTACTGTGTATAATAAATATACATACCTGTACAGCCAGGTAAACAAGAGCCAGGTAGGCCACTATAGCTACAGCAAGGAACAGGTCAAATATGGCAGGTTTTACACTAGAAATAACAAAGGCTTTCAATTCAAGTTCTAATTTCAAATTAGCATATTATGGAAATATCTTTGACATATGGCCTGCAAATAATCACTGGTTACCAAACCTTTACAATTCTAGCTTTATAAGGACTGTGGACTGAACAAAAGTTCTATATATAACTTTTTTTTTATTTGTGATTGGCTTTGGTTAATCATTGTTAATTCCATGTGAGGCATCCAGCAAATGTATCCCTTGCACATACATGACACGACAGACTACTTTGTTTACTATGCACTGACAGCTTCATGTAAATTTGTCATAACACATCAAGTACAAAGGAGCTTTGATGTGCAAACATTCATACAATTACACTGGTGTTTCAAGTCAGTCTAACTCATATTACATTAGTTTATTTCTTTATAAGGCAATGGACTGTGCCGTACATTCTGTGCCATTACACAGGTCACAAGTTTGACATCTGTGGACTATTTCACAAAATATCTTATGACTAAGACAAAAGTTTTTCAATTCTTCAAAAAAAGTCTTTATAAGCTACAGTAGGTCACAAAATTTTTTTAGTTCTGTTACATAACAATATTTTGTGAAAAATCATTCGGGGAGAATAAATGTATAAATTAAACAAAGAATTTACAGAGTTGTCAAATTTTAATCTTTTGTGAAAAGGGCTACTGAATATTAGGTAAAATTCCTTTAAAAGGAATACTTGTTTTAACTTTCCAGCCTTAGCATTAAGCATAAAAGCAAACTTTAAAGCGGAATGGAATCTCCTTACAAATTAATGACAAACAACGCTATCCTGCAAATGTTCTTGTGATAGTGAACTTTTCTCAATATATAGAGGATATTCAATGTTTTGTAGTTGGATATGGAATTCATTTCATGAGTGGGACCAGATTTTTGATATTTTCATAAGTGTAAAGCACGAGTGAAAATATATAAAAAATCCTGTCACAAGAATGAAACAAATTCCATTTTCAAGCACAAAACATTTAATTTTCTGTTTATAACATTTTCTTTGATTTTCCTTTTGCCTCTGTCTTTTGTAATGCAGTGTCATAGGCTGCGATGTCATAGTTGAGCGGTTGAGATGTCATGTTAGTTATTATGAGATTGAAAACATTGTAACACCAATTTCAACATCTTTGGAGAAATTTTGGCAGTCTTAGTCTCTGTCAGGATGGTTTATTTTTTACTTTATCTTATAACAGGCCAGGAAGTTTTTTTTTTTTACAACACTCTTCGTGAAGATCTTGAGTTTTGCTGCACTTCTGATGTTCTTTCACACTGTGAAAAAATATCACTTTGATATTCTTTCACAATGTGACAAAATAGCATTTTTATTCAACAAATAAATTACAGTATATCACTGTTGACAATGTAATAAAGGTTCATATCTAATAGTGAGTACATGTAACTGGTAATGAGCATCAGCAAGTAAATTAAATCAAATTCTTAAGAAGAATACTGTCCAGATCCAAAGATAGGTATGAGCTTACTTGTATGAACTCATAGTGTACTGGGCACCATCATAGAAGACAAACTCTGGATCCCTGAAAACAAATAGATTAAAAAATTAACAAGCAGACATGGCAAAATATCCTGCTAGCTCATCTTTTTAAAGTTCCTTAGAATTATGTCCCAGAGTAAATACTGAAGATATATTTTATGTACATGGCCACAATTTTTCCAATGAAATTTGTCATGGCATACTTAAAGTGCGTTTAAGAAATACAAAGGCTATTCAAGATATTTGCATTATTTTGTACCTGGGGATTGAACAGAAAAAGTACATTTACAATGATAATTAAAAGAAAAAATGAATTTTCTGTACAAAGAAGTCAATTTTAGCCCTGCTACGACCTGTATCCTAACCCATTTGAGAGAAGTTTCAGGGATTTATTGAGGCATTAACGCTTATAATTTCCAGGAGAAAGATGCTTGATTTCAAAGATATATTTTTTTAAAATATATATGGCCCAGCCATACTGCACCCAGGGGATACAATTTTGATAAAGGGATAACACTTCATAATCATGAAACAGTTAGCCTGCTACATGATCAGAAATACAATGTAAAGAAAGACTCATTTATAAGGAAGTCAATGGACTCTTCCTTATAATCATGATTCTGTGTATAAATAACAAAGGGCAAAGTCTTCTACAGAATTCAAATTCAATGTTTCCTCACAAGCAGGTTTTTTAATAACTGAGTTTTACTGTAGAGGAATATGTTTTAAGATGGCATGAATTATGATGGTTTTGCCCCTATCTCTCTGGGACCATGAAATTTATTATTTGTTTATTAGTCCCCTACCGGTGAAACAGGAGGGGACTATAGGTTTCCTCTGAGTCTGTCCGTCCGTCTGTCTGTCTGTCCCACTTGGTTTTCCGCACTTTTTTCCTAAACGCTTGCAGATATTGAGCTGATTTTTGGTATGTGAGTGTATCTTGATGAGTTACAGATCAAGTTTGCATTTCATTCCACTTCATTGATTTTTGACAGAATTACGGCCTTTTCAATTTTTACGGGTTTTCCGCAATTTTCTTCTAAACGCTTGTAGATATTGAGCTGATTTTTGGTATGTGGCTTTACCTTGATTAGTTATAGATCAAGTTTGCATTTGTCCCGCTTCATTAATTTTTGACGGAATTATGGCATTTTCAATTCTTAATGGGAACGAGATTACACTTGCCGGTAGGGGACTAGTATTGCTAATGCAATACTCTCAGATTATTCATAATTTTTGTTTCCCTTCATCCAAACAGAAAGTACAAAAACTGCTTCACCTCTTATCAGCTTTAAATGTTGTTCGTCGTACATCTTTGAGGTATCGACTCATGGCCTCCTCTAGGTTACTATGGAGACTGTGACCCTTGGGGAGGAGCTGAGTTGCGCGGGGTTGTGATGTCAGCTGTCCGAGCCAGGCCTCAACCAAGTCTTCCTGTACCCCCTAAACAGTGTTTATTTGTTAGTTATTCCCAGGGAGAAATATGGCAAACATATTGGTAATCTAATTTATAAAATTAAAAAGCAAATTTCTCTTCTTTTTTTTTTTTTGCTTAAAATCAAGATTTTTTTCAGACACAGCTTTTCTTTATAATTAATTAATTTAATGAAAAATCTTCCCTGACAAATGAGGAAATAACAAGAAATGAAAACTGAAATGTTCTGAACAATTTCTAAACTTTGCAATACATGTACCAGGTACTATTTTTTTGTCCCCAAAGTCAAAAGCTTTGGCTGAAATTCAAATTAGAATTTTGTCTCATGTCATAAAGTATCCCTAAAAAATTCAATGCAACTTGGCAAGAAATGTACCTTGAATACTCTTAATAAGATTACTGTAAACCACTTTGGGGGGGGGGGGGTTCAAATTTTCTTGGTTTCAGGAAAAATATTGGTTCTTAGGGATTTGATTTTGTAGGTGAAGAAGTGTTGAGTTGTTATATATTTGAAATTTTACAATTTGTAGAGGGCATGAGTTTGTGAGTCTCAAATCAACCAAAATTAAACCCCCTGAAAACAACCCATTTTAAACCTCCATAAAAATTAGTAATTTCTCAATATATCTTTACACTGGCTTTATACATTAATAATGTATTTGTGTAATAAAATTAATCAAATTATGGACAGTTGGCAGTCTATTTGAACCCTCTTCCAAGTAACAGATTATGAGACAGAATACATATATATGTACTACATATAGCATATAGCAAATGAACAATGCTGCCAAATTAGCAAGGCTTAATAAGAGTCTTTGACAAACTTTATATTGTTCATCTACTAAAGCATGTACATGTATAGCGAGGTTTCTTACCAGGCCTTCAGAGAAGAGCTGGAGGTTACCATGACTACTGACATTGTAAACATATCTAGCTAGGGCTTCAGCAATAATACCAATATTTCTGCTCAGCTTGCCTGTATCTACATTTTCCCTAAAATGAAAAAATATATATAAACAAGAGTAATCAAAGATTACAATGCTCATTTTCACAAATGTTATCTACAAAGTCTCATACAAAATGAATTTTCACCAAGATCCATTTGTTACATGCAAGTTCATCATGAGCCTTTCAATGAACAACTACACATACATGACCATTTCACTCAGAGATTCTTAAGCAAGGTGGAAAGATGTGTATTTTTTGATGCATCATTAAATGCTGTTTGGTCCATGTTGAACATGTAGTTGCTTGGGAATGGACATATACCTAAAACTTTAATCTTATCACTCATCTGGAAAATTTAGATCATATGCAACATCTGAAGCAGTCTGGTAATGTACATTCCTAAAAGTATCATCTATGCAAGTTTTGTCCTGGTAGGGCAAACAGTTATGCATGAATAGACCTGCTCCAAAAATTTTAACCTGTTTTATTATTATTGCTCATACCCATTCCATAACTGTATACTATCATCTAGAAAATAGTGACAAGACCCAGCATCTAAAGCACAGATAGAAGGAAGCATCCCTGAATGCATCATTTATTTAAGTCTGGTCCAGGTATAACTGGGAAATGGACCTGCTTCAAAAACATTATCCTGTGATGCTGGTGCCAACACCAATGCTAGGAGTGTAAGCATAAGCTCATCTCCACTTCATCGATGTAAGCTAAAAATTATTTACAAGTAAACTGTTGCAACAATTGTTTACAAAAGAAAAATACATTAACACATAAAGGATAACACTGAAGAATGATGAAAATTCACACACAAAAAAAAGAAAAAAATGAGGCCCAGTATCTTTTTTGCTGAAATTCATATGTTGTACTTTTATCAAGTTTTACTTATTGCCATGAGCCATGCATTTTAATTAATCCACTCCTGTTTCTACGAATTTTACTCTTATGAAGAATGGGTAGATAAAAACCTATGGCTTATGACAACAAGTTTCATTAGACAATGTAGAAATATGTATTTAAAATCAAAAATATAAAAAAATAATTACACACTCAAATTGTTGGAGTTATTTCACCATAAAAAACAATTTTCCTAAATCAGTAGTGTCACAGTTATTTGGTGTGTATGATAACAAATAAGGGATTACATACAAGCACTAACTTTCAGACAGGCTTCATCAAATACCAAACTACATGTACATACAATTAATATACATTCAAAACACCTATAATCTAACAACCTATAAAACCTACAAAATAGAACAAACTGAATTGTTTATGAAATATCACAGCTGTTTTTTTTAAAACAAAATACCTTATATCTAGAATTGTGTTTCTGTCCGGGTCTTTGTGCGAGTGGAAGTGAGACAGAGTAAATGCTGGCAGACGTTTGATACTGAATCTCTCATGTTCCCATGACAGCAGATCTTCTGCTAAGTTGATCTTCTTGTGCACCATATCAAATTTGACATCAGGATAAAATGACTTGACAACATTCTGTAGATTCTGGAAAATTAAAAAAATCTTTCTTTTTTAAACCAATTTGCTCTTAATACAGGTAACTCTCGATACCTTGAAGTCCGCGGAACCAAGGAAAAACTTCGAGAGATCAAGAGTTCGAGTTTTCAAGAGTCCGGAATTTTCCAGGTTTGTTGACAGGTTTTAAAATTAGTCTTAACGGATGTATTGATTTTCATGCAGTGCTAACCTTTTACATGTGGTTTTTATAAAACAACGATATTGTTTCGTAATTCAGATGAATATTTCATTAAACTGAGTAAAGCAAAAAATGTCCATATCGTCATTTCATGTATATTTATTTATTCTTTGTAATACGGACATCATACTACGCATTCGTTACATGAAAACGACATTTTACAGCGTCGTACATAGCTTTGACTATTCCAAAAATGATCATTAAACGCAGTTCTATAAGTATTTGTCCAATAATAGTCGTCATATTGACATTGAGGCTGTTTCTGCTTTATTCATAGTTCGTTTAACTTTGACACTGAGTGACTCGAATTAAAAATTAGATTAGTGTTTTGTCTTTTAATCAATTACTACTTTTCAATGACACTTCGTCTCTAAATTATCGTAAGACAGTCGATGATAATTATTTTAATAGCCTATAGGCAAAATATGATAAATTATAAATCAATTATCACCTTGCAGCATAAGTGTCACCTGATAAACATCCCGTTCCTCGAGACCCGCGTCTTCTGCCTGGGCCATTCAAATGTCCAGGTAAAGGTGCTAATTATATAATCTTGTATACACATAGCCACTTCGAGGTATCGAGGGTAAGTTCTAATAGAATATGCATAGCGAGACTGCATTTTGACTTCGAGGGATCAAGGGTTTCGAGAGATCAAGAGTTTGAGAAATCAAGAGTAAATTTGCTTAGTTATATAGTGGAAAAATTCCGGACCAGAGACTCACTTCGAGCGATCAAGAACTTCGAGAGATCGAAGTTCGAGCCATCAAGAGTTACCTGTATTTTCTATTTTCTCTTGAATTCTACATCACCTAACTGCAAATCGCTTTGTCAAAATACTTGTGTGTAAAAAATTCATAACTGTTTATATTTATACCATCATTTTTATAAATGTCATAATTCATCTCAAAGAGTAGGTGTTGGTCTTTCCATTGACAACTTGAGCAAACTCCAAAGACTGGTTTAATGTTATGACTCTTGATATTAGCCCTGAACCAATTCCAAAATTAAATTGAGCCTTGATTCACTTGTACATGAAGGATTTGAACCTGAACCAATTCCAATATTAAATTGAGTCTTGATTCAGTTGCACATGTAAGATTTGAAGGGTGCATAAAGCTAATGCAGGAGGAAACAATTACCTGTAGGAACTGACTGCCAGGCGAGTCCTCTTTCGGAGGTTTAGAGACATGTAGATATAGTTCATCTGATTTACTAATGCTGTCTATACACAGGACATAGGACACATCTGACAGTAAATTTGAATCTGAAATATCAATAAAATGCTTGTTAAATATGAGAAGTTCTAAAGTACTATGGTTGTGAATACTTAAGTAAGCTAAAACATAAGTAATTCCAATCAATAGTCTTACCTTGTGAGTCTAGATTGTCTTCAATCCACCTCTTTGTTCCTTGATAGTTAAATTTACCCCCTCCAGAAAGTAGGAAGACTAGGTTAAACCTTAATAAATAAGAATGACAAAGTATCAGTATAACAATGGGATTTAAGGTTATAGTGAGAAATGTCCTGTTCTGGTTAAAGTATGATCTTACTTGGCATGTGTCCTGGAATTGGTGTAGAGTTTGGAGAAGAGGCGAGCCAATTCCAACAGTGCAACCACTCCACTACCATTAGCATCAGCACCCTGGGCCAGGCTCTAGGAAGAAAAGGTGAGATCACATAATGTACACAGAACAAAGTGTGACCACAAAGTGAGGAAAAAATTGAAAATATATACACTTTATACAATGAATTTATTAATTGTAAATAATCTTTGAAAATTAATATAAATTTGACATACAGATGCAATAAAAAAGACTTACTGGAGCAATTCCAAAGGAATCGTAGTGAGCAACTACAGCCACAGTGGGAAGTTGTTCTTCAATACCATAGCCTGACAAGTGACCCTGAAAGATAAAACATCCAAAGATTGTATTCAGGGATTGATCTAGCTTTTGGGGAAAACACCTTCTCTGAAATAAATGGGGAAAAGACTGCAAATCCAAAGGACTAAAGTCCCTTGAAGATGCAGTGTAGTGCCCTGCTAGAGGTCCAAAGGCCAGAAAACATTTGTTGATACTGATTTAAAGCAGTTTCAGAACATTTGAGAGAACTTCAACAAAATCTCTGGCCCACAATTTTTATACACAAGTCAATAAAATTGTCAGAATCATGAATCTATGTGCTATTAACACTCTTTTACATTATATATACAAAAATTCAGATTTCTGTATACTGACCTGAATATTTGTGATCTGAAATTCTCCCAAACTCTTAGCTTGAGACCCTGCTATAACCATTTGGAACCCATTAGCTGTGGCTCCACTCATCAGGGCTATGACAAGATGATACACTTGTATTCAGAATTAGAAAGCTACCATGCAACAATAAAGAAGAGAAGCTGTTATTTTTACTGATGATTAAAGGTCATGTTCATACCTTCAACAGCAGTTGTGGCCTGATCTCCTGCATTTCCTCTGTGGATTTCTTCATAAATTTCAGACAATTCATCTGTCTCAAGAGCAAAGTACACAGGAATTGTGGTTTCCTCTGTCAGTAGATCCCTCTCCAAAATCTGCAAGTGCTGCAACATTAAGCACGCAAATAATGTCTGCACTACTTATGAATAAATTGAGAAATGACTAAATTGTGCAAAAACCTATATTTTGTATTTAGCAAAAGTATCAGTTTTAAACCAATGAAACAGTCAAAGCCAAGCTTTCTGTCACCAACTAACAAGAGGCTCAAGGGCCTAGAATTGCTCTTCTGATAAATAGCACAACAGTGTCACTGTGACCTGCTTCTGATTTGGCAAATCTTGGAACTCTTCAGCACCAAGATGCCTCAACTGACAAGGTTTGATGCTTCTAAACTTCTTTTTATGTATAAATGAAAAGCTGTAAAATACAGAAAGTACAGAAAGTAGGTCATTGTGACCTACTTTTGTTTGACACAGTATGAGGCCTGATGCATCTACTGACATGGTTTACTGATCCTAGGTTTCATGGTTTCCAAGATATGAATCTAAAACAATTTGAACATGGATGGCTACAAAATTCAGAAAGTAGGTCACTTTGATTTACTTTTGTGTTATCATATCCTGAAGACCTTAAGTGCATCAATTGACAAGATTTGATGATCTTAGGCCTCTTTGTATCAAAGATATAAGATTTGGCAATGAACAATAATAAAATGCAAAAAGTACGTCACTGTGGCCTACATTTGGGTCAACGTATCCTGAGGACATCAACTGACAAGGTTTGATGATCCTAGGCTTCTTAGTATCAGAGATATAAAGATTAAATAATGAATAATGATGAAATGCAAAACATAGGGTCACTGTGACTTACTTTTGAATTGACACAGCTCATATGAATCAAACAATCAGGTTTACTACCCTCCAAGTGCTCAAATTATATAGGTTAAACAATTTCAAAATAATTTGCAGTAAATTCAGAAAGTAGGTCATGGTGACCTACTTTTTAGTTGATGCACCCTGAGGCCCCAAAATGCATCAACTGACAAGGTTTGTTAACTCTAAGCCTCCTAGTGTCCAATATATTTAGCTAATATGTTTTGAAAATGAATAGCCATAAAATTTGGAAAGTAGGTCAATGTGACCTGCTGCTTCATTGTCAGACCAAGAGACCCCAACATAAACAACCTACCCCAAAACTGTCATAATTTTTGTGCAGAAACCAAATGGGATATACTTTAAAAGCAGATATATTCATTGGGGATTAAATTTCATTTATTTCATTGTTAACAATCATCAACGAAATTAAATCCAACACGAAATATTTATATGTCAATTGACTATATATTGAATAGGATTACTTTCAAAACAACGAAATTTAATGCCCACGAAACCTTTTAGATGACAAATCAACAAAATATTATCCCCAACAAAAATTTGTGCTTTTACAGTATATTTGCAATACATGTACTTGTACTCCTACAAGAATCCCCAGAAAAAAAATGGAATTCATTTGTAAAGGTAAATTTGCTCATTTTATTTGAAATAAAAAAAGTAAAATAAACTTGGTAATTTTGCAGGAGGAATTACATGTACTATGTTTATTGTCAAACCTGTTGAATAAGCATCTTTTCGGCAAAAATTATGAGAAACAAATATTTTTATAAGCATTTAATGCTTATTTTCTGCACTTCATAAGGGTAATGTACTAGCGTACCAAATTTGGTGTCTGTCAAGCAAAGGGTTCTCAGAATATTGAGCAGACAATATCTTTCAATATCCAGAGTAGTCTGACCTTTGACGTATGACCTTGTGACCTTGAAATCAATAGGGGTCATCTACTTCTTAGCGGGTAGAAGTGTGCCATATTTGATGTTTGCCGAGCAAAGAGTTCTCAAAATAACAGGAAACACTTGGTCTACCTACCAACCAACCCACTGACTGACTGATGCAAACCAATATTTCCCTTTTTTCAAAGGGGGCATAAAAATTCATTGATCTCTTATAACAAGTCCAAAATTATTATAACCTAGTTCTAAAAATTGTTTATCCGACAGCTCATTTTTTCTTAAAATAAAAATAAAAGAAATATCTGCCACTGCTTCATAGAATCAAGAAACATGATTAACAAAAATTAGTTATGGTTTAGCTGAATATTTTCTATCAAACCTGTTTGTCCTCTTTGGAGATGGAGCTTAGATTTGAGGGCAGCAGAACCAGTAGAGCCCCCGCATTCTCTTGTATCAGGTCCCTGTACTTTGAAATGGACACCTCCTGTAACCTGGCCACAATGCAGCGCCTTGTGATCATCTTAGAATCAACTGGACGAGCTTCCATGTTTACTGGAGAACTTCTACAGCCTTTGCAAACAGACATATGTTTTATAATCAATGACTGAAACACTATAGAGAAATTTAATCTACCAATACAATAAACTTTGGTATCTCTGATATCTTGAATACCATGAATACTTTGAATGAATTTGGAAGTCCCAACCACTTATTCTTTAAGTATTTTACCCTTGATATCTTGAATCTTTGGATATCTCGAAGTATTTTCTTGGTCCCATCCAGTTCAAGATATAAATGAGGTTTGAATTTAATATACAAAGCTTTATCCATCTGCTTTTGGTTCAAGGTCTGACCCAATACTGAAGTTTATTTCAAAATAATCAGAGAGTAAAACAAGAAGTTCATGGGCCACAATGTTCTCCTTAGTCACCTAGGGATATAGGGAGATTTTCCCCCCTATATACTCCCATGTGAAATATTAATCCTCAATAATTATGGTCCAACTCTAATCCTGAGAGGTATGACCTGACCAGTCTTGAGAGGTGGCCCTTCATTTGTATAAACTTGAATCCCCTTTACCCAAGGATGCTTTGTGACAAGTTTGGTTGAAAATGGCCCAGTGGTTCTGAAGAAATCAACTAGAAAACTGACCAGTCAGCAAGGGCCCCGCCGAGGGGTTGAAATATAAGGGTGCAACTTACAGAATGAGAATTTTAATTGATTACAAAAATTTAAAAATATATGAAGAAGAATATGCAATAACAACTGTATTTATAAAATTTCAAGATAATTCCTAAATATCCAACGACCTGTAAAGAGTATCCCTGTATTTACATAAGGCAGTAAAAAACATCACATCTATAATAACTCAATGAAATGTATATTTAAACAAGAAAAAAGCATGTGTTTTATAAAATGCCAGCCTTCAGTGAATGCAAAATCACCCAGGCTTGACCTTAACTTCAAAAGAAACATCAGTTGCAGACAAAAAAAAGTGACAAATAAAGATAAGCCTGGAAAAATTTTGCCCCAGACAAGATAATTAATCCCAGGGGATTAATTGTACTGCTCTCTCATCCTTTTCTTCCTATTTTACAATAAGAACTTTTTCAGTAATGATAGAATGAGTTTATTATCAGACTACCTGTTAAAATTAATACATGTAGTATTCTTGAATTTACATATGGCAGCAAAAAAAAAAAATAAAATGAATAAATAAATAAATAAAATAAATTAGGGATGTCAACGAGTACCCGGTTCACCGGGTACTCGATCGAACGTCCGAGTATCGAATACTAAAAATGGTACTCGGTTACTCGGATGTGTATTTTTTCTTATATTTCAAAGTACATATTTCTATCAAAAACTTTTCAAAAATTAACTTAAATATGCATGCGGTAATTAGCGTGTCGTCATCAACACCTGTAAAACACCCGTTATCGCCCGTGGCTGTGTACATACAGTAATAAGTGACCAATCACCCCGTACACAGCTGTTCTCACCTATTGTGGTCCTTAATTTTTGGATGGCTTCAATGATTATTTTCAGTGAATATCGTTTAAGTATGATCTATTATCTTCAAATCATTTTTAAATTATTTAGTTAATATACGACAGCAAAATTCGACATGCATAACCCACTTCAAAAGTGAAGAAATATTTAGAAATAACTAAAGATTTTTTTTTTAAAAAAGTTGAAAGTCAGTTTGCGTAGTAAGTTAAGTGTATACAGAGGGAAACAACTAAGAAATGTAATGATATTAGACTAGCAATCCTACATGTAACAAGGTATGTTCCTTCTCTTTCGCTATTCTTATCATCACAATCCTACGTAACAGATTGTCCTAGCTCCTTAAGCATTGATGAAATAGATCCTAAACAAGAACTGTAAACCATTTCAATTGTAATTTTTATGCATTAATTGTGTCTTTAATTTGTGTTTTTTTGATAAATAAATTTAGGACCCAAAAATCATTTCCGTTGAACTCGATGTTTATATACATGTATAAACGTGATAAAAACAACTTTTGGGTTAAACAGAGCTTAACAGGGCTCAAGAAAATTAACACACTTGTATTTACATTTTTACCGAGTACCCGGGTACTCGATCGGAAAAATGTCCGAGTAACCGATTATCAAAAATTGACCAATTTGACATCCCTAAAATAAATAAATATAAAATTAAAAAAAACAAAACCAAAAAAAAACAAAACATATCTTTATGTATATCTTGCTTTTAGAATTCAATAAAATCATAATTCATTGTGTATTTTACCAAAATAAAGTATGAACAGTATTCACTCCATTACTTTTATACTACCAACATGAAAAACAACAACATGCTATGCATGACAGCCAGCCGAGTGTGCGCTGGACGCCGTATTTTATTGACAGTCTCCACAAAACAATAAATCAATATATACATACAGTACATTGTATAACGAAATAAAACCATCAAATTTGCAAAAAATGCTGCATATATTATAATTATATAATTTGAAAATTTTGAAAAGCATCAGGGCCAGCCAGGAAAAACTAGAGATAAAATCATTTTAAAAACTCTAGAAACCTGTGTCCATTGCCAAGTGCCGCTGGATGCAAAAATAGTTGTGACGGACCTCACAA
This sequence comes from Saccostrea echinata, assembly GCF_033153115.1. NCBI lineage: Eukaryota > Metazoa > Mollusca > Bivalvia > Ostreida > Ostreidae > Saccostrea > Saccostrea echinata. Next base: position 20,846,463 of record NW_026889758.1, read on the forward strand.
CCTACATGTATACCTGATAAAAAAATTTTCTTATATCTACAAATTGTGAAAACTTTGATGTTGCTCGCTTAAATCGGCGGCTAGAAGTGACCAACCTTTAAAACCAGTTCTCTATTACACATCAAAATCAATTTCTATTGGTCACTCTCTGACCAATCCACACTACATGTGTATAAACATCTTGTCATTAATACAACATTTTCCCGCTATACTATCGAAACGTGGGAAAATATCATTATTTAAATCCACATTTCAGCAAATGTAAACATCATTCAGAATTGACCTTAACTTCAAAACAAATTTCATTTGCAGACAGAGGTATCAATCTCAATTTGACAGAAACAGAAAATGCTTTGGATTTTCTTCCAGAGGAAAGTTAATTAATCCCATGGGACTGGTTGCAGCTTTCATAGTTTACAATAGGAACATTCTCAGCAGTTATCTCTCTTTGCCCTGGCATTCATTCTAATGTAAAGTTAAGGAATCTACCCCACCACCCCAGCTCCAAACTGGATGACAAAGAGAACCAAATTTAGCATCAAAATATGTTTTACTGCCTCTTCAACCAACATACCAAATTTGAACTTAATTGGTCAACTACAAAAAAAGTTATTAGAAAAAAACAGAAAATTTGTGGACGGAAGAATGACAGACGGACAGACAGACAGAGTGATTACTATAGGGCACCTGCAAATCCTTGCAGGGCCCTAAAAATGTGGAAAATTAAAAACAACATTCTATGACAACACAGACAGACAGAGGACACATTTTGATTAGAAAATGCTCACTTAACAAGAGGCCCAGGGGCTACAAAGCTCACCTGAGTGACTGGCCTTCTGATCTTCATCAACAAATTCTTTTTCCTACCTTTTCTTATGTAAAACTATGATTAATTTTTATAGCCCCCATGGGATCATGATTTGAACAAACTTCAATCTACATTACCTGAGAATGCTTCCATATAATTATGACTAATCATGGATTTGCTGTTCTTGAGAAGAAGACTTTTAAGATTTTCCAATGTATTCCTATGATTTTAACATGGGGCTATATATGCACAAAGGACCAGAGGCACTTGGGGGCTGGACCCCCTCCCCTCGTTTTCCATTTTTTTTAAAATCTGGGGTCAACACACCTTTTTCCTATTTTTGTATTCTAATGGACTTTTTGGAAAGGTGCTGACTTTTACAATCAACAGCTTATTTTTACACTAGGACTCTATATGGAAGCTCTTTTGTGACATAAATATTAAGTTTAACAGTTAATTAAACGATAATAATGGGCCATATTTCAAAGCACATACCGTATAACGGGTATTTTCTGCGGTTGGAAATTTTTGCGATTTAACCCCTAAAAGATAGCAAATTAATTTCTGCGTTTTCAATTTCTGCGGTTGCATTATACCGCAAAAAATTATTTACTGGGTATGATCACCAATCTCTAAGAATAATTAGATAGCTGCCATGTTTACGTTTTATAAATTCATTGAGACATATTGATCAAAGTTGCATGAGAACTGGTATTAAGCTATTAAGCTTAATTTAACTACTATCTTTCAGTTAGTCTTTGTAAAATTATGTCGAGTCCCAATTAAAATGAATTATTGCAGTATCGGTCCACCCAAACAACAATAAAAAATCTTTATTCTACATTGTAACAAACGTTTTATGCGATCTATTAAAATATTTTAATATATAGATAATTAATGCATCCAAGCCATATTCTAAAAAATACACTTATAGATAACTGCCATCAAAATTAATCTGGTGTTTATATTTTAAGCTCAAACAAACAGTTGCATAATCAAGTAACCTAAAGTTGACCGTGTACAATCACAGGTGCCATGTGCATTGAGGCGTAACTAATCCTGTCAGTCGTCAGCATTGTGTGAAATTCACGAGACAATCAAGCCACTTTGTGTATACAAGCAGTAATTATGGTCTCCAGATAAAACACAAGATTGAAAAAAGTGTTAAAGAAAAAGCTACTATGTGTTGTTTGCAGCTATCGGAGTTTAGACCATTAATTGCGAAATCTCTCTTAGTCATTTACATGTACATGTATATCCGTATAAAGAAGTACATGTAGGTACAAGAAAAGATGTTTTTGTATAAACTTATTAAATTGATATTATTTACAGCAACGTTTTAATTCAATATGTTTTGGAAAAATCCTGATATCTAAAATCTTCGAATTTCGATGACACCAGAATTTTCTTGCCAATGAGGACATACGCACCACTTATCATACTTAAAATATATATATCTGAAGAAATATTGAAAAATATTTTGCGATTGTAATTTTTGCGGATTTGTCCTATCCGCAAAATTCCGCAAAAATTGGACAACCGCAGAAAATACCCGTTATACGGTATGTTGTCTAGGAAGGAAACCCTACCCTCAATCCCCAGATAATTATAGTCTACACTACTATGAATAATTTAAAGAGTTCCAAATGCCAACATGGCATGTAAATTTGAAGCATAAAAATTCAGAAAAAAACTTGAAAAAATGAGTTAAATTTTGGTCTTTTTATGAGTTTTTTTTAAGGATAAAAGACATATACAAGTGCAAAAAGGTTTGTTAAGAGAAATTTAGTAGTAATTTCCAGTGCAACACCTTTTGTATTCTTCAGACTTATTTTGGAGCGGATCCCCTACAATTTGCTACATTGCAACTATCAATATGTGGGATTTATTCTATCTGTGGAGAGGGCTTGTCTCGAGACACTGTTAGATTTTAATTAATTGTACTCATCAATTGCAATGTCTCATAATTGGTGTTGTTACGATCTGCAGAATCTTTTACACACTCAATCTGACTACTTTTAGGGTCCAGTAAGGTTGGCATTAATGTTCTGCAGCCATTTGATGTATACTTTCAGGTGAAAGGACATGACCAGTCCAAACCAATGTCAAATTCTTCTGAATTAAATCGTGAATTATACTAGAATTTATTCGGACCGATGGAATATGCTTTGGACTGGTAGAACACGTTTAGTCATCAGTCCAAATGACTGGTAGAAATATTTGGTTTTCAGAAACTCTGGTTTAGGCCAAGTGATTTTTTTTTATTTCAAAAACTATGCAGAAGAAAGGACATTCGACATATTTGACAAGTGCATCACCTGTGGCAAGAAGTTTCTGAGTGAGCTTTGATATAGGGTCTCCAGTTCAAGCCCCTCCTCCTCCTCCGCCAAGTAATTTAGTTCCCCCCCTTTTTTTTGTAATCATAGTTATATGTTAATTTTTTTTTTCACTTTAGTTAGTTCACTTTTAATCTTTTTTTCTCATTTTCTCCAACATATACAAATCAGAAATAAACATATAAATCTATACATTATTGTTCCAACATGTCTGCTTTCCATATGAATTTGAATTTAACATTACATAGACTTAATATAACATGAGATTTTCATTTGGGGGGGGGGGGGGGGGGGGAGGGAGAAGAGACACATAAAGAGACAAGAAGATGCAGCAGTATTTCCCGAAACAAATATAGTGATCTAGACCTTTCATGAAAGCAAATATCATGAAAACACTTTAACAGTCAAGAAAAAATCTTGATACATAATTCTGTAAAATGTCAAACAAATAAAATAGCTTTAAAAAATTATGAAAAAAATTTTCATTTGATTATTGTGATATACAAGTCCAGTCCAAAGACTATTTCTACCTACGTAGCTATTAATAGCTACCTAGGTATTTAAACCTACCCAAAGTAGCTATTTTTACTAGGAGTGGGACGATCCACCGGTGCACCGATGCATCACAGTATTCACTTTGACGATCTACAGATCGATTCATCTAATTTAGTATCACGATACCTGACCGCACTTTTTTTTAATTTCCAAAAATGTCCGGGCTTTAGAATTCCAAATTTTTTGTCCTTTAGTCTGTATCATCAAGACGTTTAAACAAACACAAATAAAGTACAAACGTCTTGCTGATACAGAATTCAAGATATAAGCGTCAAAATGGCGTCAGACACGCCGGATTATATAAAATTAACGAAACCCAATGGCAGTAAGTCGGGTGTCTGGGACACATTTGGGCTACCTATTTGTTGAATTAGTTTATTTTCATACACTGTTATGTTCCAAATTAAATGTTCTAAAAAAATTTCTAGTTTTATTTGGTTTTAAATGTATCGTGATATGTATCGTATTGCACCTAAGGCATCGTGATATGTATCGGATCGGCTAAGTTCAGTATCGTCCCAGCCCTAATTTTTACCTACTTTTTGCATTACTTGCATTTTGTGGCCAAACGGCTGAACAGCGCTATATGGTGAGGCCAAAAAATAATAGTATTGTTTCCTGTTACCCGACCGACCCTATTTTTATGCGCACGATCCTAAAGTTTTTTTTTGAAGTTTTGGAAGAAAAAATTGGGAATTTCCGGAATTTCATCGTTCTGTCACTGTAATCCGTTTCCGTGTTAACACAAAACAGGCCTTTCATGAAATCCTCTGTTTTAAGTAAGGACTTTCATAAAATACCACTTGAGTTGTGCATCAAAAGACATGAAATTTAATTTTAAAAGACAATATTGACCTGTAACATGTTTAAGTTGATCTTGTATTAGTTCATATCCAAAAAATTATGTCGGAAAAAATAAAATCAAAAAATAAAATAAAATAATTTTCCTACCTACCTACCCTATTTTTTTCAGGCTGGTAGCAGGAAACAAGACTACTATTTTTTTTGGCCTGAGTACCAAATTTCTTGAGACAGTCACACTGATGATGAATACAACAAAATTTTGGCCAAAAAGTGATTACTTCATAAATTAACAATTTTGCATAGTAATTAATGCAAAATTGTTAATTTACGACATAATCATTTACTTTGGGTAGGTTTAAATGCCTAAGTAGCTATTAATAGCTACGTAGGTAGAAATACTCTGGACTTTGGTGAAGGATAGTATTATTATTTTAATAATATGCATGGAATGTCAGACATCTCAGCCCAACGACACCTCGTGCCATTGACATCTCAGCCCAATGACACCTCAGCCCTGATAGGTCGGCCCAAGATTTAAGAAAGGTCGGCCCATATATAAGACACCTCGGCTCAAACAAAATTTTATTTCGAAATATATTTCCAATTTGCGACTTTAATAAAATATTGACTGAAAAAAAGTAAATGAGTAAATGATACTTTTCTGCCTTCTATTTCTGCATTACCTGCAAAGGATGAACAGGTGGCTCTATATATAATCACTATCGCTAAAGATTGCAAATCATCAAGCAAAATTCAATTAGCTACACACTCCATAATCTGGGCCCATCAGCTAGCAGGACTAAAAGATCCATGTGAATCTGCTTTAGTGAAATTAACAAAGGAGGGTGCAATAAGAGAGACTTCCAAGCCTGTTGTAAAAAAGGAACCAATCCCACCAGATCATTTGAAATTAAGGGTGCAACGATAAACCGTTTGACGGTATATCGCGGTATATTTTTCCACGGTTCAATTCACGATACACTAAACTGATATCGCGGTTCGGTTCAATCGGTCCAGAATTATCCGTTTTGTCCGTTTTATTTCCTTCTCTACTATTTCAAAATGGCTTCCGCGCAAAACGTGAGGTCGCCGATAACGCATTTATGGCAGTTAAACTCATCTCCAGCATCTTACAGACATCAGATTTAACACGGAGAAGGACTTAATGTGATTATAAGTTATAGATGTTAAGACAAATGATAAACCCTTTAGATCTTTAAACGTATTCTTTAGTAATACACGATATTCCATCACGTGTGTATTTCGATGAAAATTCGCTGTCTTGTTGACTAAAACGTATTAACACAAGAAATATGACAACTGGTTTTCTACGTAAATAAAAGAAATAAAAGAATGAATGTCTTCCTTTTTCATTCCAATTTAAAAGGAAGATTATTAGGAAAGGTCCCCGTAGTTCCCTGTAAATGTTCATCATTGGTTTAGAATGTTGTCACAACTCAAAGATCTACCTAAAAATCCAATTCAAGTTAACAAAATGTTATTTTAATTATTATTAAAAAAATATGAACGTTTTGTATAACCCTGTCAAGTTTAAAAGAATATGATGACAAACTTGAAAGACTTTTTAACCTTGTCATGTATCGTGATACGTATCGTATCGTGAACTGAATACCGTGATATGTATCGTATCGTGAGGTTAGTGTATCGTTGCACCCCTATTTGAAATTATTGGTTCAGAGATACAAATGGAATAATTTATATATAATGTGTACTTTATGTTTGTGTTTGTTAGGTTTTGCAGGGTTCCTCAGATTTTCGGAGCTCGCAAATATTAGACTTACTGAGATATCATTTGATGATGTGTGTATGAAAATTAACATTGTCTAAAGTAAAACGGATATTTATAAAGAAGGTCACGAGTTGTGTATTGCTAGAACTCATGGTGATACTTGTCCTGCACATATGTTAGAAGAATATATAAAATTGTTGGATGTTGAAGTTGATTCATCAGAATATTTATTCAGATCTTTGACATTCTGTAAAAATACAAATGCATATAAAGTTAGAAGAGATAATCGGCCTTTGTGTTACTCTTATACTAGAACACGAGAAATTGTTTTAGATGCTTTTGGAGAAATAGGGTTAGATCATAAGAGTAAATTTGGTCTTCATAGCCTACAGTCAGGCAGGGCAACTTCCGCTGCAGCGGCTGGTATTAGTGACAGATTGTTTAAAAAGTATGGGTGGTGGAGGTCAGAAAAAGCTAAAGACGGCTATGTGAAAGAAAATATTCAGAAAAATTATTTGTAACCCAAAACTTAGGTATTTAAAATTTATATACAAGTCATTCCCTTTATCGCTAGCTCCTCTTTGTCTTTTGAAAAAAGTAAACTGCACTATCAGAGCACATCCTAATATACATGTTTGTGTTAATTTTCTAAATTATTTATGTTCCTTTGAGTGGCACAAATAAGAACATAAAAGGCATTTTCCAGAAGAGATAGATGTTAGTTAAAGACTGATCTGATTTACTTGGTATCAGGTTCATTTGCCCTTATATCTACCTGTTCGCATGAGTCCGTTTGCGCAGGGTCCGTTCGCTATTATTCTTGTTCGCCCTTACATATATACAGTATATAGTAAATATTAACATTTATTACTAATTTCATTCAATATTTTATGACCTGGTGTTTTTTCCCAAATTTTTTTTAATTTATCGTAATCTTAATTAAACAATTCAAATTTGATATTAATGCATTTTACAAGTTTAATTGGTTTAATTATACTTTATAATGTCACTGTAATTTAGGGGATCATATTCATGTTTTTTTTTTTACAATCTGTGTTATATCTTGAAAACAATTAAAGGACGGAGACTTTAATTTCTGTTGGTCTGCCGGGTCTTTGATAGGAGAGGTATATATTGTGTGACCACATGCATACGTCTGTTGTCACCCGTGTGCAATTTATGTACCAATGTACATATAATTTATTTTAAAACATCCATTGGTTCATTATTCAACTTTCTGCAATATAAATAAGGCGAAAGGACCCTGTGCGAACAAGTTTTAGGGCGATCGGACTTTGGGCGAACGGCGTCAAGGGCAAACAAATTTTCGGGCGAAAGAACATACAACCGATTTACTTAGCATTATAGACCCCCCCTCAATTTGATTTTTATTTTAAACCGAAAATTGTTTAATCATCAGAGAGGATAATTACAGCAAAAACACATTCAATTCAGACACTGGGTTTTTAACTATCAAAATTTTTTACTTGGGCCGAGGAGTCTTTCATATGGGCGGACGTGTCAATAAAATTTGGGCTGGCCTGTCATGGCCGAGGTGTCAGACATGACGGGCCAAGGAGTCATTGGGCCGAGATGTCTGTCTACCTATGCATGTATGATATATCATATATATATATATATATGATATATGTATGATATATGCATGTATGCAGAGAGGCTGGTTGTGAAGTAATATAAGAGAAATATCTCTGTGCTCACCACAATGGTGGGCACCGTAAATCATATTATATATTGAAAATCTATTGCAAAAAGTGATTACGTTTGTACTGGGGGACGGAAAATATTTCTCAATTAAACCACAGATCTTCAAAATGTTCATCCTATGGTATGTGTGAGAATTGAGAGAAACTTGCTAAATTTTAATTTAGTCCCTAGTTCCAATAAAAAAGGAGGATATTAAATATGTGTGTGTGTGTGTGTATGTATGTGTGTGTGTTTTAATCCTTACCATAGCTAACTCCATGTAGATCATACTGTTGCATGCGAAGGGCAGCGAACTCGTGCGCTGCTGAAACTGGACTCACTGGGGATAGAATTATGAAAATGGGAATGAAAAAGAGGAATGAAAAAGGAAAGCTATTCTTAAACATCTCAAGTAACTCCCCAACATCACTGAGCACCATGGTTGGAGAGATTGACTACCACTAACGCTACCAGCAACTGCTGCCTCAAGTCTCAGGTGAAATCGGAAATCGAGCGTGGTGGTGTTTGCATTAGTGAATATCAATCCCGATTTAAATATGTTTTCCTACACTCCTCGCTTAAATGACAGAATAATTTGCTTTTATTCAACAAATTTAAATCACTGGTGCATAAAAATTAATTTGTTTCCTTAACATATTTTTTTTCAGATAAGAAATATTCATGTTTCTTTATCGGGATCGATATTTTGTAAACGGAAATGACGTCTAAATGAGGCTGATGGCGTACGAAAGGTGAGGAGGTGTTGCATAGAAGGACCGATTATGCGAAATTAGTGATGATTTTTTCATTTGTTTGTTTGTATTTTGTTGTGTTTTTGTATTATGTTTTACAGCCTTATCGTTGGGGTTAACACAGTTGTGTATTTGTTACTGCTTTATATGATACTACACTTTTTAACGTAGATCATATATAGATCCGCCCCTTCAAACCACCATAACCACAGGCACTTGTTTCCGTAATAAAAGTTTACCTCCATAGTAAAATTAAATAATACCATGTGGATAAACTTTTATTACAGAAACAAGCGCCTGTACATCAAACTGCACTATGTATTGTAGTTAGAATAATCTAACTGTGTATCGGGACAAGCCCTCACCACAGTTAGAATACCTCCCATATACTCGCAATGTAGCAAAAAATTGCAGAATTGCTCCGAAACGATTTTGAAGAATACGAAAGGATTTGCACTGAAAATAACTTCCAAATTAATTATAAGAAACCTTTTAGAGGTTGTGTATGCCTTTAAACCTAAAATATATTCCAAATAAAGATGAAAATTCAACTAATTTTCTCAACGTTTTTTCTCGCTTCAAATTTACACGCCATTTGTACATTCGGAACTCTCTAAGTTGTTTATAGTAAATGCACTGAGTTCGAGTTATTGCCCATGTTTGTTTTGCCACATAGTGAATACACAGAACGAATTCTATCGTGAAACCGGGTCCGTAGGACATTTATCATTTTAACGATAGAACATTCTATCTATATGTATTGTTGCAATGTGCAGGTTGGGCACACACCACCAAATGATGATTTAACCCCCCCCCCCCCAATTTGATGGTCAATTGCCCTAATCAGAGTCATTATTTACTGACCATTTGGGAGAGAAAAATTGTTTTGTTCAGTTCTGTGGAATGTCGTGAAATGGCACATAATTTTAACTCATGGGAAATAAAATATAGATATTTATCTGTGCTCTGGACAAAAAAATCAGAAATTCAACGCAGAGTTTTTTGATAAAGTATTTGACAAAGTCTTCACCTATGGAAACAAGTGCAACGTTCCTGTGTTTTACTTAAAAAGAAAAATTCCCTCCTTCCTGACTGTTGTTGCACTCATCAATTGTGTTTCTTACTTTCTATTTCTATCATCTGGGCAACCAATCAAATTATTTAAACCAATAAAAAATGATCTTTTCTGAACCAGGTCAAAAGACTGATTTAACTTTTGAGGCACATTGGTGTCAATTTTCAATTAGGAAATAAAAGAAAAGATGAGAATTCACTTTTATTTCATTTTATTTTGTACGCAATGGCTTTATTCTTTATAAAAATAGGACATAAAGCGAGATCATGATAAAATTATTTCTTCAAAATGATGTTCTTGGAAGAAAAATAAGAATAATTGCAACTGTCACTTTGTGAATCTTTTATTCATAACGATTGATTAATATAGCAGATTCATCATAAATATGCATACTAAACCACAAAAGGTCACACGAAATTGTAACTTCATCTTAAAAGAAAATAAAGAATAAATGTTACATTACAAATGTAGAAAAATGAGTATTATAGCAATAAGTGCCTACCATACCAATAAGGGATTAGGAGCTCATGTTTAACGGGATTTTATAAAGTTTTATAAAGACGAAGATCCAAAGATCGAATGAAAGTTAACTTGTCAAGAGTTAAACCACTGGTCTAAATAGAATTTTTTATCCAACTATACAAAAATATTTTTTTGGATAGATTGAGCAAGTTTTGCCATCATGCTGTAGGTGTTTTTTTTTTTACGAAGTTCCACAGAAATTTCACATGGAAAATTGACTGAACTTTAATAATTGTGTGAGGAATTCAATATGTTTACTAAAATTCCCCGATGCCTATGCCAGTGCACCTTTGCTTTATTTTAATAAAAATTGGATTTGAATAAACAAAGACCACCATTTGGTCAGTAAAAACTGACTCCAATATGGGCGATTGACCAACAAATGGGTGTTAAATCACCATTTAGTGGTGTGTGCTCAACCTGATATGATTAAAATCAGATCTTTGTTACGCTCCAAAATTCTGATTGTCGCTGTACAAAGTCTCTGTACAGGGACTATCAGAATTTCAAAGCATATCAATAATCTGATTTTAATCAGATTGAAAGGTGATATGCATATCTATCTGAAAATTTCAATTTTAGCAAAGGGGGAACGGTTGGTTATCATGATAACGTAGTTTTGGTGCTGTCATTAGACTTGTCAGGGCTCTACCCTTCATAAGGTTTAATTAAGGAGGCTCTAAACACGGGCCTCTAAACACTGCTAAAAAAAGAGTTCTAATTCCATGGTAATTATATGCATTTTGAGTGAACTGCCCTTTTGATGGAATAAATGGAAATCTACAGTAAATGACTCAATTTAAAATGGATTAAGATATTTTAAACATTATATTAAACTTAGATAATGTATACAGGGACCCCCAAAAATATACTGCAATATTGATGAAGTAGATTAAATAAATTAAAGACACATTTTCACAGTGTTTGAAACTCATGGTAGAATTAGCTAGGCATGCAGGGCTGACTGCTAGTGAAAGTTGTCAGCCCTGCCAAAAATCTACTAGCTCGAGAAAATAAAAGTCTTTTATAAATGTTTTAGCAATTATAATGTGAATGGGGCATGATCACCGTAACTTCCGTCCGGAATTCTACCCCTTTGCTTGTTACAGTTTGCTACCGATACTATTAGTTGATTTGAGAGATATTTAAATATATGAATTTTAATTTATGGCAAATTTTAACATGTCCAGCCAGGCTTTGACCTGTGCAAATCTGTCCATCTGCGGCAAAATTTGTGCATCTTGGGCGGTCGGGTGCACAGTTATTTCAAACACTGATTTTAACTTAGTTTTATAATTATTATTATTCCCCTAGCCATTGTTCCTAAAAGGAACAGTGAGACTTATTTTTCTTCTCATAAGAACATCTTTTTCCCTTTCTTCCCATGAAGCTTTCATCACTTTTCCTTCTATCAGGCACAAACCATGTATTAGGCCAGTTCAGTATTTTATGATGAGTGCAAAACCAGTAGAGGTGTGTTACAGAAAACTAAAACAGAATATATTATGGTGGAAACACAATTCTCAAAATGTTGAAGACATTGATAAATTCTTCTTCTTTTTTTTTTAAGATTTTTGACAGTCCTTACAAAAATAATGTGATTTTCAAGAACTTTGCTTTAATGTCACGTTATATCCATCTGCTCAATAGAAATGTAGTATGGGTACCAATCTTTTTCATTGTCAATCTTAAATTATCAGGAAGAATAATTTTGTGACTTAAAACAACTGAAAATGAAGAATTTTTTGGAAAGGGTAAATTTAGAGCATTTTTCTTGATTTAACATCTACTCCATGTCTCCATATTTGATTTCCTAAGCAAGCAAGGCTGGAAGATCAGCGTCAATTTTGATGACATATTTTAATATTGCAGTGTGCGTGTCAGTAGGTGGAGTGATGATCATGCACACAAGAGTAGCCTGGAGGCTGCTGCTGAGGCTGCAGCAAAAGTCAATGCAATGCTTATTGCTAAAGGAAAGCTGAAACCATCCCAACTGTCACAACAGCAGGGTCTCAAACCTAAGGTGGGATCTCTCAAAATCTGAAAACTTTACTGGGATTTTGTGAAATTATCAAATTATTCACAGTCTTCCCAGGTTCAACAACTTTCTTTTCATTAATAGTAATTATTTTGAAATGGGGAAGTTTCTGTACTAGTGATCTATAATTTTCAAGACAATTTTTATGCACATAGATAGGTTTAGGGGTTTAGGTGTTTGATGCTCTCTAGTCAGTGTATGTGTATTAGATCATACTTATTAGATGAACTTGGAGCATAACTTTCAGTATTCCAAATGAAAAAAATAGATACTAGTATATTAATTCAAATCTAAAACCAAATTAAAGAATTGAACAAAACATTATTGTTATGAAGTATCAGATTTCTGTGATTTGTTTCAGTTCTAGTTTTGTAACTTTTTTTTTCCAAATTCAATAGACAGAATCTTACATTGTATGTATATAGGGTGAGTTAACCATGCATCGGACACATACCTTGCTTCGGACAACTTTAAGCAATAAACTTTCATTGAACCTGAGTCTCCCCGTGTTTTTACTTGTTTCTGTCTTAAAGGTGAAGATTTAAACTTTTTAATGATGCCGATTTTTATTTCCATGTTGTGATAAAAATACCACAAGAATGGCCTTGAAATTACATCATATTTTGCATCATCAATGGGGGAGTAACCAGAATTTTACGATTTTGTAATTTTTAGAGTTGTCGCTCTTTTAAATAGATTTCAACGGAACGAGTCGGGCCTAGGTAAAATTTGTCAATGATTGATATTTTTACAGAAATTTTTCAAAAATTCTACTTCAATGTTTGTATAATAATTTTTAGAGTTGTTTTTTACTATTATGTTCATTTCACCGTACATCGGACACAAATTAACCATGCATCGGACATTTTCCGATGCATGGGTAATCACTTCCATTCTCATATAAAACCCAGATGACAGCTGTTTTTACGGAAATAGAAAATAAAAACTCTAAATTTTAAGTGAAAATACAAGATATCGATATATGACGACTAGAAGTGGACCCAATTTATTTCTTTAAACTAGATGATGATAACCCACGAGACAAAGGCGTGAGTTGCCATATTACTAGCATTGTAAAGCTTTTCTAAGGCGATGTGATGCACCTAAAATCTCTTCACATTTGTGGATCAAAATAGTAATTCAAATTTAACTAGAAGTTTAATTTTTTAATAAAAGATAAAAATGTTTCGATATCACTCATTTTAAAGCACCGATATCAAGGTGTGATATTTTTCTGGTTAAAATACCGTATGTCCGATGCATGGTGAATATTGTCCGATCCATGGTGAATTCTGACTTATTTCGAAAAAATCGGGTTTTAATGATATTTTCTCAATAAAGAGCACACGATTGTGTCAAAAATTTATATTTTAACCACATACTACATGTTAAGTTCCATTTTGATAATATTCGGTCGGTAGCGATATCGCTAGAACTTGTTGAGGTGCGAGGGTGTCCGATGCATGGTGAATTCACCCAATTGGTTTTTGTTGATTTTCTTAGAACATTGTTGAAACTGTCTTTTTAGAGTACCTCACAGCCAGGTAGTCTTATTGTAGCTGAGGTAGAGATTAATGATGTTCCAATTGGATGTAGAAATATGCTAACCAGGGGAGCCACGCAGGAAGAGGTGAGATAATATCATTGTAGTCATATTTACCACATCAGAACGTGCAGTTAATGTGTGACTTTGTAAGAATTTTTTTTCTAATTTAAGCTTCTTTTGTTATAATGAGCTTTCATTTTTTTCTTCTCTACATTCATTAATTATCATATAATGCAAGACAAAATCAATGATTATTACTGCAACTTTCTGAAAAACTATATAATGATATTATGCTTTTTTATCAGATATCTAAACTAAGTGGATCTGCTGTTTCAACTAGAGGTCGATATTTATCACCAGAGGAGAAAATGAGGAATCTTGGGTATTTTAGTTTGTTTTCTGTGTATTGTGACAAGCAGTTTAAACATGGATGTTTATATGAGCTGCTTTTCCATGTATTGGTGTATAATCATCTAATTTTGATGAGTTAAGATTTTAAAAAAAAAGCAGTGACAGACAACAGTTTTACAAAGAAATTCTTTTTATTGTTTCAGAGACAGGCCACTGTATCTGTGTGTCCAGGGTTCAACTCAGGAATCAGTAGACAGTGAGTATTCTGTAGAAAACGTTATCAGTATTTTCAGGACCTGGATGCATCTACATATTTTGATTTATACATTGATATTCTCAGGTTTATCACCTCTCTCCTTGATCTATATTGGGTGTACAATTTTGTATATGCAAAAAAAAAAGAAAAGAAAAGAAAAAGATAAATGTAAAAAAATATTTCATCTTTGAAGACCCCAAAAATTGACTTGGAACCAATTGTTGTAGTTGCTGTTGGGAGGATAAATGAAATCATACTTAATGGTATGAAGTCTAAAGGTTCTCGATTCACACCCATCACAAGACCTGTGGCTCCAATACAGAGACCAATGCTGAGTCAACCCCCTCCCCTCATGTCACTGGAAACCCAGCCCCCTCCAATTCCATCAGGGGTAAGATTTATTCTACACAGATCCTTTTTTCAATTCCTGAAGATGAAAGGTTTACAACAACTTTACTTTGGTCTGTCTTTTAACCACAACTCTTATATTTTAGTTTAAATTTTATGACATGAGAAAGAAAATATATAATTGATGAAGATGAACTTAAAGCACAATTTTTTTTAATTTTCTTTGAAAAAAAAAATATAGAAAGTTTAGTGTTTGAAAGAAATTTTGTGTGACTTTTGATATCATTGTTGCAGGTTCCAGTGTTGCAGGAGAAATTATACATAGGTCTAGAACATGCACCTCCAAACTTTGATGTTAAGAATAAAATGTTAGGACCAATGGTAAATATCAAGAAAACTTGATTAAATTATGAAACATCATACAAGATGTTTTTATTGATGATTTTTTTTTAAATGTTCCATTTTGTGGTATTTCAAGGGCTCATTTTTAAACCACATCCAGACAGAGACTGGTGCTAAAGTTACTCTGAGAGGAAAAGGATCAGGATTTCTGGAACCTTTATCTGGCAGGGAGGCATTTGAACCCATGCATGTTCATATTCAGTAAGTAAAAATGTTACAAAATGTACAAAACTTTTTCTTGACATTTGTAAAATTTTACTCATGATATTGAATTTATTTTTCTTTGTTTTTATGCTATGATGCAAATTCAAAATTGATGCATAAAATGAACACCAAAATTTAAACAAATATAAAAAAAAAAGGAAAATTTTATATCACAGTGCTCCAAGTCACACTTACTATCAGGTCAGTAAATGGAACCTAAAATTTTCATTTGGACATCGACATTTCAGGATTTCTAGTGGCCATCAACAAATACATGTATTTCACTTGCCATGGCGAAAACTTTTAGTGAATTAAACAAGTATATTATAAAATAAGGAACAAACACTGATATATGTATTATGTCTTTATTTGATCAAAGATAACTGACTACTGTGACTAAGCAGTTTACTTAGTTGAAGGAACCACCTATGAAGTATTGTAATTAAATACAACCACCGGTTTAGTTGTAAACTGTACACAGTAGAACAAGTTATCTGAATCTAGAAATAAAATTAAGTCGTATGAAATGCAAGGAGTGTCACTGGTATGTGCATAAGGTGGACACCTACTGAGACAGGACTTTGCCAGCTGTTTGCCTTGTTAACTTGATTACTACATACCTAACCTATTAAATAGTTGCTGTTATTACCGCCAAAACACTTTAAATTAGTTTTAATATGCAAGGAGTTGTCCAAATGCTTCATTAAGATGCTGCATGACTATGATATGATCAGAGAGTCCTCACCAAACTAAAATTTTTGTTACATGACTTCAGAATTCTAGTTCCAAGTGTGGCCAAATTAGTCATAACATGATACCCAGGTGACTTTCATGACCTGTGGGCCTCTTGTGAAATATACACAATTTTATTATACATATTTATAGACAGTTTTACTGTTTTTTTTTTTAACAGACATGGACTGCTTGTTGGACTTCAGAATGCCAAACAGCTGGCTGAAAATTTGATTCAAACAGTAAGTAAAGACATTTTGTACTGTTTAAAATTAATGTTACCACTTATATTTTTTTCCAGATACATGTACATGCAAAGGAGAGTACACAATAAAAGCCATCGATGAAAGGCAGAAAATGCTGAAAAATCTTGTTAGGTCAGGAAAAAATCAACAACACTTCATTGTTGAAAATTGTAATCATCTCATTATGAATTTTTTTTTTTATCTGCACACAGCAATCAGATTTGCATGACTTGGATAATATTTCCCACCCGATTTTCATACAGAATTACATACATTTGCAGTGTAAAGGTTTGTATGAAATGACATAAGTCAGGCCCCTGGACAAGGTTTTGTTGTGTTTGTTGTGTGTGAAATTCTAACTTGCTTTGTCTTTCAGATCCATAGAAGAGAAGATTTTTATTTAATGTATATACTGTATATCAAATCACTGGTTTCAAATATGTTCATATCACTAATGCATAATATTTCCACTGTACATGTAATGTAATGATCAAATATGCGTGTATTACACTGTATGTACAGTATATCACACAAAAATATATGCGTGTATCTATCGATTAGGGAAGCAATTATTTCTAAAAATTATATACTGAGAGTTTTACATACATGTATGTGTTTATTTACATGTATTTTGCACAAAGTTTACTAAGAAGGGACTTGTAATCAGGGATTAATTTGTCCTAAAGGGATTAAAGCTTTTTTGATATCACCATTGGGATTTACAGTAAAACTTGTCTAATCCGAACTAGGAGTGAAACGGTTCACCGCGGTATCGATTCACTGCGGTATTTTTTCTCGGTTTGATACACGGTGCAAAGTCTCTAATTTTCGGTTCGGTTCATTTTTCAGTCGGGATCGTTATTCAGTCGGGTTTGGCATAAGGTAAAACACGTTACTCGGTATAAATAAGTATAGAAAACGTAAATTTTTGATGACTGATAGCTTGTAAAATAATTTTTGACAGTCAAATAATTTTAATCAATTTCTTCTAGTCAATTTGCAAATATAATTCGTAAAATATGTGACTAGATTTAGAAAAAGAAAGCATAAAACAACGTTGAATTTGTTTCCTTCTATCAAAATGTATCATATCGAAAATAACCGAACCGAGACAAAATTATACAATACGTATCGAACCTTGAAGGAGGTGTATCGTTTCACCCCTAAATTCCGAACACCACTGGTTCCAGAGAAAATGGCCAGATTAGACAACATTCTGCATTAGACAACATTTAAAACAAATGAATTTAAGGAAATGGACTTAAAGTTAACATCGTATTAAGCAAGATTTCAGATTACACAACATCTGGATTAGATAAGTTTCACTGTATTTGTCCTAAAGGGATTAAAGCTTTTGTGATATCGCCATTGGGATTTATTTGTCCTAAAGGGATTACAGCTTTTGTGATATCACCATTGGGATTTATTTGTCCTGAAGGGATTAAAGCTTTTATGTTATCACCATTGGGATTGGCAGTAGGCATTTTATGGTGTATATGAATTTTAACATATATTCCCAGAACGAAATTATTAACATATTTCAAAATTGTTTTGAGAAAAACTTGTGACCTTTATTGGAGCAATTTTAAAAAAAGTGTCTTCGGTATCTTCAAATTTTACATGTGCTTTAAATATATGCACGTAGAAAATATATATATACATATATATCCCTTCTTAATAATTATTGTGCTACAAACGTTAACACTTAATAACTATGCCACAGACTTCTTTATTTTTTTATGACCATTTTTACTGTCAGAGAATGGCAATCAAATAGGGAATTGCTAATTGGTTAACTGCAACACATTGTACTAATTAACTAGTCAACTTATATCTGTCATTATTCAACTATAAATTCACCAGATTTAGATCTATCTATCTAGATTTCTTTTAATGGGAAAAATGGAAAAGAAAAAAACAAGAGTATGAAATATTTATGGTGAATTTAGAAATCAAAGGACTCTGGAACAATTTGGAAGTGTGATTGAAGTCCACTTCAATAGTATTTGAATCAACAAATCTAGCACCAAAGTTCTTATTTTTGCTAAACATTTTGATTTCTGTAGTAGAATATAAAGTATTGTGCAAAGTTAAGTTTTTTAAAAGACCTGTTTCAGATACCACATATGAACATACAAATGTACATAAAAAGAAAAGGTTGTAGAAACCTGGCTTACGTTTATTGTTAAGGATATTTATTTATCACATGTTTGCTCCTTTGTATAGTTGATGTCAGTTATATGATGTCAGTTTAATATCCACAGTAGTGATGTCACGATGGTTTTTGCATGAAAATGATGATGACAAAGTAGATTGATACATAAAAACTGTGTAAAATGTGATAGTTATAAGTAAAACATGTGGTAAAAAGAATATTCCATGATTTGTGGTTGGATATGACTCTTATCTAATAGCTGTGTGTTATCTACCTCTTGCAAGGATCTGGTATAGAAAACACACAACTCCTTGGATAAAAATCATATCCAACCATAAATCTTGGGAGATCCTATGCATAATCTAGACTACATTTGATTTACATGAACATGTACATTATCTCCATTTGAACTTCATTTTAATTTTTTTTTCAATATGAGAATTTTGATAACTGATTGCAGATTTTGCAAGGTTTCCATTGTTCTGATCAATGAATAAGTTGTCGGACCAGTTAGCAATTGCCATCCATAAATTTTACACAAAATGATTAAATAAAGGTACACATATTTGAAAAACTGATACCCCTGATTTCAGTGAACTTGGTACTCTTTAGAAATCTTGATGGGACACTGACAGACAGCTGACAGATGTGACAAGACTGCATGGACCTACACTATAGGTTGTATAATCAATCAAATGCTTTGGTCTCTTCTAGGTGCAGCAAGATTATGCCCAGTTCCAGCAAGCTTTGGTTGCTATGCCACCCACTCTATCCCCTGCTACAGCTACCATATTAGCAGGTCTGCAGCAGAGTAAGTCTATGGCTAATCCAGAGGCGCTCCTAATGTTAAGGAGAATTCAGTATTGTTAGGGCCCAGGAAATAGTCTGTATTTTAATATCTGAATTTTCTGTCCATATTTTGAGGCCACCAGGATGAGAAGAACCCCAAGATGTTGTTTTTGCTGACCTTATTTTCTCCAAACCATCCACTGAATAGATTAGTTTTGATATTTACATCATATTTTATGAATAATGAAATTATTCTTTTTATATGAGAAATTGTTATTTAGTAGATTTTACATTTCATTCATCCATATATATTTTAGACAGGACTTCTTGAAGCATTTGACAGTTTTAAGCAAATGTTTCCAGCAAAACAAAATTTTAAAAAGATGAAAATATATATCGATGAATAGATATGAATTATTGCTTACCGTATTTTATTGTATCATTGTATGTTTGATTAACAAAGAATATTTCCAGAATAATTATTGACATTGTTTTAGATAACAAGGGAACATATACTTTGAATCGGAGGTCGTCTAGGTCTTTGAATCCTGAAGGACGATAGAAATTCATTACATTTGATTCCACAGGTCTTCCGTCAGCTGACTTTTACTGATGTCAGATTACAGACCTCAGGATCCTCGGTGTTTAAGAATTTAGGAATACTAACCATGCAATGCTAACACTGTCTGCTATTGTAATATTTATGGAATTTTATTTTAAGGATAACATGGATTGTCAGACATTTTCTCGAATTTTCTCTTTAGTGAAATTTCTCAAATTTTAAAATTGACAGACATCAATAAAGAGGGACAATAGGACCAGTGTGTCTGTACCGGTGGGGTATTACATCATGTGAGCATTGATATTTTGCCCATAGATTCCATATCTATAACCTTGGGAATTTAAATTAATGTATAAATTCATTGAAGTTATATTTTATCTGCAGGAAAGAGCAGTAATGATGGTGTCACAATGAAAGCCAGAGAAATTATTTGTTTTTTAATTAGCATTTCAGTCCCATAGTTTTTTTTTCTTACAACAAATTAGTGCAATGAAACTTCCCATAGACAATGAGAATCCCAGGATCTTGATCAGCAGTTGTTTCTAATGCTGTATTTTTGTTCCAGAAATGCAAATAATCAGAGAATAGATTATATTTGTTAAAGCAGTCTTTTAATTTGAAATAATTAATTTTCAAAAGGAATATAAAGTGGGGTGAAACAGGTTGTGCCAAGTATTTACATGTACATACAGTTAAACTTAGGTATCTCGAATATCTCAAAGACCATGGATTTGTTCAAGTGTGTTCGAAGTCCCAACAACTTTAAATTTTCCTAATGTATTTTAACCTTAATATCTCAGATTCTCAGATATTTTGAAGTTTTTTCTCGGCGTCATTGAGTTTGAGATAACGATGTTTGACTGTATGTATTTAATAAAGATTTTTATTTAATCCAATTGACTGGACAAGATATTTTAAGATTTCAGGTAAGACCATGGACTCTTAGAGTTAATGTGTATATATTGAAATAAAATGTATGAGAAATTTCACAGAAAAGCTTTAAATGCAGACAGTATCAGCATTGTATGATGATAAGGTTTAATCGTTACCTACATTAACATGTTTATATCAGTGACTATTGGATTATTTATACAGGTACCCCAGGAGGGATATTTAGCCACCCTACTCTTGGTGCTCTGTCAGGTGTCACTCAGGCATTATCTTTACAACCCCAGCCAGGTAAAAACACACTCAAAACCAGCTCATTTTAAAACATTGGTCAGTTTGAAAATAAAATCAGTGTGGGTAAGATTATATTTTATGTTTTAGTACAGGTCAATTTAGATATCTGAATGTTAGAATATATATTACTTTTAGTACAGGTAAACTTCGGTATCTTGACAACTGGAGATATGTTGATGTCCCTGCAGTATTTACTTACAAAAACTCAGTAAAGCTTTCTGCCTCACTTTTCTCAATGTGTATTCACTGTTCAAAGAGCAATTTTACAAAATGACATTAAGGCAGTTTCCTGCTATACTTAACATTTTAGATTGTCCTTATCATGCAGGGACAACCTAGGTATCTTGACATCTTTAAGAAATTCACACTGTTCGGACTGCACACAATTTAGTTCCATAATCTCAAGCATAAACGTCTTAAAATTGTTTAGAAATATTAATTGATGGATGCAATTGTTTAATATGTTGATGAAAACACATTAATTTATTTGGAAACCTGTGATGAATTTAAAGGGCAACTGCTTCAGAATAAATCATAGTTAAATAATAAACACATTGAATTCAATTAAATTTTTGTAAGAAACTAAATTATTTGTTTTGTTAGAGAAATGTATTGAGTAGATAACAATCCAATAAATGACACATCTACCTGGTAAACAGCAGGATTTTTTTGTAATTATTTATAATTTGTAATTTAAAAAAAAGGAAATGCTGTAAATGGGATGAGAATCAAATTACCTGATAACTGAATTTGCATATGTAACATAATGAACTTAAAGTTTTGCCATGAGAACTTTTATGTTGAGTCCTCGCCCTGAATTTCTTGGAAATTATTTTGTGGTCCCACTGATGTTTTAGATACCAGAGTTAACCAGTACTAAGAACTTGTTGTATGGAAAATTGACCCCCAAAATATATTTTAAAAAAAATGAAAATGAAATATTTCATTCATTTCAAATGCATTTGAATCAAAATTTTGATTCAATTTAAGATGTTATTTAATAGTCTCCTTTAATCTTTATATAGGATTACAACCACTAAATTCCATGCCTGCTATCAATCAACCGGTGATGACAAATGTAGTTCTCTCCTCTAGTCCTGTTCTAACTTCCAATAACCCAGGTCAGAATCTAAATACATGTATATGAAGAAAAAGAAAACTCTTATAGAAGACTGGAGATATATCTTTTAAATTTCTCCCAGTAAATATAAAATTCAGTGGCACATTCATGAAGGAGATAATTTGCTACAAAGTTTGTACTAAATGTTTTATTATTTACAGTAGGTTCCTCGATAGCAGGTCCTCATCCTCAGCAGGTAATAGTACAGACACAGGTACCCCCTCCTCATGCTGTTCCTCATTTGGGGCCTCAGCATCTTTATCCGGGAAATCCTCCCCCTGCCAGTAGCCCTCAGCCTCTGATGACAACAGTACAACCAGAGTTAGTGCCAGCTTCACTACCGATGTGGGGGTCTCCAGCCCCGGCTGGCATGCCAGCCCAACAGATCATCCAACAGGTAATTGTTCTTTATAACCCATCTTAACAAAGTTTTGGGAGTATATAGGTATTCACCATGTCTCTTTGTCTGTTTGTCTGTATGTTGATAAATTTGTTTCCAGACCATATTTTGGTAATCGAGAAATATTGTTAAGTTCATACATCACACAAAGAATGCTTAAAAACTGAGGATGTGCCATGGCCTTGATCCAAGGTCATTTGTGAAAGTTCAAGGTCAATGGCAGAAATAGTGTAATATGTGTCTGGTCCATGACTTTCTATTTGATAATAAAATTATTATTATGAAAAGTGAAATAAATACTTTTACTTTAGATTCCAATGAGTGTTGGTGCTCCAGTCAGTAGTTATGGACCACCCATCTCAAGTGCCTATCCATCTTTCTCCACTTCACTGGGACCATCAACAAGCACGTATGCTCCTATCAGCAGCGTCCCACTAGCTAGAGTGTCCTCTCCAGTGGCTGTTACCTCCTCCACAACTAGTGGATACAGCTATAATGGACCCCTGAAGGAGGAAAATAAAAGGAGATTTACAGAGGAAAAACCAGAAGAAAAAGTACCAGAAAACCTCCTAGGTTATGAGGTTTGTTAAAATATCATTGTAATGACTTGCAACGAGTGTGTGTTGATACCCATTGATTTCCTGACAATTATTATACTTTCAAGTGGATTTCGTACACAAAAAAGTACATTAACAGAATATGCAGCAATATTCAAATTTGTAAATGTTAGTTCTTGTCCTCAAAATAAATTGCAAATATATAAATTAGAAATGAATAATTATAATTCAGTTCATTTAGAAGATGCAGTTTATGTATATGTTTTATTTCAGCATGGTCCACCCCACCTGACAAATCTGGTGGTACAGGGACCACCCCCTGTACAGTCTCAGTCTCCCTCCCAAGGACAGCTGGTCCAGGCACCAGTCACTCATGTCATTCAGACTGTAACTCCAACACAGGTCATACATGGTCCACCTCCAGCTCAAATAGTCCAAGGACCACCTCCAGGATACCAGGCACCCCCACCACACTTCATACATGGGCCACCACCTCCTGGACAGATTCCAGCCCCCTATCAACTGGGGGCACCTCCTACTGTGTCTGAAGGGGTACCTGTAATGTCACAAAGTACTCAACCACCACTTGGGTCTCCTGTGTATTCTGTCCATACTTCCATTTCAGAGGAGGGCAGGTTTGTTTAGTATAAAGAAACTTGAAAATAGTACAGTAAAACATGCTTATAGCAATCACACTCTTAATGAATTGATTCTTATAGTGAAATGATTTTTATTATTCCCTGTGGCTCTAAAATATATATATATATTGTGAACTTAATGGATATAATGAGTTACATTTCTAAGGAAGCAAAATCATATGTCCCTGACACTCTATTATAAGTGTGTTTTACTGCATTTGACTTTTGGCATACATTTTCTGTAGGCAACTTCTATAAAGTCAGAGTTGCCCTATAGTAATCACTCTTTTGCCCATTGGCTTTCTATCTATCCACAATTTTCTTGTTCTGTTTTTTTAGCTCTATTGGGCAGAGACCATTAGAGCTTATTAGCTCACCTGAGCCAAAGGCTTAAGTGAGCTTTTCTGATCAAAATGTGTTTGTCCTCTTTCGTCGTTGGTGTCATCATAAACTTTTCACAATTTATCTTCTTCTCCAAATCTTCTTGGCCAATTTCAACCAAACTTGGCACAGAGTATCCTTGGGTAATGGGTATAAATAGGAAAGATCTTTAAAAATCTTCTTCTCAAGAATAAGAAAGCCATTGTTAATCATATTTATATGGAAGCATCCTCATGTAGTGTAGATTCAAGTTTGTCCAAATCATGAACCCTGGGGATAGGTAGGGGCCACTATGGACAATCAATCTTTTATATAGAAATACATACTGTATATAGTTTCCAAATATACTTTGATGATCTTGACCTTGAATTTTGACCTAATTCTAAAAAAAATAACATTAATTATAACTTTTGAATAAAAAAAGATAGGGCATCATATTTGACATGTGCATTACCTTACCTGTGATAAGATGTTTCTGAACATGCTATGATATTTGACCCCGTGACCTTGACATTGAAGTTTGACCTAATTTTCAAACATAAGAGATATCTTTTGATTGAGAGAAGATAGGGCGTTCATATTTCACAAGTGTATTACCTGTGATAAGACATTTCCGAATATGCTATGATATTTGACTCATTGACCTTGACCTTCAAATTGGACCTAATTTTCAAAAATTTTATCATTGCTGATAACTTTTGAGGGAGAGAAGATAGGACTTTCATAATCGATATGTACATTACCTGTGACAAGACGTTTCCAATTGTACTATAATATTTAATCCTGTGGCCCTGAAGTTTGACCTAATTATCAAAAATTTTAATATTACTGATAACATTTGAATGAGAGAAGATAGGGTATTTATATTTGACATGTACATTACAACATGCCATAAATGCCATAAATAATTACTTCCTAACCACTAAGACCACAATTCTGATGACCTTGATCTTGAAGCAGGGGACCACAATTCCGTGAATTTGCTTTTTTGACATTAATTTAACTGTTGCTATTTTGGATCTTCAAAAACCTAGTAGGTGGTCGTAAATATGTTCATTTGAAAAGCGATTTATGGTTCATTATTCATACTTGCTATATCCACTTTGACATTTACTTGTTTTTATTTTATAATTTATTGAAAACCCTACAATTTATTGTCTTTCTGTAGGATATTAAGGCCTTTGCATAAATACAAGGATACTTGATATTTTTTACAATCAGTTAGATAAAAACATTTTTTAAGGGAATATATCCTACAGTAGTTGCTTAATGTTAAATACTCTTCCTCATAAATTTAAATTTCATTTTTCTTTATCAAGATATCATATTCTCATTTCTCTAACCACATCTTCAGATACATATCCCTCTGCAAGCCCTTGCTGACTTGTCAGCTTTTTAGCTCACCTGAGCTGAAAGCTCAAGTGAGCTTTTCTGATCACATTTTGTCTGTAGTCCGTCTGTCTGTCTGTCTGTCTGTCTGTAAACTTTTCACATTTTCGACTTCTTCTCCAGAACCACTGGGCCAATTTCAACCAAACTTGCCACAAAGCATCCTTGGGTGAAGGGGATTCAAGTTTGTTCAAATGAAGGGCCACACCCTCTTTCAAGGGGAGATAATTAAGAATTAGTGAAAAATGAATAGCATCTTTAAAAAATCTTCTTCTCAAGAACCACAGGGCCAGGAAAGATGAAACTCATATGGAAGCATCCCCAGGTAGTGTAGATTCAAGTTTGTTCAAATCATGACCCCCGGGGGTAGGGCGGGGCCACAATGGAGGATCAAAGTTTTACATAGAAATATATAGGAAAAATCTTTAAAAATCTTCTTCTCAAGAGCAGTAAAGCTATGAAGAGCCATATTTATATGGATGCATCCTCAGGAAGTGTAGATTCAAATTTGTTCAAATCATGACCCCCGGGGGTAGGGCGGGGCCACAATGGAGGATCCAAATTTTACATAGAAATATATAGGAAAAATCTTTAAAAATCTTCTTCTAAAGAAAAGTAAAGCCATGAAGAGTCATATTTATACAGAAGCATCCTCAGGAAGTGTAGATTCAAGTTTGTTCAAATCATGGCTCCCGGGGGTAGGGCGGGGCCACAATGGAGGATCCAAATTTTACTTAGAAATATATAGGAAAAATCTTTAAAAATCTTCTTTTCAAGAACAGTAAAGTCATGAAGAGTCATATTTATATGGAAGCATCCTCAGGAAGTGTAGATTCAATTTTGTTCAAATCATGGCTCCCGGGGGTAGGGCGGGGCCACAATGGAGGATCAAAGTTTTACATAGAAATATATAGGAAAAATCTTCTTCTCAAGAACAGTAAAGCCATGAAGAGTCATATTTATATGGAAGCATCCCCAGGTAGTGTAGATTCAAGTTTGTTCAAATCATGACCCCCGGGGGTAGGGCGGGGCCACAATGGAGGATCAAAGTTTTACATAGAAATATATAGGAAAAATCTTTAAAAATCTTCTTCTCAAGAGCAGTAAAGCCATGAAGAGCCATATTTATATGGAAGCATCCTCAGGAAGTGTAGATTCAATTTTGTTCAAATCATGACCCCCGGGGGTAGGGCGGGGCCACAATGGAGGATCAAAATTTTACATAGAAATATATAGGAAAAATCTTTAAAAATCTTCTTCTCAAGAACAGTAAAGCCATGAAGAGTCATATTTATACGGAAGCATCCTCAGGTAGTGTAGATTCAAGTTTGTTCAAATCATGACCCCCGGGGGTAGGGCGGGGCCACAATGGAGGATCCAAATTTTACATAGAAATATATAGGAAAAATCTTTAAAAATCTTCTTTTCAAGAACAGTAAAGTCATGAAGAGTCATATTTATATGGAAGCATCCTCAGGAAGTGTAGATTCAATTTTGTTCAAATCATGGCTCCCGGGGGTAGGGCGGGGCCACAATGGAGGATCCAAATTTTACTTAGAAATATATAGGAAAAATCTTTAAAAATCTTCTTTTCAAGAACAGTAAAGTCATGAAGAGTCATATTTATATGGAAGCATCCTCAGGAAGTGTAGATTCAATTTTGTTCAAATCATGGCTCCCGGGGGTAGGGCGGGGCCACAATAGAGGATCAAAGTTTTACATAGAAAAATATAGGAAAAATCTTCTTCTCAAGAACAGCAAAGCCATGATGAGTCAAATTTATATGGAAGCATCCTAAGGTAGTGAAGATTCAATTTTGTTCAAATGATGACCCCTGGGGGTAGGGTGGGGCCCAATGGGGGATCGAAAGTTTTACATAAGAACATATAGAAAAAAAATTTCTTCTCAAGAACAGAAAAGCTATGTTAGTCTTATTGATATGGAAGCATCCTCGGGTAATGTAGATTCAAGTTTGTTCAAATGATGACCTCTGAGATAGGGAGGAGCTACAACTGGGGATCAAATTTTTACAAAGGAATAAATGGGAAAATTCTTTTAAAATCTTCTCAAGTACAACAAATTCATTTGTTATATTGACATGAAAGCATCATCAGGTAGTTTAAAATTCAAGCCCCCCCCCCCCCCCCCCCCCCCCCCCCGGTCATTACTGAACTGATTTGTGCCTTAGTCTAGCCAGTGTGCTCAGGTGAGCGATGTGGCCCATGGGCCTCTTGTTTTTCACATGTTTATTTCAGGATAAATTAAGCAATGTCAAGTCATAATAAAAGGTGACTGAAAGTAAACTGTTGAATGTCAAACATTATCTGATTTTTCCTTTTAAAAATTCATTGATATCATTTTAGGGTAACCCACACCTACACAGTGCAGTCAAACACTGGAGGATTGGCCTCACCCCCACAGGAGTCAGTTAATGAAACAGACAAAAAATTGATGCCCCCTCCAGCTCTACCTACAGGTAACAATTACCTTCAGTATTACCTGAACCAAAGGCTTGTTTAATCATTGCTGAAAAGCTTGTCTGTGTGTAGTCTCTTAATTTTCACATGCTACAGAACTGTGGAACCAATTTTTAACACAACCTGGCACAAAGCATCCTTGGGTTAAGGGAATTCACTTCTGGTCAGTGAAAGGGTTATACTTTCTACCCAAGAGGAAATATTTAATCAAATAATAATGTCAGAATTCTTCATCTCTAAATTAAAACTACTAGGCTTGAAAACATAAAATTCACAGGAAAGCCTTCTTATGTAGTGTAGATTCAGACTTAGTGCAATCATGATCCCTAAGGGCTATTATGGAGCCACATTAGGGGGTTAAAGTTTTAAAACTACATATGAAAGAAAAGTATTTGAAATTGTTCTGAAGAAGAACAGAAGGATCACAATTGATCAAAGTGTAATGGAATCATTCTCAGTTTAAATCCTGGTCCACTAGTCTTGGATAAAGCCACAAAAAGAGTTTAGAGTATTACACAGGGAGATATATGGATCATTTACAAACTCTTCTCTGACAAGAATGGGAAAACTTTATTAGGTCAGATTATGTTTACAACCATCCTTGAATGACCTAGCTTTAAACTTGTCAAATCAAGGCCCTCAAAGCTAGGTCAAGGGCAGAACAAAAGAGTTTTTATTTTACAAGCATCCCTTTCCAGCCCCTAGAGTAGAATAATTATGTACATTTGCAAATATTCATGGAACCTATTGAAAGCAAAAATGTTCTTTCTCAAGAGGTCATATAACATGACACAGGTCAAAGCTTTATGCATTGTACAGACTACAGTTGAACAGCTGGTTGGTATATTTCTGTTAGAATGTTATACATGTAAATGTACATGTAAAAGTAATAAATAACAAATAATTAACAATGTTATAAAGTTTGCTGAAAAATCAACTTGATTGGTACATGTTCAAATCTATTGAAAAGTCCTTTAGGCTTCACAGACCTATTAAGCTCATTCCTCAGTGAACTTTTTAACATTTACATGTATTTAAGAAATAAAGTTTGTGGTTTTGTGAATGTTGCATGATAACCTCCGAGGTTGAGAAATGTTGTTTTGAAATATAAAAGCTGAGGCATTAGCAGCTCTAAAATACAGCTGATTGTTTATTCTATAGAGAAATGAATTAGGTCACCATGTCACAATTAGGCTGTTCCATTTATAACACCAGAGGGTCAACTTGTTTGTTTACTTGTGTATCAATTGCAATGGAATGCAGACAATGGGAGCTTTCATTGGATTAAAAATATCCTTTAATCATTTATAAATTTGTTTGTACCATATATTGATTAATTTTTATGAATGTAAAATAGGGAAATCAGTGGTCTATTTTATTGCTTTATCAGTGAAATCACAGAGTGTAAATATTGTGGGGAGGTCCGAGGAACAGCCCCATTTAGCTATAAAAATCAACATTTATCAGCTTCTTTAGGAAATACAAATTGTTTAGACTGCAGAAGATGGCACATTGATATGGTCTAATTAATTATTAGATTCTAAAGTGAAGTATTAATTTCGCATCTACAACTTTATATGTGTTTCTGATTTGATAATTTTTTGATGACATTTGTGATTTATTCTTGATTTATTGGAGAATAATGTAGTAGAATTCTAAAGTCCATATAGTAAAGAACCAAGTTTTTTCACCTTTTTCCATTTACCCCATTTGTTAGTTGGGACCACGGAAAGATTTGAAATTTGACAAAGGAATGTATAGATGTGGCAGAGAAAATATTTTTAAACATTCTTTTCACCAGAAGGGTCATAGAAAAACTGATATGAAAACATACTGTTTAGTGTAGTTCAATAATGTTCAAATCCAGAGAATTATAAAGAAAAATTATAATTAAAGAACAAGAGGCCCAAGGGCCTTAACGGTCACCTGAGTATAATACAACAATTTAGAGGATCCATAGAGTATAAAATGAACTGAAAGGTGAAGCTTTGTTGCCCAAAAGCAGGAAAAATAGGGTGATCAGGATCAACAAAATAATTAATCTAGTATTCATTGACAGTTTATAAATAAGGTTCTAATCTGTTCCCCGTTTATCACTATCACTATAAAGTATATTAAAAAACTATCAGTGCTTCTGTACTATTTTAATTCCTTGTTCAAATCTCTTACATTGGCCTCTCTTGGTCTTTGATGAACATTTAATAAGACAAGTTATTTTTGTTCCATTTTTATTTATCTATTACTTACAAGTCTACCTGATCATTAAAACTATGAAAATACTTTTTGTATTATATAATAAAAATTCTTGCATAATTCTCTTATTCTATTAACCTTTCAAGTACATTGTTTACAGTGATTAATTATCAAAAGTAAATGGCAAAGGGGAATAACTCCTCTCAGTAGAATACAAATTAATAGAGCCCTGGCCAGGACCAGAACACTTGACCAAATGGTCCAGATGTTCAAAAATCTGGTAAAAATACCCTTCCTTATTAAAACTTTTAATCTTTTTGTCTCTGATATGCCCAAGTGAAAAGTTTTTAAAGGAATAATGCATTTTTACTACAGATTCACTATATCAATCAATAGAGCCCCCTCCCCACCGAGAAACACTAGAGTCTCTCACCCTGGGACCAGAAGTTTGCTCATCATAAGTAATCACTTTGTTTATCTGCTTAACACTAAGGAGCAGACAGAATTATTTAATAGAATTAATGCATTTTCAATATATTATCAAGAGCCCCACCCTTACACCAGCACATCTGACCGGGATCATGCAATTCACTTCTCTGGAAGAAGCACTCTTGCTCATTATAACTATATACTTAGATTCTTTGCTTTTTAACCAGAAGCAGAAAAGAATATTTTCAAAGAAATGTTGCTTTTTCACTATATAATCAATAGAGCCCCCCCCCCCCCCCCCACCTTTTCACTAGAACCCTTGACCCTGGGGCCATAATATTCACAATTTTGGAAGAGGCATCCTTGCGTTTCATAACAATGTACTTAGTTTGTTTAAATAGTACCCAGGGGCAGAGAAGATTTTCAAAGAAAAAATTCACCTTCACTATAGGATCTATATAGCCCCACCCTAGAACCAGAACCCCTGACCCTGGGGCCATGAATTTCACAATTTTGGAAGAGGCATCATGTCTTATCATAACAATGTACTTACTAGTTTGTTTCAAAAATACCCAGGAGCAGAGAAAAAGATTTTTAAAGCATTAATGCATTTTCACTATATATAAATAAATAGAGCCCGGCCCCAATATCAGAACCCCTGATCCAGGGGTCATGAAATTCACTACCCTTGCTTATCATAACTATGTATTTAATTTGTTTAAATAATACCCATAAGTAGAGAGGAAGATTTTCAAAGAAATAATGCACTTTCACTATATGATCTATATAGACCCCCCCCCCCCCAGCAACAGAACCCCTGACCCTGGGGCTATGAATTTCACAATTTTGTTAGAGTCACTCTTGCTTATTATAACTATGTATTTAATTTGTTTCAATAATACCCAAGAGTAGAGAAGAAGATTTTCAAAGAAATAATACACTTTCACAATATGATCTGTATAGCCCTGCCCTAGCATCAGAACCACCGACCCAGGGGCCATGTATTTCACAATTTTGGTAGAGTCACCCTTGCTTATCATAACTATGTATTCAATTTATTTCAATAATACCCAGGAGTAGAGAGGAAGATTTTCAAAGAAATGATGCACTTTCACCATATGATCTATATCCCCCCCCCCCTCCCAGCAACAGAACCCCTGACCCTGGGGCTATAAATTTCACAATTTTGGTAGAGTCACTCTTGCTTATCATAACTATGTATTTAATTTGTTTCAATAATACCCAAGAGTAGAGAAGAAGATTTTCAAAGAAATAATGCACTTTCACTATATGATCTATGTAGCCCCGCCCTAGCACCAGAGCCACTGACCCTTGGGCCATGAATTTCACAATTTTGGTAGAGTCAGTCTTGTTTATCATGACTATGTATTCAATTTATTTCAATAATACCCAGGAGTAGAGAGGAAGATTTTCAAAGAAATGATGCACTTTCACCATATGATCTATATCCCCCCCCAGCAACAGAACCCCTGACCCTGGGGCTATGAATTTCACAATTTTGGTAGAGTCACTCTTGCTTATCATAACTATGTCTTCAGTTTGTTTCAATAATACCCAAGAGTAGAGAAGAAGATTTCCAAAGAAACAATGCACTTTCACTATATGATCTATAAAGCCCCCCCCCCCCCAGGAACAGAACCCCTGACCCTGGGGCTATGAATTTCTCCATTTTGTTAGAGCCACTCTTGCTTATCATAACTATGTATTCAATTTGTTTCAATAATACACAGGAGTAGGGAAGAAGATTTCCAAAGAAATAATGCACTTCCACTATATGATCTATATAGCCCCGCCCTAGCACCAGAACCCCTGACCCTGGGGCCATGAATTTCACAATTTTGGTAGAGGGGTCAATGCTTATTACAATCATGCCAACAGTTTGACTGCTTGATGTCCAGGAGTAAAGAAGAAGATTTTTAAAGATTGCATTAATTTTGGTGTTTTAGCCCCACCCCTCAGGCCCCAGGGGGACAGGGACCATGATATTCACAAATTTTGTTCCCCTTCACACATAGATGCCATATGCTAAAATTTGCTGAAATTGGTTCAGCGGTTTCAGAGAAGAAGCTGAAAATGTTCAAATGTTAACACACGACGGACGACGACGGACGAAAACAGATAGCAATAGGTCACCTGAGTGACTCAGGTGACCTAAAAATAGAAATTTTGAAGTGATGAGCAGAATTTTTTACAAAAATTATTTAAAAATGTATTAAAAAAAAAAAAAAAAGAAAGTAAAATTGAAGTCCTTTTGTGAATCCAGTTGACATGGTAATCCTATAATTTTTGTAGGAGTTAAACGATCTGCATCTGACAGTTTGACAGAGTCACCAGAGAGGAAGAGCAGGAAAGGTAATTGAAGAAAAAGGCCACACCATTTTGTATGAAAATTATACCAGTATGTCAGTATGTCAATTTCAAGTTTGCTTAAACTTTCGAGGGGGTAGGGACAAAGTATATTTATTCCCTGAAGGTAAACACTTTTTCATATACCAGTGTTATCTATATACATGTAATTATAATTTTATAGAGTGTGTCAAAGGGGAGGGTTTGTGAAGCCAAAAAGTTTCTTAATGTTTTAAACTCACAATCCAACGATAATAGTAATAAAGACTTAATAAAGTCATCTTTGTTGTGTTCAATACAAAAGAATGAAATTAAATATACTGTGGAATCATTTTAATTCGTGGGGGTCAATGTTCGTGGACATGCAAAATTTTATTTGTTCGAGGGGACGTAATTTCGTGGGTTACTCGTTTATACGGTTAATTCAATTAATCAATATGTTTACAAAATAAACGTTCGTGGGGATGTAAATTTGTGGGTAAGGGTAACCTACGAAATCCACGAACATTGGTCCCCCACGAACAATGATGATTCCACAGTAACCAGAGACACCATTTGGCTTTTGTAATTTCACTTATTCTTTTTATTTTGGGTCCATACCACAATAAAAAAATGAATTATTTATTTATCAGGCTTCCATTCCTTGTTAGGAAAATAATGGTAAATTTTTCTTTTCCTTTTTTAACAGATAGTGATGATGAGGATGAAGAAGTAAAGTCCTCAATGAGACAGCAACATAAGGAGGCCAAAAAATACCAGTATAACCAATACTCCAGCACTCCCCAGCTGTATGGTCAGCCCCCACCACCAGAACAACTAACAACCTCTGTACAGTACAGAGGGGACACGTCTCCGGGGCATCAGTTTGAACAGGCCCAGCAGCCACCCCCACAATTTTTACCCCCAGGACAAGTGGTGTCACTTCCTCAGCCGACAGAGACCTCCCCAGGGTCAGAAAGTCTTGGCCAACCTGGGCTTCAACAACAGATCATCATACAGCAGCCCCCTCAGTTACCAGGCCATCCCCAGTCCCCTGCCTTCCAACAACCAATGTACTCTGCCTCTGGTTCTCATAGCCCTACACCTCCCCCTCCCTGGAATCCAGAACCACCTCCAGTGTCTGGTCCAAGTCCTGGGCCAGCACAGCCAATGCTGCCCCAGCAGATTACACTGAGTGCTCCCCACAGAGTGAATCCCCAAGAACAGAGACTCATGACTGAAGAACATAGAATATATGGTGAAGCAATACCTCCACCCCCTCCAAATTTCCAAGCAGGACCACCCCCTCCAGGGTCTACTCCTCAACTTATTGTTCCTCCTCATCTTCCTCCTCCAACACAAACAATAGTGTCAATTCCACAGTTTAATGGACAACCCCCTCCTTTCCCTGGCCAGCCCCCTCCACAGGGAGGATACCAGTATCCCACTGGCCCCCCTCTTACAATGTCCTATTGGTGATTCAGTACATT
Source organism: Saccostrea echinata (assembly GCF_033153115.1). NCBI lineage: Eukaryota > Metazoa > Mollusca > Bivalvia > Ostreida > Ostreidae > Saccostrea > Saccostrea echinata. The sequence goes on from NW_026889758.1 coordinate 20,880,999, forward strand.
GTCCCTCTTGTAAGATATTGTTTGATAATTGGCTGCAGGTTCTTAGAACTTGTTGACACGTAAGTCTTAAAGTTCAGTGTATGCAAATCTTTTTATCAGTGCATGTAATAAATCAAAAACAATGAACTGTTAGTTGAAGACTGTTAGATTATAGCATGTTTGTACTGTGTGAAAGGTGCATTATGCCATTTTTTCATAATGACCAATAATTTTGTTAAATTGTTATGTGTCAGTGCTTTGCATTAATATGAATGATTTGTCATTAAATGACAAGAAAGGGAAAACTTGTTACTTTTTAATTACATTGTTTATATCAACATCTGCACTACAAATCAAGCTTAAGCAGGTTCACAAGGATGTCAGCCTGCAGGAGCATATCAAATAAAGGTAGGGGGTTAGTTTAAAATATATTTATTCATTACAAATGAAATGGATTGAACAGCAGGCATAATGCCTATAATCGTTCTCTCCATAGGTCAAGGTACATATAACAATTATTGGTACATTTAACATTGAAAACAGTATGTAAAATAGATCATTAATTGGTACATATATAAGGTGAATCCAGAGAAAGAGAGAGTGAAATAAAGAGAAAAAAAAAACATAATAAAGTACATTTAACATTGAAAAGCAGTATATAAAATAAACCATTAATTGGTACATGTATAAAGTGAATCCACAGAGGGTGAGAGAGAGAGAGAGAGAGAGTAAATAGAGACAGAGAAAGACCATAAAAAGAAAAAAAAAACCATAATAAAGTTGACTCAGAGTGGAAAAACTTCCTTAACATACCTAAAATGAGATATTATTCTTCTTAGCATATCATGATAAACTAAGATTTCAGTGAAAACCTCTTTGAGTTTCTTATAAAGGTATGTATATGATCAAAAAATGAAAAGTTGTCTTCTAAACATAAGGATTCAGCACCATATAGTATATTATCTATATTAATTGGTATGTCTTTCTCATTCATAAATTTAATCAGCATCTGTCTTTGAAGAACATATTGTGGGCAATACATGAAAAAATGTAATGAATCTTCAATTTGGTATCCACAATTTGTACATTTTGGTGAATCATTGAGGTGGTCTTTAAAAAGATCAGCATTAAGGTTACTACATTTATTTCTCAACTGGCAATGTATATTTTCAATTCTATTCCCATAATTGTACAACTTAACTTTATTTTTCTGGAAGGGATTGGTGTAGGTTAATCTTTTTTTGAAATTTTGCAATGTAGGGGAAGTTCTACAATCATCAGGTAAATTATTCCATAAGGATATTGTGGATGGTACAAAACTATTATAGTAAGACACTGTTCGAGTGATTGGGATGCGATATGAGTTTTGGTTGCGTAAATTATAATTATGCTGAATTGGCATACATCCTTTGAGCATATTATACATGTAATCAGGGGTAAGGTTATTAAGAATTTTATACATCAGTGTGAGCTTATGCTTTTCCCTTCTTGAACTTAAGGTTTCCCATCCCAACTCATAATATAGGTTAGTTTTTGATGTATTGCACCTAATACCTGTAATTATTCTTGCAGCTTCCACCTGAACACTTTCCAGTAATTTGGATTGTTCTTCAGTGCAATTATCCCATACCACATCCCCATATTCTACAACTGGTCGAACAAATGAAAGATATATTTTGATTAACAAGTCCCTTTTTAATTTATATTTAAGTGTACGCAATATATTTAGTCGTAAGCAAGCTTTCTCATAAATTGTTGTAATATGTTCGGACCACCCCCCATTAGACTGTAATGTCAGCCCTAGATGACAGTGACTTTGATTCTGAGAAATAATATTCATTGTGTTCCCAAATGAGATATTTGGGTGTATTCGTTGAGTTTTGGTAAAATTAACATTTACTGTCTTCACAGGGTTAAATTCAACTAGCCATTGATGAGACCATTGCCTTATTTTTTCAAGATCATCAGTAAGAGATACTGCTGGGCTGACTGTGTCAGCATCTACAATAACAAACAAGGTAGGGGGTTGAGGGCTGTCTCGAAGGCATCATTAGGTCCAGGGCAAAACCCTAGTGGGGACCCATCTGGTGAATTTCAACATTTCTCACAGCTAAGTTTGATTGCTCAGAAAGGGAGATTTAAAAGAAATGGTTTGATTTTCAACATTTTTAAATGCTGATTTTATTATGACATAATATCTAGGGTGGGGTATGACGAATTTTCAGTTTTTCTGACAGGTAAATTTGAGTATCTAAAAAAGCTTGATAAACTTCAATTATTTAAAATCGCTCTTCATTTCTGTCAATGAGCACGATAGGCCAGGGGCAGGCCCGTAGCAACGGTTTCAAAAGGGGGAGGGGGACAACTTCCCAAAACAATATCTGACGAGCAAAAAAAAAAAAACAAACTGGAATTTGCCAGTCCTCGTCCTTACTGCAACAAAAGGTGGGGGCCAACCAGCATATAAAGGAAAATTGACAACAGTAAAATACTATACTAAGAAAAAGTGGGGGGGGGGGGGGGCTCCCCCCCCCCCCGAATTCTACTGGCCTGAGGAGTTTGTGTGAGGGAGAAACGGATCAGAAACCCTTGGTTAGCACCCAAGAAACCGGGGATTTTCAGGCAGCTTATTTTGAGTGTCCAGAAAAGTGGATATACAGAAAAGCTTCAATTTCTAAGTTTAAAATGCAGATTTCGTCATGGATTTTTTGATAAAGTAGAATAAGGATGGTACGTGTTATGATGGGATCTGATTTCAATCAAAGTCTATCTTAAGCCCTACATGCATATTAAGATTATGTTCTGATGCTCTTATTTTCTTACATGATTGTTCTTTGAGCCAAGTACACAAAGTAGAGAAAAATGGGAATCTCATCCATATTATATATGAAAATAGATATGTTATTAAGAGTGTATTGCTATGTAAATGTAGATAATATTAACATAAAAAGATGAGAAAATATATTTATCGTTTAAACAAAGAAAAATACATGTCCTTTTTTTAAATTTTTTTTTATTCAAATTTTTCTACTCTTTTTTTTAATTTATTATAATTTATTTTTAAATATCTTTATTTTGAAAATGATATGTAGTTATTTTCAGTGCACCTCTTTTTGTATTCTTCAAAATCGTTTCGGAGCGGATCCACTCTAATTTGCAATTCTAACTGTGGTGAGGGCCTGTACCGAAACAGATTATTCTAACTACCGGTATTTGTAGGTACGCCGTCTTGTATTTTTGGTTGTGTAAAACATCAATTGGGACTGAATTTTATTACTACTGTCTAATACGATGAATAAGAGACACGATATATATACAAACGATTTATTGATTAACCCTGATGTCTATACTCATGGAAGTGAATAATCTTATTTCTTATCATTTTATCAAGAATAAACAGATGTTCGTCCGTTTCTTCTGGTATATGTTTCCGAATATAATCTGCTAACTTGGTAATGTATTCGGAGTTAGGTCCGGCGCTTCCATGTGCGTGCACTACCGTGTCAGCGATATATTGCAAGTCCTTTTCCTCATCTCCAGAGGAGGGGCCCACGTATAGTGGATTCTTTTCTGTTGCTTGATACAATAAAACGTCACAAGGATTGGTGGAATTTTTGTTGTAGAATTTCGTAGTAACTGTCACATAACTACCAAGTATTTTTTCCCTTACACTTAATTTTTCTAGGACTTCTGTCACTTTTTTAGCCCCCTTCACTGTATACTTCACTCCCCAGAGGCATTTCTGTAAAGAACGCAGATCTGTGAATACTGATTGGTGGAAAATGTAAACAGTTGCTATTTTTAGACAAACGCATGTGCTGCGTAGAATGATGCAATAATTTTTATCTTACCTGATTTCCTGCTTTAATCAAAGTAGCGACTCTTCCTGGCTATTAAAATCATAAATACGTTAAAAAAATATATGATTAGTTTATTACACACTGGATTATACCAAACATACATGCAATTAATATATATAATTATAATATGCGAAATTAATTCCAGATTCGTGTTGCTAAACTAATTCCATTGATTCGTGTTGAAAATTAGAGTCGTAGACTTTTAATTCGTGGTTAAAATTTCGAGAAATGTCTTACCCCCTACTAAGCATTGTTGTAATGGGAAAAAGGTTAGATCGGAGTATAAGTTTGATACAAATTAATAGCCCTACCTTCTCTTTCGTGCCTCTCTGCTCGGTGTTATTTTGCCAAAATCTTCTTTGATATCCACGAATATATCCATGTTCCTTTGTAGAATATTTAAAATCAGGTTTCCATATTAGAGAACCATAACCAAAGACATGAAGTTCTTCCATATTCTTTACGTATTACAATAACGATTCTATTTACGCAGTGTAAATGTGGTGTAAACACTGGTAAACAGTTTATGGTTCCCTTTATATGTGCACACTCCTATGCCTGACTGAGCGCACGTAACAACAAGATGATGCAACCTAATAATTTTCTGCCCGTTTTTCATTGATTAAAAAGCTGTTATCTGTTATGTGAATAAACATCTATGTAAAGGTTTTTGTTCGTTTCTGTTTATTTCTCACTGTTAATATACAGCTGAATATTGGTTGTGCTAAGTAAAAAATTTATACATTTTTCCCGTAATTCGATATCTTGTGCACGCTGAAATGTGTTTTTGAAAAAAAAAAATCTCATTGGTCTCTTTCTATATCTCATTTCATCAGCATTCGGGTTATGATTTTTTTTATTTGTAAATATAACGTTAAAACACCGAAAAACTGATAACATTTCACAGCTGTTTCAAGGTATCACACAAGACTATTTTCTTTTAAGTGTAACTTTCCTGTCAATATACTTAATTATTGCATCATTTTATCAAATATGGTATATTCATTAATATTATATTCAAGGAACAATTTCCTTAATTATAGGAGGGGAGCTGGAATAACCCGTAAGGGTACGAACAAAAATAAATAAATAAATAAATAAATAAATAAATAAATAAACAAATAATCTGACGACCAGTAATGAGAGATATACACGTTAACTTATTCACATAGTGTACACGTATTTAATATAAAGTAATCTCTCTCTCTCTCTCTCTCTCTCTAGCTCTCTCTCTCTCCTTATGATTATAAATCAGTTCTTACAGTTATGGGCATAAATTAATAAGATGTAAGCTTTTTAAAACTTAATTATTCGTCGCCCTTTTGTTCCGATGAATAGATGACCGACTTCAGATTAAAGTTCAAAGTTCATGTACCGATAGTTCATTTACTCTTGTTATTAATTCTAATGAGGAAAAAATCCCTTTCAAATTTCTAGTATCAGTTGTTTTAAAAAAAATTAGAATTATAATGCAAATCTACCGTGCATTTAATTCATATTATGCATTCGAGCAAATAAAGCGTATTCGTAAAAGTAGATTATTAAAAAATTTCTGTCAATGCCTTCCACTTATGATATTTAAAATTAGTAGTGGCTTGGTTTGAAGCAAAGTTGTGAAGAAATAAAACTTCGACAGATTCAGAGAGAGAGAGAGAGAGATAAATTACAACTGGTAAACAAGTCAGTTGTTTCCCTGGAGAGGATTTTTCCCATTTTAAGAATCTTCACCCTTTTTTTTAGCACAAGAATGAAGTTCACAAAATATATTCACCACCCACCCCTCTCACTATTCAGCTTTTTATTACACAGGTAAGCTGAGTGGTCTATCGGTCCTGTTTGTGTCACTGTAGTAGGTAAATACAATATTCAGGCCAAGGATAATTGGCTTTTCACATTGCGCAGTAGAATTTTGCGTTGTTCAAGTCATAAGCTACCACAGTTATTGCCACGAAAGATAAAAAAATTTAAGTACCAGGTACATTTTGTTTTCATTTTCCTATAAACTTAAGTAGAAGATCGAGGGGGTGGAGTTGGGGGTCAGACTCCCTAAAATTTTCAGAGTTATTAAAATCTTCATGTATATAGTAAAATGACCATTAAAAAGAAGTCGGGCATCCACATACATGTATATTTGAAGGCTTCTGCACCCCTTCCAAGTAATAGTGGACAGAACCCTTTATTTTTGTCTGTTAAATTAATCTGAGTCGATTTTTAGCTCTACTGGTCAGAGACCAGGCCCCAGGATCATGAAACATCTTAAGCTTAAATCAAAAACTGTATATTCCACTAAAATGATTTAGAAATGTAGCAGTCTAAAATGAAAATGTTTTTTTCACTTTGCAGCAATAAACTACTGTTGCATGCAAATTATGATTCACAATTTTGATTCACAAGTTATAAATATTTTATGGACGACTGAAATTTTGACTTAAGTCTAAGTCTGTTTCATGATCCTGGGGCCAGAAGAGCTAAATGCGATAGTAAGGTGTCCGTCCGTCTGTCAAAACGCTACTCCTCCTACAGTTTTAGTCTGATTTCAATATAACTTGGCACATAAGTAGACTACACTAAGATACATAATTCTGTGTATCGGTTTTTGATTTCAATGAACGGTGTTGCCATGGATACTAAAAATAGAATTTTTCTTGAAATACTTTCAAAACGCTACTCCTCCCACACTTTTTGTCTGATTTCAGTATAACTTGGCATACAAATAGACTACACTGAGACACATAATTGTCGTATTTGTTTTTTGATTTTGTGGAATGGTGTTACAATGGTTACTAAAATCGAAATTTCTGTAAAATTGTTTTAAAAGGCTACTCCTCCTACAGTTTTAGTCTGATTGCAATAAATCTTACCACAGAAAGAGGCTAAATCATGGATCATATTCTATTTATTGCTGTTGCAAAGTTTCAAGTCCAAGTGATACTTTTATCTTCCATTATAAGTACAACCAGTAGAGCTACAGTCTCGTCAGAGACGTCTGGTTTGAGTGGGTATGGACCCCCGCCCCCTTTGGAAAAATTCCTGGATCCGCTTTTATAAAACATGCACGCAACAACCTGAACAAAAAAGGGGGGGGGGTCTGCTTTGACAACTTACAAAGATCACAGCAATTTGCATTTTTTACATTTTGCATCAGGATCAAAGAAAAACATAACGACGGAAAATATAATACATTTGGAAAAAGAGCAATAGATTTATTAAGAAATATTTCTGGACACTGGACAGCATGTATATTTCCAAGATTCCAGTAAAAAAAGCATTCATTTGGGGAGATAACAACGATTATTAAATGTAATAATCAGTTTATTGCCACATAGTAACGACTTTGATTTGTTTGAACGTTGGGAAACATAATTTGTTCAATCGACGAATAATTTCAATAGCTGACACCACAAAAATGGATTACATTTTGTTGATATTGACGCAGAATGTAACAAGGCAAAATGTAACCATTATTTATCACATTTTGCATCGTTTTTACATTTGAGTGGGTCTTCATTCCCAAGCTTTAGTTAACGGAAAAAATCTACATTTTTAACTTATTTGAAAGAATCATTTATGGATACTTTCAAGAAAAAGGAGCGAGTACCCACTCACATGGAAAGTTGAATTAGTGAATTTTGCTTACTTTGGTGCGCACATGCTTTTCTATAGAAGTATTCATGTATTGAGACTGTGGCATATTTAATCTTAAAGGGGTCCGGACACATGCAGTTGCATTGTTTACATTTTAAATTTCTATGTTTATTCCAAAAATAAAACGAGTTAAATGAATTGAACTTACATGAATGTTCTTAGAATTCAATGACAACATCATTCTTTACACCACATTCAACATCTATTTTTGTGAAAAGGGGCATGAGCTCTGTTATTGTTAAAGAGACAGTACGGTGCATCTCATAAAAACAGACTTGATAAAGTTTTCCGATAGGATTTGGAATATTTTTTTTACATGTATAAACTTTCGGAAAATTACAAGCTTCATACTTAAATATTTTTTAGCTCTTCTGAGCCAAAGGCTCAAAGAGCTAATGCTATGGCCATTTGTGCGGTGTGCGTAAACTTTTTAGAATATGGGCCATAACTTAAGAACCCCTTGGCCAATTATTGTCAAATTTGTCACAGGATATCCTTGGTCCAAGGGCTCCCTTTTATACTAAAACTAGGGTTGTGACCCTTTAACAAGGGGAGATAATTAGGAAAATGGAAACAAAAGTACTGGTTGCTAAAAAATCTTCTTCTCAAGAACCACTGGGCAGATTATCACCAAACTTACACAAAAGGTAAATTAAAATTTGCACGGGGATTTACCCTGGGGCAAAGGGCGTGGTCTCAAGGTCACTTCAAAGTTGACCAAAAATGACATTTTATTAAAATGTTGATATTTTGCTTACTATAACGACTAGGATCATCAAATCTTGTCAGTTGATGCATCTAAGGACCTCATATCATGTTGACTCAAAAGTAGGTCACGATGACCTACTTTTTAAATTTTGCGGCCATTCTTTTTCAAAATGATTTAGAGGCATATTTTGAACAATTTAAGGTCTACGATCATCAAACTTTGTCAGTTGATGCATCTTGGGTCCTAGAAGTACGTCAACTAAAAAGTAGGTCACCTTGACCTACTTTTTGAATTTTATGGCTAATCTTTTTCAAAACAATTAAGGTCTTTAATTCGAAAACTGAGAGGTTTAGAATCATTAAATCTTGTAAGATGATGCATCTTGGGGCCATAAAACATATTTATATTTATTAAAAAGTAGGTCACAGTGACCTACTTTTTGAACTTTGCAGGCATTCGATTTCAAAGCGTTTTAGAGGCATAATTTGGACATTTTAAAGCCTATGATCATAAAACTTTGTAAGTTGATGCATCTTGGGTCCTCAAAAAACGTGGACTAAAAAGTAGGTCACCGTGACCTACTTTTGGAAATTTTATGGCTTTAATTAAATATTTCAGGTACTAATTGGCTTAGAATCATCAAACTTTGTCAGTTGATGCATCTTGGGTCTTCGGAGTAGGTCGACTGATAAGTAGGTCACCGTGACCTACTTTTGAAAATTTATGGCTTTAATTAAATATTTCAGGTACTAATTGCCTTAGAATCATCAAACTTTGTCAGTTGGTGCATCCTGGGTCTTCGGAGTAGGTCGACTGAAGAGTAGGTCACCGTGACCTACTTTTTAAAATTTATGGCTTTAATTAAATATTTCAGGTACCAATTGGCTTAGAATCATCAAACTTTGTCAGTTGATGCATCTTGGGTCCTTGGAGTACAACAACTGAAAAGTAGGTCACTTTGACCTTATTATAAAATTTTATAATTATAATTTTAAAAAATATTTTAGGTATTAATTGGCTTAGAATCATCAAACTTAGTTGATGGGTCCTCAGAGAATGACAAGTGATAAGTAGGTCACCTGACCAACTCTCTGGTACTAGTTGGCTTAGAATCATCTTGGGTTCTCAGAATGTGAATTGGAATTTCAAGGGTGTATCTAAATATACAGGATACTTAGAGGTTTCAAATAGAAGTGATAGGTTGTACAGTTTATCAGAAGAGCGATTCAAGGCCCTTGGGCCTCTTGTTATTATTGCATTAAAATTAATAATTATTTATGGACCATAAATATATACATCGCAAAGTGTTAGGGGCCCCATATTCCATGCTATTCGATCATGCGTACTTATCATAGAAGAAATAGCATGGTAAAATGTGGTCGTCCAGTAGGCCGGCTACCTTGACAAAGTCAACAAAGAAGAAGAAGAAAAAAAAAATGAAAATAGAGCTTGAAAGACGAACTTGTTGACCAAATTTGCTCACAAAGGTTCACCTCGAAAGGTTTGTTGATACGTGTTATCATTTCTCATTTCTCCATCGCTTTCAAAGAAAAAAAAGCAGTGTTAACTCAACAGAAAAATACACCTATGATATATAAATATTATTGCTATTTAAAGTGTAAATTTTTAAGGAACTGTCCTGAAAATATTTCTGACGTTTTGCCTCGATAACGTTCGATTTGGTGATTTTCCCTTCTCGGACCCCAGTTCACAAAACGTCAATATTTGTACATTTAATTCTTTCAAATTCATCTGAAAGGAGATCATAAAGTTCACGATTAATAATTTATCGGAAAATTTATATTTTGCTTTTAAGAATTGCTGTTTACCTCATATTCCATTATAATTGTAAACTCTACTGTTTAGGCATGTGTCATTCAGAATTCACGTGGTACAAATAAACAGATCTAAAATTGCTTCAGTTTGTACGACTCTTGGATTTCCAGCAGATTCTAATTACGTGGATTTTGTTTGAGAAGAACATTTTCATGTTCCTCAAACTGTTGACATCAACTTTATACCTTATTCTTAATGATATATTGGGTAAGTTTGACTGAAAAAAAACCCCACACGTTTTGCAGCCGTACTGTCGCATAAATGTTTATATTTTACCGGGTGTGTTCAACTTGTTAACTGATAAACTCTGCACACAACACTGATAGGGCTGGGACGATATATTGATTCTGTGTGGGGAGGATACTCATATCGATACGTATGAAGAAATATCGAAATATCGTTTTTTCTTTGTTTACTTAACATATTGGGTTCAATATATAAAATAAATATGCTAATTAAGGAATGAATTTAATAGCTACCCAATTTATACGGTATAAAGTGGGTTGGGGGAGTTTACGCTTTATAAACCGCGAGGCGGTTTATAAAAAAGCGTAAACTGTTCCAACCCACTTTATACCGTATAAATTGGGTAGCTATTAAATTCATTCCTTATAATTTAATTTTCATTCATTTAGTGTAAAAAAAATGATTACCCTGTAAAAAATGACTTCAAATTGTACAAAATTTAAATTTAACGTCAAGCGGATCGATACCTTTTTGACGCAAGTCATTGTGACGTAGGCAACCCAATTTATACGATATAAAGTTAATGTTTTATCCAATCAAATACCGCGTTATAACCAAAATCAAATTATATAAAAATATAAATATAAAATACATAATAATTTACATCACTTGTGTAAAATAATTTTGTTTTACAACAGATATACAACTTCTTTGTATAAATTATTCTCATTTGTGAAGAGATGTTTTGTTCATTTCCAAAAAAGATTTTGTAACCAATGAAACCTATCGTGATACATATCTTATCGTGGCTCAAATATCATATGTATCGATATAGAAAAAGTTGTATCGTCCCAGCCCTAATCACCGAGTACAGACTGACAATGCTGGTGAGTTGGTTTTGCTTTCTTACATTTCTAGTCTGAATTTTCTGGATTATAGATATTATGGGTCCGACAAAACGCATGTTGCCCTCGAACCCAGTCAATAAATGTAACATACACAGCAAAATTTCTACTATTCTTAAGTATTAAGGATAAAGTTTACTTAGTGGAAGGATATGTGTCGATCAAACGCGTCCCAAAATTCGTAGTTTTAATAATTTCAAGATAAAGAAGTTTTTGAACAAGCTTTTATTTTTTGTCCTTGTCAAATGCTCTAGCAACAAATGAGTCATGATACATAGAAAATTTGAGAAAATATTTACTTCAAATCTGTGTCCTGACCCCTTTAAAGGTTAAATTTTAATTCATTTTTCTTGGCTGATCGCCGATGTTCTGTATGTTATTTAGAAACAAAAACTTTTGTACCTAGAAAGCGAGCTTAAACAAAATAGGTTAAGTTAAACTTTAAGTTCAAAATTCATCAGGTATCTTCTGGGTTGAAAAACTAATTCTTGTAAAATCAAAACAAGCATGATTTAATGCAAAACAATTTATTCCATAAAATGTTGACATATGTCACAGAATGCTCGTGATGACAATTATAGAGGTGAACATTGGAGTTCAGAACTTAGAAAAAAAAACATAGTATATGCCTCCATACACAAAGTTTGTGAAGCTCAAGTTATTTACAAAAGTTACTGAGAAAATTAAAAACAAATCTACATTTGGCTTTGTAATTTAGGTTTGACTTTTGTGACAACTTGATGAATAATGACAAAAACCTCACAACTAACCAACACATTGACAAAGAAAGGGAAAAAAAGGGGGGCGTAGTGAAAGTTTAACCGTGTTGTAGATGGACATCACATGACACAAATCATGGGTCACTCTAACTACAGGCTTTTGAGATTATTAACCTGGTTAGATAAAAACAACTTGCACAAGGCGATAACAAAAAATATCACATTCATATCAATATCTTCTTTGTATAGGAATAATAGTTATGCATTCAAGCATATTCATTATGTTCATAAAACACATAACTGTGCTCATGTAAATTAATAAAAACAAATGTAAAATAACAAACATAAAAATTAAAATGGAATTAGTTATGGACGGATACCACATTTAAAATCACATCTTTCTACAGGAAAAAAACCAGTGGTGGTGTACTACGTTGGGAATAAATGAGTTAATCTATAGTGCATGTCAGACCAGCAGACAAATTGGTGTTTGATTTATAACCATTAATATAACAGTCATCTTTATGCATAATATTATCACAGTGTTTTGTCAAATAATACTGAGAATCTATAAGTTGATGCACCAAAATGAATTTCCTCTACATAGGTACAACATCAAATTCAACTGAAAGCTACAGTATGGGAATGTCAATCAAAAAATTATCGCAATTTGTATGGATCACAGACATAATGCTTCAATTTTACTTGTACCTCCTGAAATTCAAAGTAAAGGACCTTTTCAAGTCAGAACACTTGTATCAAATTTCTATTTTCACTGAAGGCTATTGGAATGGGTTTGAATATAAACATTGAAAAAATATACAAATTTTTCTGCATATCATTTATTAAGGGTAGAATCTCTATGAAATAATGATATGTAATGATAAATTTGAAAAAAAGGAGGTCTTTTTACCTATTCTTGGTGCTGATAATTGCATAATGGTATTGAAATTGTATGGAGATCATTATTTGATGGGAGATAGGAGGTATAGGAATCAATGACATCATTAGACACAATCATACCTTTACAATCTGTTAGCTTTGTTCACATCAAATAAAGAAATTTATCTACAAATACCATAGACTATATTTCTGCAGCTTGACTTGCATTTAACATGCATAAGTGTAAAATCTGTGCAATTTGACATAAATGTCCTAGCCATGGTGTAGAAATGACAACTGGTCAATATTTACTTACACTTGTGTTGAAACTGTCCCATGAAATAAAAAATACTTTCATACCAATCATGTCTCCAAATTTATATTTCTAGAGCAAAATAATAATTAATAAATAATAATGAACCCTTATTAAGATGGAAAAAAAGCTAGTATCCACAATGTTTTGTTCTTTATGTAAAAATGTTCAGTGAATGAAGCTTCCTATTTTAAAAATTCAACTTCAATAAAATAAAAGATGGACTTTTTTAATACCGATAAATGTGGAATACTAAAGTTATTCAAATCTTCCATACAAAAAATTTGATTTCTTTCAGATACAAGTAATGCTGCATGAAAAAAAAATGCATTCATAAAATCTTATTCTCTATGGGAAATTTGATATATTTTCCCATAAATCCTTATAATAACACATGTATTCTTTCATTCTGACACAAATACCCTAATTATTTTCTCAAGTCTTGACACAAACATAAACAAAGCAGTCACAAAAACCAATGTCTTCCTTTTATCAAGGGGAGACAATAATGACAATATCAATACTAAAAACAACATGAGAATACAAGCAAAGATGTCTTTCTTCTTTTTTTTTTTTTCGTTGAAACACAATTCAATAATATGATAATCTAGAACTGTCATGTTATCACATTTTGATCAATTTTTTGGCATCAGTGAGTTTTGACACAGTAATCTTAATAATATATATGTTAAAATCTGAATTCCCAGTTTGGGAACAGAATTAAAACCCATCTCCTGTTTGCAGCTATGGTCATGGGACTTATTATTAAATGCACTCCCAACCAAAATCACCTGATATAAAACAATCAGTACACACTGATTCAGTCAAAGCTTACAAAAGTTAAGTCAACCATTTTTGTAAAAAATACTGAATTTTATGCATTTCACACAGAGAGAAATGCCCTCCTATAGACACAAATGTAGCACTCTGAAGTTAACCTTACAGGCGCACATTTTTTGTTAATCTACTACAGTATTAGAATAAATTGCACCACATTTTCTCTTTCAATGATATCATAATTCCAACTCTTTATCAGAGCCTTTGGCTGGATAGATGGGACCCACTGCAGGAACCTGTAAAGTACTTTTGGATTTCCTTTGAGAATTTCCTGGTGTGGTCACTGTGGTTTGACTTTTGATACTGTGTCTACTTGTTGCACTACTCGGCCGAGACGAGCTGAAGAAATTGCTCAGAGCACTATTTAGACGTTTGCCAAGATTAGCAAGACTGGCCCCACGTGTTTTAGAGTTTTTCTCATTTTCATCTGCCTCTGCTTTTTGCATTGCCATCTTGGTAAGATTTCGGAGCTGCTTCTGAGTTTTGAATGTCCTCCAAGCATTCTGAAGTGTCTTAGCCGCTACATCTTCTTTCTTTTTCTGCATTGTACTTGAAGTTTTACTTGTGTTCACACGAGTTGGGAAGGTTTCCTGGAACTTTTCTTCCATTTGAGATTTCAGCTCTTTGAATTCCTCTGTTTCTTCTACACGACCTAACACATTTTTACATAAAGCAATCAACACATCTAAGCAGTGAATTTTGTCTCCTTCAACAATTGGAAGATCAAATGCCACTAAAGCAATTTCATTAGGCCTAGGTATGCCTAATGGTGGGTCTAAATCCCCCACAAAGTGAGAGAGATGTTCATATTTGATAAACTGAGTGGCTAAAGGATCATATTTTTCCCAAACCACATAAAATTCATCAAAGTCATCTTCAGTTATTCCAACTTCTTCTGCCTCATGGGCCTGATTAAAGTTCTCCAAAATAATAGCAATGTACATGTTAATCACCACTAAGAATATAATCAGAATGTAAGACACCATATAAAACACTCCAAACGCTGGAGATCCACAATCTCCTGTGGAATATTTAAATTTTTCACCCCCCTCTGGCCGAGTAGCATAATCAGGATCACAGTCTGGTGGCTGTAAATACATGGTCTCCAAAATGTCATTCCAACCAGCAGATGTTGAAAGACGGAGAAGTAACACAAAACTACTGGCAAAAGTCTGGAAATTCACAGTATCATCCAATGGAAGTTCAATCTTCATGTTTCCAAACAAAGACATGCCAATGATGGCATAGATATACATAATGAGACACAGCAGAGCTCCAATGTTGATAAGAGCTGGAAGGGAAATAATAAGGGCGAACAGAAGCTTCCGGATACCTTTAGCAGCCTTAATCAGTCTTAGAACCCTCCCTATCCTGAACACCCTAAACACGCGAAGCAATGTGGGGTTAAAGATGCTTGCAAGAAGATCTTCCAGTATGATACCTGCAAGAAAAGAAAAAAAAAATGATAAAGTGCTCTATTAAAATGTAAATGAAAGTCTCAAGTGCTGGTTTTTTGATGAAATTATGCAAAAAGAAAAATATTATTTCATTTGACAAATTATGAAAAAAATAAAGATGATTTTCTACAAAACAAGAACTGTTTAAACTTAAAAATATTACAATAATTTTTGTTTACCATAAGAAATATTTTCAATTTATTTGAGGAGATTAAAAGCATATATAGCACATCTAGAAAGTAAACAGCTAAATAAAGGAAAGCAAAAAATAAAAGATCCTCATTAAGATTCATTAAGATTCCTGTTTTGTAGATTTTATGCCAGTTCTGAAAACTAAAGCTATCAAAAAACAAAAACAAAACAAAACAAAACAAAACAAAAACAAAACATGATTTTGTGAAACACTGGTGTCCCTATATGGCAGCTCATTATTAAGGTTAAAGTCTTTCAAAATGTAGGTCAAACCCCTAGGTCAAGGTCATGAGATGAAAAATGTTGGTACCCAAAGAAAAATTTTGTCACAAGGAATAATTAAGTGAAATTTGAAAACGCCTAAGCACCAACTGTTCAGAAGTTAAAGCCAAGGTTGAAATTTTTCAAAAGTAGGTCAAACTTTAAGGTCAAGGTCAGGAGGTCAAAAATGTTGGTAGCAAAAAGAAAGGTCTAGTCATAAGAAATGCACATGTAAAATATGAAAGCCCTATTACAAAATGTTGAAAAGTTATGACCAAGGTAAAAGTTTGATTAAAGTTCTTAAAAGTATCAAACTCTAAGGTCAATGTCATAAGGTAAAAAAAAAAAATTGGTACCAAATGAAAGGTTTTATCACAAGGTTTACATATGTGAAATTTGAAAGCCCTAGCCCTAACCATTCAAAAGTTATGGCTAAGGTTAGAGTTTTCGTAGATAAACAGACAGACCAAAAACTTTGATTGCGGGGGATAAAAAAGGAAAGTTTCATGATTCAAAATCTGGATTATCCTATAAATTTGATATTAAAGTCTTGGGACTTGTCTTGTGAATGTGTCTCCAACACTACAGATAGGCTATAGATAGGGAAAAAGGAATTGCAATTAATGATTTGCAGAAAGACAAGAAATGTCTATAACAGAATATTAACATGTAGTTTGGACATTTGAAAGAATAGATGAAAATATGCAGTAGAAAGAATACAGAAAAGCAAATAATGTGCCACAAAAGCTTGCATTTGGATATGTGCAGTAGATAGTTCACAGGAGAGAAGATTTGCTATAGTGTTTTGAGCCAGGAAAAAAACAGAAAAAACAAGAGACTAACAGAGCTAAGCCAGGGGGTTAGAATTAATGCCTTCTTTACTTATTTCTTTGACTTTGCAATAACATTTACATTGGGGAAGAAAATAACATACAAAAATGTCATTTATAGTTTTCCAAAAATTATTTTCTACTAAACAAGCTTGTACAACATTGTTGTAAACTGGCGGATGGCATTTTTTGGTGTGGGTTTGCTTATACATTTTACTACAAAAATGTGCACGTCTACAAAATATAATCAGGTCACAATTCACTACCGGAGATATATTTTACCTGCTGCCTCGACTAATATTACTAAAGAATTACAAGAAAAATGATCAACACTCACGAACAAATTCCTTAATTGGCAAGCATTCAATTACTGGTACAATTTTTATAATATGTATCTTTTATTAATTCTGTATCTTTTTGTCATGCATGAAAGATCAACAAGCAAGAACTAGTTATGTAAGTTTATACATATTTACTATATTTTATGCAGATACTATGTGCTAAGCAAAATATGAACTTGCAAAAATTATTGCAAGAAACAAACATTTTATGGCATTATGTGTTGAAAAGAAAATCACATTTATGTTAAATCAAAATTTCATGCTACCATGCATGCATGCTTGAACAGTGCTTTTATTTATTTGAAATTAATAGTTTAGGGGTGTTTTGAAGATATTGGTCTAAAAACTGTGACATTAAAAAAAATTTATAGAGATAACAATATAGCCTGCTTAGCTTCACACATTAGCAGTCCCCAGTACCAAGGCAACGACTACTCAACAATGATAATGACAACATGCTTATCAGATAATCCAATGTTAAGAGGTTGGATTGTTAACATATTTCTAACATTATTGCTTTGGGGATTAAAATTCAATCAACATATACATCTTCAGTTTTGAGGATAGGAGAGGGATAGAAGATTTGGAATTTTTAGATAGAAATGGGACTTTTAGAGTGTTAGGTTACAAATTCTGGTATGTTCCATAATTGTGTTTGTCTATACTTACTAACAAGTGATACGACCACAACTACAAAGTCGAACACATTCCATGGTTGTCGAAAGTAGTGATGCCTCAACCCAATTATCTTGATCACACTTTCCAGGGTAAAAATAGTGGTAAACAAAATGTTGAGGATGTCTAAGATGTTTGAGACATATTTTGTCATCTTGTAGTGGTCTACAGCCATAGCAATCATATTCATGAAAATCACAACCACTATGCACAGGTCAAACTTGGTGCTCACTGCAACGTCATAGAAGACTGCTTGACATGCCGCCTGAAAGGATAGCACAAATGTCAAAAAAGAAAAGCACATTTCTCTAAGAGTATCAAAAATGGAACAATCAGTTAATCTTGAATGACATCCTACTTGTTAAATACATGAATGTCCCTGTTATAAATGAACAATTTTTTTTGTGTGTGAAAATGGAGCAGTTATTAATCATCTTTTGCTTGACTTTATATTTGGAAGACAATAGCATTGTGTTTTTTAAATTCCGTGATGTATAATTTTTGTAAAACCTCAGTGTTATATGCAACCATAATAACTTCCCATTAGCAGTGATGAGAACTTCATTATCATATCAATACAATCTTGTAAAAATAAAAGAAAATAAAGTTCTCATGAATGAAATATGACTTATCCAGCATCTTAAGACTGAAACCCAGCTAAACTGTTTCATTTTCTATGTACATGCGACTCTAGGACTACACAAATCTCAAAGGATCAAGTGAAATATATATAAAATATTTTAATATAAAAAGTTTAGTAAAAAAAAATGAAGTAGAAATAAATGAAATAAATAATATATTTTTTGACGATCAAACTTAACATAATTGAGTACCAAATGTCATATATGTTTAATTTCATGAAAGTTATTATTTTTTTAATGGATCTATTATACAAACATGCATTTTGTACATGGACATATTGTAGAAATGAAAAAAACATGCATAGGAGATTTGAAGGAAGACAAAAAAATTTAAATAAACTTCAAAAAAATTGCTTTATATTGCAAAGCTCACCTCCTTCTGATGGAAAGAATTATTATAAACAAAAATAGCAAGATATTGAAACAGATGATGTCAAATACTGTACATCATTTCAATACACAGAGGTCTGAACCTGTACATGCACACTGACAGACTGAAATTTATACAGGTTTCTAACAACTCACGCTACAGAGGATTCTCAAAGCACACTGTGATACATAAGTCTATAGCAATGGCAGCAGAGAGCTTCCATTATTTCTTGGTTTTATCAAATATTTAAATTTTCAATCCCTAAATACTGAATGATAGTCAAATTAAAAATTGAGTCTAAGACTGAAAACAGTCTCAGAAGATCTTCTATGATTTCATCCAGACTCACCAAACAACCACGGGCCTGAAATATTGCATAAAATTATGGAAATATTGCTGAATATAACCTGGCTACAAAACCAAGCATCAAATATGCAATTACAATGTGCATATAAAATAATTGCCAAGAATCAATTTGTGCAGCCAATTTCATGAATGATGACACATGCCTTTGCATTGCTGGCATATAATTTTTATTAAGTTTACCTTTGGTCTCTTGATGGTCTTCTGTGGCTTTTTGGATCCCAGCTTCTTCAAGGTGTTCATGTAATTTTTCTGACCTTGTGTTAAGAACATATCTAAAGCGCTGCCATCATACTGGTAAAGAAATATAAAGGCAATCATACAGTCTCTTCTCTATTTATTTCAACACATTTTTCATTGAACTCAAAACTGCTTGACACAAATTAAAGTTGAACAAACCTTTTTCTTCAAGGCATTGAAGTTGTCGATAATGACACCAATAATCAAGTTGAGGGTAAAGAACGACCCAAAGATGATAAAAGCCACAAAGTACAGGTACATGTATAGGTTGTTCTCAAAGCTAGGCTGCTTATCCACCTGTCAAATTAATATGTTCATAGAAAGCTTTAGCAATTATCAGTCATTAGGTCAATTCTTAGTTCATTTTATTAATTTGAATGAGGTACCATCAGTACTCCAAAGAAATATCACAAGATATACATGTATGTACTTAAGGTTCAGGATTAATTGATAATTTACATTTATATTTAAAGCACAGATCCAATCAATTAATGAATATATTAACTAGTTTCAGACCTTAGACTTTTTTAAAATTTTCATTTTGCAATGTATGGTGATTCCTTCCCATGCCAAGAACAAAGATACCTGATCATACCATGTATTTGCAAATAGCGAATTGATTATACTTACATCTGTACTATCTACGGCATCGTCCATAACTTCCATCCATCCCTCGTATGTGGCTACTTGGAACAAAGCAAGATAGCCACTCAAAACATTGTCAAAATTAATATTGGAGTTGACCCAGGTGTAATTGTGTGTGGAAGCCATTGCCAAGCACTGGCTTTTGTTAGCTACAACACTGGGGAGCAACACCTCACCGCTTGCATCCTTACACTTGTAAAATCGACCAGAAAGGAACTGGACTCCCATAATACTGAAGATCAGCCAGAAGACCATACACACAACCAAGACGTTCAGAATGGCGGGGATGGCCAGCATCAGAGCATTGACCACAATCTGTTACACAGATAGAGACTCCTTTATTATCAATTATTCATCTCTATATATAAATTTTAGATTAAATATCTAGGAAATACCTAAATATCTCACTCTTCCTCAAGCTCGATAATACTTAAATATCTTACTCACCCTAATGCTCAGTAATACCTAAATATCTCACTCAGCCTCATGCTCGGTAATACCTATATATCTCATTCACCCTAATGCTTAGTAATACCTAAATATCTCACTCACTCTCATGCTTGGTAATACCTAAATATGTCACTCACCCTAATGCTCGGTAATACCTAAATATCTCACTCAGCCTTCTGCTCTATAATACCTATATATTTCATTCACCCTAATGCCTGTTAATACCTACATATCTCACTCAGCCTCTTACTCAGTAATATCTCTATATCTCATTCACTCTAATGCTCCCTAATACCTAAATATTTCACTCACCCTCATGCTCTGCCACCTTGATATTGCTCTAAGAGGTCTAAATGCACGGAGTGTCCTCAGGGATCGGAATGCTGAGATGTCTTCACCACCCGCAGCATCAGCTATCAAACTGGCCAATGAGATCTACAATCAAATACAGAATGTACTCCTGGGAGTTGAACTCTTTAAACATTTATAGGAGAAAATCAGTCCAACTAGAAAGCTGACCAGTCAGCAGGGCCCCGCCGAGGGGTAGAAATATAAGAGTGCAGCTTACAGAATAAGAATGCTAATTGATTACAAAAATTTAAAAATATATGAAGAAGAATATGCAATAACAACTGTATTTATAAAATTAAAATTTCAAGATAATTCCTAAATATCCAACAACCTGTAAAGAGTATCCCTGTATTTACATAAGGCAGTAAAACACATCATATCTATAATAACTCAATTAAATGCATATTCAAACAAGAATAAAGCATGTGTTTTCAAATATCACCTAGCCTTGACCTTAACTTCAAAACAAACATCAGTTGCAGACAAAGGTTAATTTATCTTAAAGTGACAAATAAAGATAAGCCTGGAAAATTTTCTGCCCAAGACAAGATAATTAATCCCAAGGGATTAATTGTACTGCTCTCTTATCCTTTTCTTCCAAGTTTACAATAAGAACTCCTTCAGTAATGATAGAATGAGTTTATTATTGGACTACCCGTTAAAATTAATAGTATTCTTGAATTTACAACGGCAGGCAAAAAAGAAATGAATAAATAAATAAAATAAATAAATAAAAACAAAAAATAAATAAATAAAAAAAACATATCTTTATGTATATCTTGTTTTTAGAATTCAATAAAATCATAACTCATTGTATATTTTACCAATATAAAGTATGAACATTATTTAAATCCACATTTCAGAGAATGTAAACATCATTCAGAATTGACCTTAACTTCAAAATAAACTTCATTTGCAGACAGAGGTGTTAATTAATCTCAATTTGACAGAAACAGATAATGCTTTGGATTTTCTTCAAGAGGAAAGTTAATTAATCCCATGGGACTAGTTGCAGCTTTCATAGTTTACAATTGCAACATTCTCAGCAGTTATCTCTCTTTGCCCTGGCATTCATTCTAATGTAAAGTTAAGGAATCTACCCCACCACCCCAGCTCCAAACTGGATGACATAGAGAACCAAACTTAGATCAAAATATGTCTTACTGCCTCTTCAACCAACATACCAAATTTGAACTTAATTGGTCAACTACAAAAAAAGTTATTAGAAAAAAACAGAAAATTTAGAGAGACGGAAAAAAAACAGAAAATACAGAGAGACGGACAGACAGACAGAGTGATTACTATAGGGCACCCGCAAATCCTTGCGGGGCCCTAACTAGGGATATGTTGTGGTAAGCTGGAAGTCCCAACCACTTTTTCTTTATGTATTTTAACCTCAATATCTTGAATCCTCTAATATCTCTCTTTTTTTTTTCTCTGACCCATTGAGTTTGATATTGAGGATTGACTGTACCTGTATATGATTGTCAGAGTACAATTTTGAGTAAAATTTGCTCACACATAAGTGGAATTATTTAACCCATAAAAAATCTGCAATGGCCTTGGGAAATGAAACAAAACTTCAACTTCCAAATATTATAAGGCATGCACAACATACACTTCAGCTGAAATATGGAACAATGGTTTAAACTAAAACTCACTGAGATTTAGATTACTCACCACAACAATGAAGAAATCTAGAATTGTCCAAAAGCTTGTGAAGTATTTTTTGAATCCTAGGGCAATCCATTTCATTAACATTTCAATTGTGAACAGCACAGCAAAGACAATGTTTGAATAGTACAGTGCAGCCTCCAGTTCTGGACGAGTGTACAGATATACATCCTCAAAGGCCTACAGTTCATAAAACAAAGATCATAGTAAATAAATTCACACAAGGTTTTTTTTTATTCTGATGATATTAATAGCTTACCAGTATATAATAGGTACCTTGTACTATGTACCCAACAGATTGATGTTTTACTTAGTACTTACCAAAGACATACTGCTTAGGGCAATGCACACAAGAATGCTGTATTCAAAGGCTTTGTGCTCCACAATTTTACACATAGTGTATCGCAATTTGTACCATTTTTTCCCAAAGCTGGATTCATCAAAATCTGACCAGAGGGCATGGCTGAATAATTAAAGGATAGAATATTGTTCAGGATAACAACTCACATTTTATGTTCTTATTTTGACTTTTAGAAATTTTGATTGAGTATAAAATTTTCAATTTTTTTAAAAAGATATTGTCTTTCAACTTCCATAAACTAACAAAGAAAGCCAAGTGTGAGCAGGTGATTTCATGAACTAAAACAATGCAATTTATATTTTACAAGAAATAACTATGTGTTGCAGTGCTTTACTTTGCTAAACATTTCTATTTAAACCAGGAAAAAAAAAAAATAGGCCAATTGGCCTTGATGGTCCATGATGATGCACACTATATATGTACAATTATTAAGTTATTCAGTAAAGTTAAAATGTTTAAAAATTATGTGAGTCATGGCCAAATCAAATATTACACTATAGTAATTATGATTACATGTATATAAATACTAAAATTATGGTATGAAAATGACTTTATATACTCATGGATTGTAACTGCTAGTTAGTGCTACACATTTTAAAGTTTCAATTTAGCTTTTGTTAAAACACACACAATATAAAACTCAGTGTTTTTCACAAGTTCAGTTCTTACCCAGTCAATTTCAAACATCTGTTAGAGTGAAACAAATGACAATATTGTACAGGTACATGAACCATGAAAATTAAATTCTAAATCATCACTTTGCATTCAAAATGTGAAGGAATCATTGCTTTAAACAGAACTGTGAACAATCAATACTTTCATTAAATAACCCTGTGATGTGAAATTATTAATTAGACACTGTGTGAAAATTAAATCTTAGTGAAAATTGTACTTACTTTGACATGCAGAATCCTGGGAGGCAATCCTCCACAACTGTTTCTTTATTTTCATCATCATCATCCATGTCATTGGCTTCATCACCCAGAGCCATACCATCTTTGTCTTTTTTGTCCTTTTTATCCTTAGTTTCTCCAGCTTTGGAAGTGCTACCAGCATTACTGGCTGTTGAGTCTTTTGCTTTGGAAGCTTTTCTTGCAGCATCAAAATCGGAAAATTTGTCTCTCTTTGCATCAAATGCCTTGTCCACCTCTCCCTTATCCTATAAAAATGTGTCAGACATTAGCAATATCAATCATTATGATTTGTCTTAGTCTAAATAAGCCTAAGAAGATTTCAAATCCTCGTTTGTGTTATTTTTTGAAAGGGGGGGGGGTGAAAAATAAATTAACTGCTTATGTTTTCTGATAGAACACAGTTGATCTATCTGTTTTAGGTCATACAATATGCTACAATTTCAAAATCCCATTTGACACACTATTATTATCAACAGAATCCTTTCTTACATGGTTGATGCCATTTGCTTTTAATGTCCCATTGGCTATAGCTTTCTTATCTTTGGTGTCTGTTAAATGAAAAAAAAAACTTTATAAAAGTCAAAATTCAAATAAACACAAAATTCATGAAAGTCAAAATTCAATTAGTCTGAGTAATTCCTAGTCATTTCAAATGACCTTACCACTATCTAAATCTGTCATGCCAATTTGTTTTTCCTCATCTATATCATCTGGTCCTACAGAGGCTGTTCGAGGGGTTTTCTTGAATCTGTTACAGCAGCAACAGCAGAATCTCTTTATCTTTCCAAATGCTAGTGCAAGCTTGTCTTCTTCTTCATTATCATCAGACCCTTTCAAAGATTCACTTCCGAAAGCATTCAGTAGTAAGGCCAAGAAAAGATTGAGAACCTATCAAAAAATATATACATGTACATGTGTATATAAATTGAGAAATCCATCTTTTTCTCAAGTGTTATTTGTATTTAAAAGAATAGTTTGACATGACACTTAATGAGTACAGGAAATGTACATAAATCACTTTTTCTTCCCAAGAAAATTTGGTTTTGAGTAATTATGTGAAACCATCTGCTTGTTAACCAGATTTGGGAGAATTTGTCTCGCTTATGATTACCAAATACCTAACATGCGAAAATAAGGTGTCATGAAAATTTGGTGACCTAGTAGTTCATTCAAGTATTTGGTTTAAAAAAATCTCAATTTTGAAGTTCTTATGTTATTTGCATGGATTCAAAAAAGAAAGAAATCAATGCTAAATCTTTCCTTATGAAAAAATTAAAATGGACAATCTTCAGGACTTACAATAAAGTATCCAAACACTAGAGTTGGCAGGAAGACCACCATACATAGTTCGTCAGCTGCTCGCATACAATTCCACAGCTCCTCAATCCACTCTCCACAGAGGATACGGAAAATCAACATCAGAGCATGGAAAAATGTATTGAAATTCCATCTAGTGAGAAGGAAAAGCCAATATTAGTGCACTTTCTTAACAAAGGGAAGTAAACTTTTGGAGTTTCTGTCTCACATGTAAATCTTCAAACACCATAGAAAAAAGTCCTTTGTTGCTGTACATGAATTAAATTTTCCACAAATCAGAATACTGTTGATAGCTATCAATTACCTTGGTACTCCATCCTCTCCAAATTTATCTGCTGTGTAGCTCTTCCTAAACAACTGTAGACCAATCACAGCAAATATATAGATAATGATAACGAGAATGACCGTCAGGTTTCCCAGTGCCCCAAGCGTACTCATGATTATAGACAGTAGGACTCGCATTGTTCTCCAAGACTGGGCCAACTTAAAAACTCTCAACTGAAATGTTGAACAAGAATATTTGAACACATAACAAAGTAAAAACATGCATATCTATCTAAAATTTTCAGGTAATTTTATAATTGTTGACTATTATTTTTTTTTTTCCAAGGCTTGCATTTTGCTAATCATATTGGCACCTTAATTACTTCAGTATTTTTTTTAACTTCCAATAACCATGATCATAATAGTGATTACACAAAACAGATATTAAGAAATATCAATTCTGACATCACTCACCAATCTGAATGTCCTGATGACACTGACACCATCCAAATCGGCCAACCCAAAATCTATCCAACTGGCTGCCACAATTACCAGGTCAAAGTTGTTCCAGCCATTGGAAAAGTAAAATTTTCCAAAGGCTGTCAATTTCAGCACTGCCTCAAGAGTGAAAATGACAGTGAAGACCTAGGAAAAATATTTTACAAATCAAAATTGATTCTAAACTGCCAGTAAATCTTAAATTTTACTTTATGAAAAGTATATTTTACAAAGAAAATGGATGCAATTCTAGAGCTGTTTACATACATAGTTTCGATAAACACTTGCATGTAAAACATTCAATTTAAAATAGTGCAAAACCATATCTGTAATTATGTATGTAGTCAACTCATTTAATAATTCAAATCATATGCAAGTATAAGATAAATCATCTATCGCCTTTCTTTAAGAAGTTTTCCACATTTTAAAAGAAATCAACTTAAAAGTTCATCAAGAAATGAGTGAATATTAATTCGAGCAAATACGGTGGAGTACATCAAACAATCCATTTTTAATTTTAACCTAATCTGTAAATGATAAATTATACATACAATGTTGGCAACTGTTGTGGCCGTAACCAGTTGATCTGGCATGTTGTGGTACTCTAACCCCATAAAAATTGTGTTCACACCAATACAAAGTGTAATGAAGAGGTCAAACAGTGGGTCTGACACGAAGATGAAGACCAGGTTCTGGAGCCTCAGCCAGGGGATGAAGCAGTAACAACATTTCCCCATGCAGGAGTGATTTCTGTCCACCAGTGTTCCTGGCTCATTTCTACCTGTGCTTTCCTCACCTAGCAAGGTGTAAAACAAAACAGGTAAAACATTTGGGCATAATTTCTACATTGTATAAAAAAAAGTGTGAGTGTGATACATATATGTTACAATAAAAAAAAATTAAAAAAAGAAGAAAAAATGACTTCAAAATGTTGCATTAAGTTAGAGGCCAATAATTGATCTTCTTGAATGAAACAACTCCCTCATTTATATTTCTAAATGCATGCAACACCTGTTTTGAGGTCATAAAACTGTAACAAGCAGAATGTGGTGAATAGTATAGGGAAATTATCTAATGATCTATATATTTAAAATTTTGAATATAGTTCCATCTACACAGATAAGCAACAACCATGCCCATGTTAAAGGCACATACAGTAAAACTTGTCTGATCTGGACACCAATGGTTCCAAAGAAATTTGTCAGATTAGACAGCATTCCAGGATTGACATTTTCAACAACTGAATTTACCAAAAAGAACTGTAAGACACAAGATTAAGGAATACACAACATCTGGATTAAACAAGTTTTACTGTATTTATTATTATAATAAAAATCAAATAGACTTTTGTTTTTTCCTAACATCTGTATGAAAAAATAACTTTGGCATCATTGACAAAAATTAGTACCAGTAAATACCATATATTTAGTATTTGGCCCCTATCTGCCCAGCACATGAATTAAAATACTGGAAGCCTTAATTGATATGAAGATATACTACAAATACACTAGCTATCAACCCTATCAATTAAATATTTATGCAAGATTTAAGTTTTTTTTTTAATTGAGTACACTAACTAAATGTATCTATCTATCTATCTATAACATGTACTTGTATTTCTGTTTCCGTTTTATTCTGTCAATTCCCAAAAATATTCAGTTTTGGTTAATGATTTCATATTTAAAATCCCGTATATGTATTTTGGAAATGCCAAAGTTTATAGCTTAAAAAAAAAAAGAGAATGCTTTTCTTGTCTGATCCCCCCCCCCCCCCCTCAATCAATACATTGGCCTTTAAGGATGAAAACATGTACATGTTTACTAAGATTTGTTTTACCAACCCAGATATATGTAAATAAGCAAATGATATAAATCTGGCATTAAAAAAAATAAAGCATACATAGGCATAAAAAGTAATACAATCCAAAATAAATAGTTACAACCAAATGTTAAGTAAAAAAAAAAAAAAAATTCATAAACATAGGAAATGCTATTGGGATTTGTACAGTTAACATCTTAGGGAGGTGATTAACAGAGGGCTGGGGTTTTTTGTACCAGAAACAACAAATACTGGGTGGAGAATGAAGACGCTTACCACTGTTTTTTAAGCTTCCTAAAAATCAAACATATAGTATTCTCATATTTTTATACAAACATATGGTATTCTCATATTTTTATACATGTGTGGATATAAACTTCTTACTGAAGAAACTACTTCATGCAACTAAATACATATTATAATGCACATGCCTTGAATGAGTTAACAGTGTAGGGAAAAACAAGATTAGAGAATAATTGATAATCATTTTTACTGAGCTGGCAAGGAAATTATATACATTTACTGATAATTCTACATTGCATAAATCCAGCATACATTGAAATATGCTGTGAAAATTAAATAACTGTTATTTCAAAATTACTCTGTGACCTTGTGCACAGTGTCCTAACTACTTCACATAATCCAACTCATTACCAAGCAAACAAGGGGATTAACTACAGTGAGGTTTACATCATGATACACAATCAATCCTCTTAAAGCAGTATTAAGCCTATTTTTAATTCAACTATGTCTTGTGTAACAATTTATGAAAATAATTTTCAGAAGTATTTAAATATCATTCTAGTAAAACCAGTTAACAATTCATCAAAATTGAATACTACCTCAAATTTACAGTCATCAAAACATTTACCAGGGTAATAGTACTGTAGTTAGTAAAAAAGTTAAACCACATTCATAAAAAAAAAAAAAAAAAATCAGAATACTTTTTACATCTACTTATAAATCCCACTTCTATTAAATAATCATACAACATCTAAAGAGGGACAAAGAGTCACAAGAAGTTTAGATTATATGATTTTATTTCATATCTGGGGAAAATTATGTAATAGATGTACATGTAAATAAAAGGACAGATTAGTGGTACTAAAAGTTGGTCTCCTTTTGGGAAGACATTACTCTTTCCTTCAAATTGAATTTTTCTAATATTAGAATGCATCAATAAAATCCTTGACAAATTTAAACATCAAAGCGATACAATTACTGTGTTAATTTTCAAATTTCTCTAGTTCCTACCAGATATATCTCTCTTCAACCATCCCCACCCTTTTCCAGTGTTTACCTGAATTTAGCATCTACAACTTCAGACAGTACCAAAACAGACTACGGAAAATAAAAAGAGAAGGACCACTGATATAAGAAAACACAAAATAAAATCTGGTTAATACCAGCTTTCCATTTCTTGTGCACATTAGAACCTGCAAGATAGACAACAAAGCCAATCATATTTATTCATAAATTTCTTCCATGATGAATCTACCTTATACAAACTTGGATCCTATAATGAAAAAAAAAATATACCCTACTGGTCAATAAATAATTTTTGCCTGATTTTACCTTTGATTATTTTTGGAGGTGGCTTGCTAGATTTAGTCTTTGTAGAAAGGTCTCCATCATTGTCACCAAGATGTATCCCGGAGGAAGAAACCTGCAAATGCAATAAAACATTCCTAAGATTTCAGATGCATTCACAGCAAGCATATAATCCAGTTTAGCAGAAAAATCAATCTACCGTATTCTAATAAAGGCAATTATTTTAGATATATAGCTTTGAAACAATACATTTTTAAACCAAATAAATAGGAATCTCAGAAAAATTAATGCAATCATGATAGACCAGTAATTTCACCCTGGAAAATGTCAATATATCGTCAGGATACCACTAAACATAAACATGATATGTAAATGTTAGAAGTGTGTTATAAATGTAGAAAATCTAATTGGTATTCTGTGGAAAAAAAAGATTGGGCACATCAATTCTGGCCTGTATGAGAATTGCAGCCTTCACACTCTATACCCTTCATTTATCAGGTACTGCCAACAGATACTTAACAATAGAATTACGCAAACAACCCAGAAAAATAATTCTATCAACCACAAAAATGTATTATCATTCAATAATTTCTGACGTCAATACACATACAGAATTATTTTTAAATTGCTTTAAATAAAAGAGGTCAATATCAAATTTACAGTTCATAGATCCAATTTCATATACAAACTCTTAGGACTCCTTTTGCAGGCAAATTATCAATATTTCTACCATTATTACATGTCAATGCTCCAAAATTACCTTAATGTATCCTTTATTTATGTATAATGTATTGCTTTGTTGGAACCTTTTATAAAATTTTAAATCTCTATTTTTACAGCTGTTAACAGATATATCAAAATAAGCAAAATTTAACAGAAGATATGACAAGAACTGCATGTAAATAGTCTTAATGCATGTGATATATGTGATAAAGAAATCAGTCATGATGAAAAGCAGTGCAATTCAATAGTTAAATACTCATTCATTTTGGTAGCTATTTCATATGAAAAACAGTGACATGCTTTTGTGATTTTCGCAGAAAGTTACAGAATAAATTATGAATAATAAATTGCTCTCTGTTAGGAACTGAACACATGAAAAATATTAAAAATGTATTACTTCTCTACTATGTGTTGCAGAGAAAGAAGATGGAGCACATCGCTACAAAAGAGAACAATTAGAAGAGAATGAGAAAAGGGATCTAGGTGTTTTCTGGAAAAAATCTTCAATGCTATTAATATTCTCCCAAGGTCAAGAAAAATGCATAAAACTGCACAGAACACACATTTACAGGATTTGGCTAACAAACTTGCATATTACTGTTCATAAGTTTACAGGATCTCTAAATACTGTAAATGCAGTTTCTTTTTCTCAGATCTATACATTTAACAGAGAGAATGCACAAATTCAGGGTTACTGGCCATAAGGAAACATTAGCTTGACCTTACAAATGACTTATGTGTACCAGTGCATTGTACAGGTGTTTAATGTCTACTCACAACTTTTATATATCGAGGTTTATTATTTTTCACAGGTATTGGTGGCTGAAAATAAGCAGATAACAAAGGGGAATAAGCCAAAAATTGCCTTCTTAAGGGCAGATAATCAACAGTGTTCATTCATGGAAAATTATTTGGTACAGTAATCTGATCATTTTTGGAAAAAAAAAAAAAAGGTTTTTGAAATAATAAGTACTTTAAAATATTTTTTTTCTACAAGAGTACATGTACATCATTAAAAGAGCTTACATTATATAAATCAACTGACCAAAAGACAAGAGAGAAACGTTTTCACAATTCATTTTTGAGAATTCAAGAAATAAATTGTGCTTTTCTGGAATTTTCTGATGTCTGCAGGTAAGTTCAATCATTACATCAAAAGTGGAACTGAATAATTGAACTATATGTGGTCAAGCAATCCCCATGAGAATCACAGCCAGGAACACACTGATCCTTCTATTACGTGTGAGATAGATGCTGAAAAACCAGATCTGTCTATTTTTAAATAAGAAGAAACAACTCACATTTCTTCTGGCTTTATTCCCCTTGTTTTTCTTATCTAATTGTCTTTTTAGTTCTTAACTGTTGGGTAATATTTTTGTGGCTTAATGAAAATATATTGATTCATGGGTATTTGACTTCATGGTTACTGAAGTGTTGAGTTGTTATTTATTTATTTATTTGAATTTTTACATTTCCTGGGGGACATGAATTCATGGGTCTACTGATACCAAGAAAACAACAAAAATTAAACCTCCATGAAAATGAGAGATTTATGTAGTATGTTGACTTTGTTCCAAGCAATGTTAATAAATCATAAAATCTCAAAAATTTTATTTATAGAATGAAATCATGTTTGAAAAATGCACTATAGTATTTCAGATGGCTGCCTACTTGCAACTGAATGCTATCATCTCTTAATTATGACTTCTCTATTCTGCAACCTCTTACTTGGAATTGGTTAGCTATAACAGAATCTGATTCACCTAGTCAGACAGGTATCTGGTTAAAATTACACTCTTTTGAAAATGTGCAATAGAGAAATAAACAAGTTTGGATGAGTTATTGAGCTTTTAAAAGTGACTGCATGCAATTAAAGGGAAGAGTTTATGCTAAAAGAAAACAGATAATTGTATCCCAGTTGATCAATAAAGGTAATTAAATGGTTGATAGAACCATATTCACTGAACACACAAATCTAGAATTTATTTAATGGTACCATTTCATGGTCCTCAGATTAGCCTTTCAATTCAAGATCCATGCAGTTAATTAAAGATGTTTTCCACGTTGTTATCAGTCTGTTGCATCAATAATCTCGTAACTTTGGTACAGGGAAGAAATAATGTAACCAATACTTACATACATACAACGTCCCTGTCCAAAGGTTGGTGAGGAGTAGAGAGCTATGTTTACAGTTACTAACTACAGCTAGAGATACAAGTACAAACCTCCACCAGGCAAGCTGTTAATTCTCTGCTAGTACACAGCTAGATAGCTGAAGTTAGTAAGCTTGAGCATATTATTGCCTTATTGAAAGGAAACACTTACATTTGCCAAACTGTCCTGCTTGATAAATGGCTTTATTGGTGTGGTGGTCTTTTTGTCAATGCTGTCAGAGTTAAGGCCATGTGACATGGACCCGGTACCAGAGTCGGCTTTGCGTGGGTTAGACTGGCTGTCTAGGCTGATATTATCAGGGTCATCTTTGTCCTTGCTACCTCCAGAGTGAGAGCTGACATTACTCTGAACAGAGTATCCGCTATCCTTACTTGGCATTTTGACCATAGGATTACGACCCTTGCCATAATTTTGTAAAGGCTTTCCATTGACAGTAACAGTCCCAGACTTAGAATTGCTACCTACTTTTGAATCTTTGGAGTCCTTGTTGTTGTTGGTGCCATTTGACTGCTTCCCGTCCTCCTTTGGTGGTTTCCATTTGGTGCTGTCTTTGGCGACTTCCTTGTCAGCTTTGGCCTTGTCTGCTGCAGCCTCCTTTTTTAACTTGTCTTTTGCAGCTTCCTTTCTTTCCTTTTCTTCTTTTTCCTGTATGTATAATAATCATATCATAATCTTATAATAACCATTCAAATTGAAGTCTTTTTTAAACATTTATCAGCTAGGCATCATCCTTGTTTGAAAGAATACAGAAAAATCATATTGATGCATTAAACACTAAAGTACAGGTATCCCAATATAAAATTTCATGATATTTAAAAACACCTTTGTCCCAAATGTTTTAAAGCTAATTTTATCACCATATATATTTTGGGTGAAAAAGTCTCCAGAAATGGATAGAGATTGCAATGAGTAAAATTGCTATATGTTTATATGTACATATTTGTATACTGGTAAGTAACATTAATAAATTTGGCTTGGTTTCATTTCTTTAGTAGAATATATATTGTTACACTGGGTCAGTATTTTAGGCCAATACTTAAGTTACACTGGGTCAATATTTG
Source organism: Saccostrea echinata (assembly GCF_033153115.1). Lineage (NCBI taxonomy): Eukaryota > Metazoa > Mollusca > Bivalvia > Ostreida > Ostreidae > Saccostrea > Saccostrea echinata. The sequence goes on from NW_026889758.1 coordinate 20,914,042, forward strand.
AGGCCAATACTTAAGTGGTTACAAGGTAACCCCAATATTGGCCCTCACCTACCTCCTCCTTCTCCATCTGTCAAAATTTTATCAGATACAATATATCATCAAATACATATAAAATAAAGAGGACCACTAGGATACATAACACACCCTCCTGTAACTAAATGATGCATATCATTTTATGAATGACCCTGTCATTTGCAACTACATTGAAATAAAGTTCCTGTAACATACATGTACCTGACATTCTTTATAAAATACTGTGGAATCATTTTAATTCGTGGGGGTCAATGTTCATGGGCAAGCAAAATTTTACTTGTTCGTGGGGACGTTATTTCATGGGTTACTCGTTTATACGGTAGATTCAGTGAATCAATATGTTCACAAAATATAAGTTCGTGGAGATGTTAATTCGTGGGTAAGGACGACCCACGAAATCCACGAACATTGATCCCCCACGAACAATGATGATTCCACAGTAGCCATATAATGCCAAAAGGACATCAAATTGACCAACTTTTGGTTCATAACACCCCTCCCCCTATAAAGATCCAGGAACTAACCAGGTTTGATGGTTTTAGGCCTCATTGTGTGCAAGATAAGATCTGGACACAATTTGACTATGCATAGCCATAAATTTCTAAAATGAGGCTACAAAGACCTTGTTTTGGTCAAGATACATTTTCTCTCCAAGATGAATCAACTGACCAGGTTTGATGGTCATATAGGCCTAACTGTGTGTAAAATATATTCTGGACTTGATTTGACAAAGCTATAAAATTCCAAAATAAGATCACAGCCTACTTTTGGGTTGTGCAACAAGTTCTTCTGAGATGCATCAAAAAACCTAAGCCTCACAGCGTGAAAGATATCACATGAACATGAAAAAGCTAACAGATGAACCAATGGATGGGAAAGCCCATACCGAAATAAGGCCTGCCAATAGAAAGGCTTATAAAAATTGCTGATCATAGGTTCACTATATCACCAAATACATGTTCAGTTCTACCTATATTGGATACACTATAGCATCAACTACTTGAAAAACTTGGCTGATTTTAAATACCACATGTATTACTATGTCCTGCTGGCAGTGAAAAAGTAAAGAAATCAAAGTATTCTTGTGATTTTTGTAAACAAAACCAAGAATTATTCTGATTTTTGAGACATACCCTGTTGGTATTGACAGCCTCCTCTTCATAAGACATAGCTACAACAGCCAGCATCAAGTTGATGAGATAAAAGGATCCAAAGAAAACCACTATCACAAAGAACAAGACATTCCATGGACCCATTGCCCGAATAACCTACAAAATCATTAAAAAGATGTCAGTTCATGACATGACAAATATATCAAATCATTCTTCTACATTCCAACCATTCCTTTGTGCATATCTAACCTTATTGTACGTGTCTTCCCAGAAGTCCAGAGTGATCAGCTGAAATGAAGTCAACATAGCCCAACCAAAATGGTCAAAACTTGTATAGCCAAAATTAGGGTTTTCTCCTATGTCTGGAAGGCAGGTGTAACCACTCGGACATGATCTGTAAAAAATACCAGACAATTTTATATATAGGGACAGCAAAAGGTTACACAGCACTTTCACAATTCAGTCAGATGAATTACAGTATTTACCCTGCAGCCGAAGCATTCCCACATATCAAGTATTCCCCTTCTCCATCCTGGTACCAGTTTGCTTAAATTACAAAAAAAGTCATTATTGCAAGCTAATGAACACAGACTTTTAGTGTACTTTCAGTCTAGAAATACATGTTAAAACTACAAAAAAAAAAGTGATTTAAAAAAGAAATTGCTAGGTCTTTCACTCACTCACTCTTTCATTATCTGTCACAGTTTGAACACAAATGCTTTGAAAGTAGCTGCTGACATATATCAAATTCTACCTCTTTAACAATCTTGTATATTTAAAAAAAGATCACCATCTTACAAAGTGCAATATTCATAGAAAGTTCAATCATACAAAATACATGTATTATAAACACTAGTAGTGAAACTTCATACCATCATTTTTTATCCATTCATCATAGTAAGCTAAATATGACTTGGATGGTGTGGCATTGTACTCAGGGATATTTGCTACACATTTCTGTCGCAGAATCCCAACATACACCTGGAGTCCAAACAATGCAAAGATCATCAGACAAAAGGTGGTCAAGATGATCACTTCAAAGAGTAGCTTGAAAGCTCGGAGCAATGCACCCACTATTGTCTTCAATCCTGATAAAGAAACATATTCAATACATGAACAATTCATAGTATGCAAGGATTTGCTATGGTCTAAATATTTATACATGTAGTTTTATAATTACCTGGAACTATAGACACTGTTTTAAGAGCTCGTAATACTCGGAATGTTCGTAACATCTGAGGATTAAATACACTTCCATCATCTTCTCCTGTACTTGGCGATGATGTGAAATCTATGATAATGGTGACATATCTACAACAGAGAAAAACAAGCTTCTCAATTTTTGAAATACTCTTGAACTGTTCTACAATATTTCTTAAAGATATTTCTGGCTAAATCTAATTAGAAATTAAAGCTTTTTAAAATAATAATATACATGTAATACTATAATACAATAATAAAATAATAAAGTATTGCTCTTAAAATAGCTAATTAATTATTCAAAAGATGCTCATTAGGAATTCCTGAACACACCAATATCTATAATAATTTTTTTTTATTGTATAAAGCATTTGTCTTTGTATTTCAGTTCCTCATATATATTAAGGTTGATTGACTCTCTGATGAGAGATATATCTCTTCCATGGATTATTGAGTATTGTTATACCTTTCAGAATTGGTTCCTATATAAATCTTTACTTAAAAAAAGGTCTAACATTTGCAATGTTTTAAAGAGTGGTCATAAAAAAATTGATGTTTAACCGTGGAGTGAGATATTGGACTTGTCAATGAGATATTGGACTGCTTACATCACGCAGTTTGGTTCTTGGGTCCAACAAAACGCATGTTGCCCTCAAACCCAGTCAATTAATGTACAATACTCCCTTTAAAAATTTCATCTTCAAATTTGATTTCTTTCAAATGTTGCACCATAAGGCTGAAATTTGTCTCATTTCAGATATCATTGCACTAAGTAGTGAATATGTCACAATCTATGCAGTCCCTTCATTCTTGGTAAATAAAGATTCATCGATCATCATATAAGGTTTTTCTTTACTAATAATAAGTTTCCAAAAGAAATCTGTAAGTAAAGAATTCCTAGTGACCTAGTTCCTTAAAAACAAGATTAACCACATTTAATATTCTAAAAATATGATGCTAATTTAAGTCAAACTTACGCTGATATAATAACTACAAAATCTAGCCAATTCCAAGGATCTCGTAAATAAGTAAACTTGTTAATTATTAATCCACGAGCTGTAAGTTTTACAATACATTCCAAGGTATAAATTCCTAGAAAGACATATCTGCAAAGAGAGAGTAAAATAGGTTTTACAAAAATCATTCTAATACAACAATTACTGTACAGTACAGTATCCATGTCAGTAAGTCTTCTTTGCATTATTGAATCACAAAATAATACGATTTCATTAGAATGACATTCAATATATTCAATGCTAAATTTTTCAATGTTTTTTATTCAGTTTAGCTTCTTCCATGCTTTTGACTTTCAACAAAATTTCTATAAGTTTATTGTATTGTGAAAAAAAAAATACGTTGCTAGAAAACTTAACCACATCAGCATTTCTTATTATACATTACATTCATGTTCTCAGTAACATTATTTTTTTCAAGAATTCATATGGCCAATTTGTTACTTTTCACTTACTCTGCAGTTTCTGAGGCAGGGTCGTCTGGCATAGCTAAGAAGACACAATTACACAAAATTGTCAAAATGACTAGATAGTCAAAAAACTGATTTGTGGCAATATACACAGCCAACTTTCGAACAGGGTTCCAAGGCGTCAGACACCCAAGAGCTTTGGTGGCGGTGAAGCGGTGAATGTATTTGTTTGAGAAACGTGGTGCTATTGCTACAAATGTCTGAAAAAAAAAAGCAAACCAAAAAAGTTACAAATTAATAACAAATTAAATCCTCCCTTATCATGAAGATGATTTAAATTAAAACCTGTCAATAATCATATAACATCAACTTCCTCAGAAAAGATATAATTTTAAATTTCAAAATTCTTTGAAACATTTTCTTGCAAACATGGTTTAAATGACTAATTATCTATATAATAGACATATTTACTATAACAATCTAAAAAAAAAAAATCACTAAATCATTGGAACAAATTATTGATTTATACACAAATTGAGTCTATCCTTGAGGGGCTGGAGTTCTTTTTTCTTAAATCAACATTTTTTTTTTTTAATATAGAGTGTATGAAAGTTTTCATAATGCCTTTTTTTTATTATAATACTGTGACAAGTACTATCATTTAAAACTGAAAAGTTTAAAAAAATGTGTCAGAAAACATATCACTTATTCACTCAATGCATTATACCAGATATTATGAACAAGATTTATAATTCTAACCTTGTTTTTGTAAGAGTAATACTAATTCTTATATTTGTTTCAGTCTCTCTAGTACATAGAATATAAGGTCTAGACTCACATGGAAGATCACTTTTTTTTAAGGAAGCAAACCTCCTATTATCAAAGATATGATGAAGTAAAATCTATTTAAAAAGCAAATGCAAGGAGAAAATTAATTTCTTCAAAGTTATTTCTATCATCAAATTATATTTTTGGGACATTGTACTTTTTGAGAAAAAAAATATTATTCCAATATAACCAAGTGATCAAGTTTCACTGTAAAGTGAAAATCACCATCATATTTATTTAATTTAAACCTTAACAATAAACTATCAAATTTCTAAATGCTTAAAGATTAAATAATGTACACAACACATAGTGTGATGATAGGATCAGCATCTGTTACCCGCAATATCTACCCCATTCATCTTCCTGGGTGAATTCAGTCTAGGTCAATATCTCAGTTATTGTGTGTCTTTTCTAACCAATGAACATGATAACAAGGCAGATAAATTTTTATGGCTGGTTGCAACAATAATGCTTATCTTTGTTCAACATTTCTTGAAGAATTTGTCTTTTAGAAAAAAAAAATGTGATCTTCAAAATGACGGTATCAGAAGTTAATCAATCCTGGATATTCATTTCAACTATTACTAAACATTTTCTGCATTTGGATTGAAACATAAAGCCATGAAGATTAAATGTAACAGAAACCAGGAGCATTGTCCGAGATCTGCTTTGTAACCGTTGCATACTTTGTATCATTATGTGGGCCTTAGTAAGTCATTAATACGTGACCTTTTTGCACAGAATGTTGGGCTGAAGGATGTTAAAAATTTGACCCAACCACAGGAATATGATTTTAAATATAAATCTATCAAAGACAAAATGATTACTATTTTCTCTTTACTATTATGTTACCTTATACATGTGCTATTATTTTAGATGTGAATTGTTCACATGTATTAGCCATGACACACTCTATGTAACTCAACCAAAGACTTTAAAAGGCACAGGGCATATTCCTATAAGTCATAAAGAGGTATTGAGATTGTTACATTTTTCCCAATAACTTTTAAGCTAATATAAGATATCTCACAGATATTTAAAGCCAATTTAATTTGCACTCCAATTTTATTTTTTTGGCCTCAAGGTTCTTCCTTTTAGTCACCAACAATAAACTATTAGCAGAATATAAATAAGAAATTCATTTCTTTTTAACATTTACACAGTATGTACAACACAATGCTTTTATGTATACTTTTAAATGACCCCTAAATCCATTAAACAGTGTGGTGAAGCCGTAAGACACATTAAAATTAAATTGCTGAAGTGTCCAACCTTGACCAAAGACTTGGTTCAACAGTTTCGATGGATTTTTATTTGGAACAGAGCTGGTATAACTACATAAAAACTTCAATCACCCGCTAAAATGGTGACCAATAAGAGGATTAAGCCTTTACCTAAAGATCAAATACAGATTTGCAATTGTTTCAACCTAAAGGGTTTAGTGAAACTTTATGTGTAAGGTGTACTTTAAAACAAGTGCATGGCTCCAAGAAAAAAGAATTTTTTTAAGTTGTAAACAAATCCTAGATAATCCATTAATCACAATCATTAAGATACCAAACCAAATAGAGGAAAATGCCAAGACTAACTAACAGTCTTCTCCAACATTATCAAACAACAGATTTTTCCAGAAATTCTTTGTTTTTGTTGAGTGTACTTGAAAATATATCTTTTTTTAATAATACTAATAAACTGTATAATTAAACTTCAGGCAATCATCATTTTGATTATATTTCTTGATATATTATTGAAAGTCTAAATTCAATATAGAAATTTATTTCATTCTTTTTGATATATACATACAGTCAAATCCCGTTATCAAATTTGAGGGGGCCAAGATTAAACTTCAAGATATCCAAGGATACTAGATAACAAGGATTAAAAAGTAAAGAAAAGTGGTTAGGACTGCCACATACTTCGAATATCCATGATATTTGATATTTTTTGTAATTGTAAAAAATCTAGTTCTCTGCAATTACATAATTTTTCCTTAAAAAATTGAATGTGTACAATCATGTTTTATGTATCTTGCTGTTAACTGTTTTATGAATAAGATATTGACAATCTTTAATCCTTTTTTTTTTCTACACAGAAGAATGTTAAATTTCACTATCTTTGACTTGCAGCTGAGTAAAACAAACTTTGTTGAGACAATTTACTTTCTATTACATCAAATACAACAAGGGTCTACATTTTCATAACTAATGTTGAGTAATCGATGAGAAGGAAGGGAGAAAAATCAACAAATCAGCATAAACAATTACAAGTTTTACGCAGCAAAATGTTCGGAAGAAATGTGGTAGAAATATACCCGGGTTCTCAAGTTGCAAATCAAGACTTAAAGGGTATTTAAATAATTTAATTGCCGATTTTTATCTGCAATTTGGGTATAAAAGCTGTGATTTGATGTATGTAATTGACATTTAGTACAGATCTTGAGCAGATATCTATTGAACTTCAAAATTGGACTGATGATGGATACACTGAAGACAAAAGAAAAGCCATTGTCTCTCAAAAGAGCTTGCAATTATCAGATCAAAGACATAACCTTATACAAAACTATGTGAAGAAATGTATTGTGTCACTGCAATAATAGGGGCATCTTGAGATCACCAAGTTGCAATACAATTATGATTATGGAGCATAACGAATCCCTAAATCGGCTCCGTAAAACATAAAAATTACAACACAGAACAGAATTTTAAATGTAAATTCAATCTCCATGTATGTACATTTGACACAGGGAAATAGTACCAATAGCCTGGCTGTTACGCTGTAATCACACCATCAGGAGATTTGGGTTATAGTCAGAACAAAAACTATGACTTGTAAGCTTTGATCTGACAGTCCTACAGAACTAACAACCAATTGTTATCCTGATTTGAAACAGAGATCCAGAGTCAAAGGGTGCAGTGTTCTAAAGAAAGAAACGAACATCACGATGTCTTACATACAATAATAAAATAAAATGACAATAACGATGATGAATCTAAATTTAATCTCACTTCCACCAGGGACATACATGACAATGTCCAAGTCTCCAAACATGGAGGGGGATACACTTCACTGAGAAAAATCAAAGTGATATGATGGTGATTTAAAAAAGAAATTAATCACTTGGGTTATATGATAATAATTAAGATGCTATCTACTTGGTTTGAAACCTCAGAATGAATTCTTTTTGACATGCAGGTACATCATTGAATATAATCTCAGCTACTTAAGGTCAAAGGAATATTTGTATGAAAACTTCACAAACATAATAAATTAATAATAAGCACACACTGACAACTTTTTTGGACATGTAGGTACAGCATTTAATGTACTGTTATATATTTGTAGAAGAAACTTAAAAAAAATCTATATAATATAAACAATTCTACTGGCCATCCAGAGTAGTCAACTGGTATGAAAATTGTTTATCATGATAAAAAGTACTGAAAACCAATTAGTTTCTATTGAAATTGAGAACATAGTGTTTCAATTAAATTAAAGAATTTCATGAAATTTCCAACTTTTACAGGAAATACTCAAAAGCTAATCACCTGACATAAAAAGTGTGAAATTCCAATTTGGTTTTTTGGGAAGGACATAATCAACTCATGTCTTAGCTTAAGATGGAATAGCAGCTGGCAGTTATTGTTCAATTATCACACTGGATATGTCTACAGATAGTAAATGTGGATATTAAATTCAGCACAAAAATCGCTTCCCTGTTGTTAAGGGTGAAGATGTATTCGCATTAGGAATGCTTTGGTATGAATATGTTTAGGAGTTAGTCAAATGATATAATTACACAACTCTTAGGACATTATGTACTAAATTCATGAAGTTGTTCTAGCTGAAACATCCAATTTTTTTTCAAGCATTAGTAGACTTTAATTAAATAATCTGAAGAAAAAAAATCTCCCTTTTCCCCCACCTAATCTACTTCCCTCAATATTATTTATGAACAGTTTAGAAGTGGAATAACCTAAATTATTTCATGATATTCTTTTACATTTTGACATATCTGCATGGAAATGAAAATGATCCACACTCTATAAGCAACACAAAAGAATGCACCATATTGTGTTAATAATATGTAATATATCTGTGATATCAATTTTAGTCAACAGTTCTGCTATCTTTACTAAACACTTGGGACCTTTCACACACTCTAATGCTTTAGTGGAGTAAATAACCCCCTTGAAGTCCATCTTAATAAGTTCAACTGATAACAAATACAAAATATTACCAATAAATCTCTGAAATCCAGTTATTGGTATACATTATATCCCATTTGCAGTTATTTTTGTATGCCCAAAGAGAGGAATATGCCCAAAGTAAATTGAAAATATCAAGAGAAATGTAAAGAAAAGTGTAGTTATTATTCCAATATTAAATGACAAAACCAAAGAGTTTGGTAATGAACTGTCAATTTAAAGAAGATGACTACTTTAAGAATCTATACATGTAAATATTTTTCAGGCTTTCTCATTTCTAAAAATACCACTGGGTAGCAGCTTTCAAATGATATCCTAATTTCTTTCTGCATTAACAATGACAAAACAGATAACAAGTATCTATCTTTAAACATTCTTTCTCAATTTGCCCAAATGTCAATTTGATAATCTTCACAGGCCCTCCCACTAATTTTATTTTGCTCAAAAGTACACTTGAGAATCCTACTTATCTAAATCTCTGAGAAAATGATTTTAAATTCCCTCAACTCTTTGTTACTCAATAAAAAAAGGTTTTCTAAATACTAATTAAGTCTCTGCTATAGCAGACAAGTATAAAGAAAATTCAAGTATCCAAAAATCATTTATGTAATGGGACTCACGTAGAAGATATACCAATATATATTTAGGATTTTAAAATCTCTTTGACACCATTTTTAAGTAAGCAATCACAAAAAGAATTCCTCAGAAAATGAACCAATAGGCAACAAAACCTACTTGTATGCAATGCACAGATCTATTATATCTACCGGTATATATCCTCTCAAGGATTTATTCAGTGGTGCTTAAATTAATAATCACTGATCTAATCAAATTATAAAAAGGGATGTTACTCTCAAGTTACTGAATTTTTGAAAACGCTGTCTTCAAAGTTTGATTTATAAGAAAAGTTACTGGAGCATTCTGTACTTTCTTCCAACAAAATATGATAGAAAGATATAATTCTTAATTTCTTATCCATTTTCAAAAGTCCTCCTTCTAAGTGGCCATTTTCTATTTGTTTTACTGTTGGCCAAACAAGTCCACTCCACTGAGTAAATCAAACGCTTCAGCTTGTGACTGCCTAAGAACCCTTTAACCTTCTTCAATTTTTAAACTCTCAAGCCCAATGTCTGTCCTGTAGAGAAAGTCTGTTGTTACAATGTTTTCAATTATATTCATTGAATTTTTAAGTCAACAAATTGTATTTGTCTGTTCATCTGGTCAATACTTTTGATCAATAGCGTTACTTGAAACAGACCATGTTCGGATTATTCATAAACACACATACAGTATACCTTGTTTCCATGAATTGTGTGCTGACAGCAACTAACACAGAACAAGTTTATGTTAGTAACAGAATGTGTAGTAAGAAAACCAAGATTCTATAGAACAGCAACAAAATAAAGGCAAATGAATTTGGCAAGTAATTTATCTCCATAAATAGTCTTCCATGTGTTTCTCCATGGGTAGATCAGGAGAAACAGGAAATTTCCCACTGCCAGTTGTTATTACATATTCATGAGAAATCTTTATTTGATGTAATTGGAGAAATGGCAAGTGAAAAGATGCCTTAATTAGAAATGAAAGTACTAAAGTAGAATTCAGGGAAGAATTGCTACTTTTCAGTAACAATAAACAAGTCAAGTCACTTTTCATTAACTGAATAATAAATATAAAATCAAGAAAATGCATTTTTAATCCCTTTTCTAATGAAATTACAAATCTGTGGGCTGTTGAAGTGGTAAATAACATATTTATATCACACAGATTACTGGATGCAGTTGCAGGAAAGGTATCTGATAGTTATTTATATATTGTATAGATTTCTGGACGAAGTTGCATGAGAGGTATAATTAGATTTTGCTGACAGATATCATATTTATATTATATAGATTTCTGGTTGCAGTTGCACAAAATATATAATTAAGTTAAGATGACAGTTAGGGATGTGTGATTTTATCAGTATACCGGTATATCGTGATTTTTAATTGCGTGATACGTATCATGATATAGAGACTAAAATACGGATATTTCAGGTCATAGTTATAAACCCCAGAAATTATTCATTTATTTGTTCAATCTTTCAAATTACAATTACAGGAAGTTTAAAAAATGTTGAAAACTGTAAAAGAACGGCATCCTAGCATCCAAAATTGCTTGATATTATGTAAATAGAAAAAATGAAAAAAGTGAAGTTATGTTTTTTCCTGCATATTTTTAGAAAAAATAAGAATATTCATTCAAAATCATTGTAAAAATATCATGATATTATCGTGATATTTTGGGAAAAAATCGTGATATACCACGATACAAAATTTTTGGCGATACCCATCCCTATACTGACAGTCATCTTCAGATTAATAATAATATCAAAGAAGGTTGATGGTATATTCATAGTACCTATCAAAATAAACCAATAAACTTCCCTTATTGTATACTTTAAAACTTCATGTTTAACTGTGATGATTTAAATGTGTAATTTACATGTAGGGAGAGGGCGTAATAAGTTTTCATAACTTGTGCCCAATCCCATTGTATTTATAAATTACAATAAAATATGTTCAAACCAACTTCCCTAACCCAAATCAATTTTTGACTGAGTACTAATATCATATCATATAAGCTGTTTTTAAATTTCAAGAAGACAAGAGCCATAAAGAGAACTTGAAAAAGAAATGTTCTTCTCCATGGTTTTTCTAGAAGAGGTAAAATTGAAACAGATAAAAAAGGAAAAGAAGTTTAAACTCCACCAATTTCACCCCTCCAATAAATCTATCAACACCCAGTTTAATATTCTGAAATTCAATCAACCTTGTAATAGACACATTGAGAATCAATGGGACATGATTTTAGTGATACTAACTTCCTGCATACAAATTGATCTATGCTCTCCTCATCTGGTTCTTGCTGTGCTAATTTAATGGAATTTATTACCAGTTAATTTTGCTTCAATGAAAAAAGAAAACTTCAGGGAAAAAAAATAAATATCATTTGGAGTGAATTACACATGCTGTACTGCATGAAAATTAATTTAATGTAGATACCTGAATTTTTATTTCTGAGTATTCCTACAGATTTAGTGATTACCTATTATACATTTACATCAGTTTTTTAGTTTTATTCACATAAAAAAAACTTACATTTAAGCAAGCCCAGGATGAAAAAGGAATTTTAAAATTAAAAATTTTCAAGACATTTCAAATCCAAGATTCAGCCTCACCACTTATTTCAAAAGTCAAAGTGTACTGATAAAGTCCACTGTATAGTTACTTAATTGGTATTGAGTAATTTTTACTATTAAGTACAAATACAATAATTATATGTAGGTAAGGGACTATTCTGAGCCAAAGTAAGAGTGTTATATTGATAACTTTAGAGTACTTTTATCTGATCCCCATACCAGTTGTAAAGATGCCTTCACCACCTCAGTAACATGTGTCAGACATTGCTAAATATGAAGTTGGCATTGGAGGCAGTAAATATTTTCCACTGGGTAGTGATTTAATATCGCTAGATATAAAGGATTTGTTTAAATATCTACATTCAGCTTCAATGAACTTGTATTGAAACACAATAGCTTCTTATTACTTGAATGGACGCAGTTGAAAAAACAACAATTGCTTCTTGCATTTGTCATTGTACATCCAATACAAAACTTGACAATCATAGGGTCAATTTATTGCTTCATATAAAATGTAATTATGTTTGAAAATAATTTTTATTCAATTTATGCTAACAGCTAGTATCGCTTATAAAAATCAGATTGTTGGGACGATAAGGCCCTACAGAGGTATGATCTGGGTTTATCCCATAAAGGTTTGTGTCTTACGACTGTAAATCTACTGTACAAATCTAGGTCCCCTGCTTAAGCCACAATACAATTCTTCATGCTATGGAAGCTTTTTTACATGCCTGATTGAGGTATTAGCCGTTGAATATTATGAAATCATTCTTTAAATCCACTTAATAGCATTTGTTTACAAGGTCCTTATTTTATTTATTTAAAAATTGTGACACTAGGATTATCTTAAAAATTTAAAATAATCTTTGCCTTAGTTTAATATTTGTTGCAAAATTTTTAGGGTTAATTAAGACATACTTTTATTTTTAAGTCATGATAGCCAAAGTCATAAAAGGGATGGGGTGGGGGTGGGGCATTCCCCCTAAGAATATTGTTGGTACTCAAAAGAGTTGACAAGAACATGATTTCAACACTTATTCTCTCTTCTATGCCCATTTAATTATTTTGCTTCCTCATATATATATATATATATATCGATTATGAACAACCTGCATGTTTCAAGTAGATAAACTGTACTGGATTCAAGCCTACCTGTGAACACCACATGTAAATCCAGTGGTTTACTGAAATCTGAGAAATTACCTTGTCTTTGATATATTTATCAATTTCCTCCAAGGGTTTTCCATAGTAATCAACAGTGAACACCTCCGAAAGTTCATCAGGCAAGATATTCCCCTCCTGTAGCGTGGGATCTCTTGTCTTCCTAGCCTCCTCTTCATCGTCTTCAAACTTTAATTCACCATCAACCAGATGTGCGACGGCTTTGCCATTGTTCTTGTCTAACTTCCTTTGAGCATCCCTTTCCTTCTGAACTTGGTCCTCCCATGACCGTTTATCATACAGTCGGAAACGAGGTCCAGTTTCTTCCTCTTCGTCCCCCACTCTAGAACTTTTAGCGGACGGAGGGCGCCATGACGGCGAAATTCGTCCGTCTTTTCCCTGTGTTCCATTCTGATCAAAGGGACTTAGATGATTTTTGTCACCATCTTTTCCCTTCATTTCCATTCAATTAATATGATTATGTGTGTAATTTCCTCCTCAACCTCCGTAAAACAGTGACTTAACAATCACCAAATTCCGATGGATATTATGCTCGTCACAAAATTTCGTCATAACGCCAAATCCTTGCAGAGTTCTAAGTTCATTTGTCTGATCCACGTCAGATCTGAAAATAAAGAAATTCGTACAACAATCCTATCTAAACATGATTTTCCTTTTTAAAAACTTTTTCTAAATCATTTTAAAATACAGTTGCGAACGACATCTATAATGTATAAACTACTTGGATTATAAAACCCTTTTGTTATAAGTTGAAAAAGCATGGACATCGATTCGTTTAAACAACACGGTGCTGCTTACCTGGTGGCTTCAGAGACAGAATGCACTGGTACACAATATATACTGAAATCAATTATTCACTATGTTCAATGGCATTTTTTTCACAATAAAGACTCGTCTTTGGAAAAAATAACATGGCAATGAAAGGAATCGATTAAAGACACAGTATTGTACCCGTAATAGTCACAAAAACACCAAAAAGTTTCTGACTAAAATATCCACAAGAAATTTGAAACTTTTACCAAACTTTAGAAAGAAAAAAGGTCCAGTCCTACATTTAATGTCCACTTAATCCGAGTATTGTTCTGAAAACTGTATTGACTCGCAGCACACACAGCAACGGCACCGAACCTATGACGTATGTACAACAGTGCATTCACCAACGATCCAAAACAGTCTTGTTATGAAATCACGCAAGAATGGTTGCAGTTTCAGAAAATTTCAATAGAGAAACGGAAAGAAAATGACTTGCTTTCTACAGTTATCTTCTGTTTTCCACTGGTTTTGTTGGTTTTGCTTAATCCGTTCTTTTTAAAATCTACACGACTATAATTTCACAATGCCTTCGCCAATAAATAAATAAGGTTTAAACTTGTTCCTCGCCAAATGCCAAATATACCTAGGTCGTATACAGGCATGGTCCATTGAACTGCAACTGTCTAATAGCCAGTTATTATCATTTTTTTGAAATTCTATATCCACATTACACACCGACTGCGATTAAATATCTTGCACTTTCTCGTTCAAGTGCGCCTAACTGTAAGTAAATGAATTTTAATTATTCTGAAAAAATTTGACACCCACTGTGACTTAGGTAATTATATACAAACATAACAATGCCAAAATCAAAAACCAATGTTCAATGCGATCAATATACACCGAGTAACAAAGGGTACAAATGAAGAATAATTAATATAGCTTTTAAGACTTCGGTGCCCGTGTAAGAAGGAGAAAACAGATTATATATACATGTATATAATAAAATAATGTGTAAAAATGTTTCCTACACACTAGAAAAATGACAAAGTCATACAGGGCCCCGTAATACATTTACATTAACGTATAACAATAACCTTGCGTGGTCTTTTCACATTGACCTTTCATCAAATGACCCCAGAATCTATAGGGGTCTCTTTTAATTGTGTAATGATAATAAGTCTGCATGTTGAAATACTCAAATTTTGTACCTTATGAATGTTCACGTAAAAAAAATGAACCATTTTGACCTTGACATTTAAATGAAAGACCTCAAAGTCTGAGGTTAGGTTCTCATATCATTGTTCGCCCTTAAAATAACTACATTTGTACAGGTTTAGAACATGTATTTGATTTCTATAATCAAATCGACCCTTCTGTTTCATATACAACGTTTTAGCTAAGGACATATGTCCTACCAGTTTTTTCTTAGAATACAAAACTGTTAAAATTTCAACTTTGTTAGCTTCAATGACATTAACACGTTAGTGTGTTTTCTATTCAATTATTTTTAATTTTTTCTATTTTAGCAATACGGTCTAAGGGAGGATGGGGGGGGGGGTGTACCACAAAATTAATAGGGTTTAAATGATTACGTAAATAAATTACATAAATAACGATGTTTCGACCCCCCCCCCCCCAGTTATAAACATTAATTTATAAAAGTTACAGTCAAAAGTAAATAGATATATGTCTGTGCTGCTGGTTTTGGCCAAGTCACAATAAGGATTAATGAGGAAAAAAATCTTCGATCTAATTAAAACTTAAGGCGCACGTGGTGCACAAGAGCTTAATTAATCCGATGAACGAAAGTACGTGTACTTTAACAAAGCAGATGTTCAATTGGCATTAATTAGCACTTTTCTCCCCCAGTGCATTTTTTAATGCGAGTTTACAGTGTACTGATCATTACTGCAACCAACAGTTACCTCCTTTAAGACTAAAGTTTTCTTGTCATAATGAGTATGAGATAGCATTTGTACACATTGAAAGTCACAAGTCACCGGCTTTTTACGCTTAAAGAGTGTAAAGTTGAAAATTTAGTAAATACGAACAACTAATCTTCAACAGCTGATCAAGTGAAAATAAAATACATGTATAAATACAGACAAGGCGTGCGCGCGTGCGCGTGTGTGCGCAGTGGAAAGGGGCGGGGTATTTCTAAATTATTACAATAAAAACACTTTTCTTACATGTATGTATAAGATTAAAATAATAATCCTATATATAGAAGTTTTTATAACTACTTCTGCCCGCCCAACTCCTCATATTAATCTGGCCAACTACCTCAAAAAACGTTTTTTATCCAGGAACAATTGTTTGATATTTATATATATCTATATCACATTATTATTTATGAATTCACCTGGCTGGTTTAAAGCAATATGAGCTGCATTTTTGAGAATTTTATTTTGCTGTCAAAATGTGTTATTATGATACATTTGTATATAATTTATTTTTTTTTAATGATCATTATCAGGGACCTGTCATTATATAAGATATCAATACTGTACAGGATGACAATAATGTAGTTTTGCTTCCATCGCAAATATGATCAACAGAAGTTTATAAACGGTCTTTTTTTCTATCATTGATATAGTTAACAACAATTTTGCAACAGAAATTTCCGACATCACAGTTGCAACTCATATTGCTTTAAATATGTAAGATTTCAATCCGTCTTTACTGAAACATTTACATTTGAAACATTTTATTCACTTTATGGCCTCACGTGAGGCTTAAAAGTACAAAAAGAAATAAATCAAGAATGAAAAGGTAACAAATGAACAAAGGATTAACATATATACAATATTAATTTTGAGGTTTTGCAATTGTCAGTCTACACCATTCATTGTGGAATGCCGATCCCGATGTATTTTCATAGTATTTAAATATGACTTTGTGTGGTAACTGAATATCATACAGTTTCAAAATACTGTATCATGAGCTCAACGTGTTTCCAAAAATCCTCCAAAGGAGATTTCAGTCTGTCTTTACTGCAATTGTCAGTCTACACGATCCGTTATAGAATACCGATCCCGATGTATTTTCATAGTATTTAAATATAAGTTTGTGTGGTAACTGAATACCATACAGTTTCAAAGTTACACTATCATGAGATCATAAACATGTATAAATGCTAATTATCAAAATCCTGCCTCTCAAACTTCAAAAGTCATAATTGATAATTTAAATTAAACTTCCCGGTGTATTTTTTGCAAAGAAGGTCAAAGGTCAAGTGGATTTTTCATAATGTCTTATGAAAAACAGTGCAGATGATAAATAGCATAGACAGATATTGGATGTGACAGACGGACAGACAGACGCCAGGTAAAGTGATCACAAAATGCCGCTCTGCTCTGCAGGCGACACAAAAATTACAGAAGAGTTTCCTTGATAGCAGGCTAATTACAAAATGAGGAAAATTTATGAGGTTGACATTTGGCATGTCAAAATAATAATGGACACAGATGAATCGTTCTTACTAACATGTATAGCTCTATTTAAAATATTTAAAATATTTTGAAAACATAGCCCAACAATAAGAAAATTAAGGTCAGACAGAATTTATGCTACCATTGTTCTTACTAATAGATTTTTGTGCATGAATTTTGATAAATAAATCTTGTATAATTTATTTGAAACTGAGCTTAACGCTCTGAGAAGGATGGACATGACAAACATCAAATACATGTATATGCCTCAGTCATGTTTATATATATATATCTATATATATATCTATATATATATATATATATATATATATGGCTTTCTAAGAAGGAATGATATATATTGCTGTTGTGATTTCTTATATCACAAAATTAATATTACTTCATATGAGACAAAAATATAGTTCATGTTTTTCAGAAACGTTTCATATGATATATATGAATTGAATGTGTAAAAAGAAACAAAATCTTCCTTGCAGATTAAGGAGACTGGGTGGTCAAAATTCAAATACGATTATTCTACTCTTAAAACACCCCCCTTTCCAGTTATAGTAATTAATGCAATTTATTCATACAGAGCTCTTCTTTCCAGAATGTTTTTTAAAAAATCTCCGGATCCTCCTACACGATGATAGAGGCAGAATATACTTAGACGTCTACGGTCCTCACTTCGTTGAAATCCCGACTTTTCAAAAAAAAAAAAAAACAAAAAAAACAAAAAAAAAAAAAAACTCTAGAGGTTAGTCACTTTCTGGCAAACTAAATGTTAATGTAGCTCAATTTCATTGCAGTTTCATTGCAGTTTTCATGATAAGGTAAACGACTGTAGTTTTTCAATAATGAATAAATAATGAAAGAAAGGAAACGCAGGAATTCAAAACGTAAATAAGCTAAAATATTATATTTAGCGGGGGAGGAACCAGACTAAGTCACGTGATGCCAAGCGATATATATGTTGTTCTCTTTCAGTTGATAAGCAAAAAACTGTACATCTAAGGAATAACTGTTTGGTTTTGATGTGTTAATTCCTGCACATACAACATTTATACAATTTACTAAAAAAAAAAAAAACAAACAAAAAAACCCGCATATTTTTATGATACGAGTAACAAATCGATCTCCCTCCTCCCACCCCACTCTCAAAAATACCCCCCCCCCCCAAAAAAAAAAAAAAACGAACAAAAACAAGCAAACAGATTTGGTAATGTGAAAAATAAAACAACATTCAAATAGGCGAAAATCAATATTTTATCGCTTTCTTCTGTGTGTGTGTGTGTTAAATCAAGACTTCAATTTTTAACAATAACGTCTTATACGACATATAACAATGCAAGAACGTATTTCCAATAATACAATTCTCGTGTCTGTATTCTCTGCTGTAGGCAAGCCCATAGCAACGTTTATCAAAGGGGGGGGGGGTCAAAAATTTTGACAAGCCAAAAAAAAAAAAATCCCAAAACACCCCCCCTCCAAATCTATAAACTAACCAAATTCAAAAATCCTAATTCTGGAAAGGAGGGGGAGGGGGTTGCAGAAGGTGGTGCTAGGAATTTTTTCTAACTTTTTGTTAAAATTTCTTTTTCAGTGCAAAAATCTACCAGCATTACTATACTGCGACAAAAAGGGGGTGGGGTGGCAAGCAACTTTTAATTAATAAAATTTTCATATTAAAACAACAAAAGACTTCTTCAAAAAAGGGGGAGGCACCCCCTGTTCCCTTTCCCCCTTTATACTATGGACCTGTTAGATTAGGATTCTTTTTTTAACTACTTGAATTGTTATAATTTTATGAAATTAATCCAAGGGGACAGGCTACTAGTCTACTACTAATCCAAGGGGACAGGCTACTAGTCTATTACTAATCCAAGGGGACTGACTACTAGTCTACTACCTCTTTTGCTGGATTTACCCAAGGTTATATTGAAATTACATAATCGCATTTAAAAAAAATATTAAAAAAACACACACACACAAATAATTACAAAAAAATTTTGCTAAAGCATATTGGGGGGTGGGGGAGGGTGTCTAGACCATTGGATTAAAACTACTTGTAATTCAGAATGTAGAATATCACGAGAAAAAGTACAGACAAGTACCATATTACTCTGACAAATGACCTTCTACAAAGGTGATTTAAAAATCGCAAAATGCTTAACACACTACATCAGAAGGACTAATGGCTGACAACATTCTATTAATGGAGGTTTAATGATTTGGAGATTTACTATATATACTTGATTTTGACAGCTAACCAGCTGTAATGCAAGATATCAAGACTTGATAATGTCAGAGCACCATGTCTGCAAACAAAATATTATATATTTATACCTAAGACTTGCAATTGTAGGATGAAATTTCTTGAAGTTGTTTAAAAGAATGTAAAAAAATGTTATTCAAAAATGCCATTATTACATCACAACTCTTCTAGAATCTGGTGTTTGTATCCAAAGTTCCAGTGGAATTTATAGGAACCACAATTGGAACCAAGTCACTTAGTGTCTTCTTTGAACATACTACTTCCTTTAAAGGAATACTCTATACTTCTGATAATATATACTTTATCAAAGTATGTCCAAAGGATATGCATGCCAGCTATAGGCTCCTAGGAAAGTCCTAATTCAGATTGGTTGATTCTTATAAATTTGGCAGAAATTTATTAAGAAATGCAGTTTGAATATTGTTAATAATATTACTTCTCAAAAATTGATTTTTTTTTGGTCCCTCTTCCAGACCAAGAATTTTGGTTGGATATTGTTTATACATACAGTATATAATTGTATCAGTTTTTGATTTTGATGAAAGGTGTTGCCATGGTTACTAAAAATAGAAATTTCTGTGAAATATTTTGAAAACACTACTCCTACAGTTTTGGTGTGATTTCAATATAACTTGGCACTCAAGTAGACTATACTAAGATACATAATCTGTGTATACATTTTTTATTTCAATGAATGGTGTTTCCAAGATTAGCAAAAAAGAAATTTCAAAATGCTACTCATTCTACATTTTTGACCTGATTTCAATATAACTTGGCAGAAAAGTACACTATACCTAGATACATATTAGTTCTGTGTATCTATTTCTGATTTTGATGAATGGTGTTACCAAGGTTACTAAAATTAAAATTTTTTATAAAACACTTTCAAAACATTACGTTTCAGGCAATTCGGTTTGATTTAAAAAAAAACAACAAAAAAACAATGAAGACAATTATGTATCTCGGTGTAGTCTACTTGCATGCCAAATTATATTAAAATCAGACCAAACTGTAGGAGAAGTAGTGTTTTGAAAGTATTTCACAGAAATTTATATATTAGTAACCATGGCAGCACTTCATATCAAAATCAAAAATGGATACACAGAATTATGTATCTTAGTGTAGTCAACTTGTGTGCCAGTTATATTGACTAACAGACTAAAATTGTATGAGGATGGAGTAGCATTTTGAAAGTATTTTACAGAAATTTCTATTTTTAGCAACCATAGCTACACCATTCATTGAAATCAAAAGCCAAAAAAAAAAAAAAAAAAAAAAAAGAATTATGTAGAATAGTGCAATCTACTTGTTTGCCAAGTTATATTGAAATCAGACCAAAACTGTACCAGGAGTAGCATTTTGAAAAATTGTTTACAGATGTACAGTCAGCTTGACAGACAGATGGACGCATAAGCTCTTTGGTGTCCGACCAGTAGAGCTAATAAAAAATACAATTTTTGAGAAGTAATATATTCAAACTGCATTTCTTAAATTTCTACCAAATTTGTACAAGGGCCTTTCTGGCATGAAACTTTGATTTGGGGGCAAAGTCTTTTTTTTTTTTGATTTTGTGTTAATAAATTTCACTAATTCACAATTTTTTATCTATAAGTATCCAAAAAAAAAATATCTCTTAGCATTCCTTATAAATTGTAATGGTGATAAAAGAATCAATCTTTCTTAGCATAATGGATTTTAACAAGATCATTATTTATTCATTCATTCATTTATTATTGAAAATCTCAAAATTTCCCTCTGAATTTAAAAATCTAATCAATATTTGTTATAAGTACCATAGATTTATCATTTTTAATCAGTGGTCATGGATACTTAAACAAAGCAGTACAATATGATCTCCAAGAGGGGGAACTCTAAACACAATAATGTATTAATTAAACTTTTCAGAACACCAATATATTAAATCTGACCCATTGTTAAAACAGTCTATGAAAATGAAATGTTATAAACACTACCTATAGTTTACAAAGCTTATCTGCTTCATACTGCTTTTTATGATAAATGAATGGTAATGTCAAAGCATGCTAAATATAGCCGATTGATTGATTGTATGTTGTTTTACATCCCATTTGAGAATTTTTCACTCATATAGAGAGGTCACCATATACCGGGGAAGGGCTTCAAACTTAGACCTTTACTCAACACTCAGGGCCATTGAGCAGCGAAGGTACTTTATCGTGCCAACGGCCACCGTGACACGGGGTCTTGGTTTTTAAGGTCTCATCCAAAGGACTCGCAACTTTCATTTCAAAGTGCTGAGCGCTTGGCGAAGGAACAGTTGCTACCTATTTTTTATCGACTTGGGTCAGTCATAGCCGTGATTCGAACACACGACCTTCCAATCACGGAGCAAGCGCTCTACTGACTGAGCTACCGTGACGGCCTATATATAGCTGAAGTTAAGCCAGAAGCCATGATTTCAGAATTAAAGTAATCTGGTTATTCATAGAAGTATTTCTTAAAATGATGATGTCTTTATACTCTCAAATAAAAGTTAAGAAAACACTTATGTAGGCCAAAGGCCGATGTCTCATCAAAGTTTGGTGGTCTGTGCTGAACCCCCCATATGGTTTGACATATCAAAATCACATGGTTCATGTGCAGTCGAGAGAAGTCCAATGGTGTTACATGCCGAACCAATGCTCTATATCCTTAAACAACAAGGTGCAATGCTGCTGCCTCACTAAAGTCCAATAATTTTAGATGAATAAAGATGAAAAATTGTACATTTTCTCTTTATACGATATACTAACCCTAAACTCTCACGTGGGTGTGAGACTAACCCTTTACAAGTTGAACAGTATTGGAGTCTCTTGGGTGGGTGCTAGACTAACCCTAATTAGTCAAATATTGTGCAAAATGTTACCTTTATCTCTCTTGTTGGTGCAATACTAACCCTAATCAGTATAAGAGTGTGTGAAAACTAACCTTAAATCTCATGGGTGGGTGCAAGACTAACCCAGATCTGCAAGAACTAATCCTAATCATTCAAATGATGTGCAAGACAATCGAATGTCCTGAATAGTTGAGTAGTGTGAGAGAACTTACCGCATTTCATAGGATTTTGAAAGCTGAACAAGCTAATCATCATTTTTATTAATCTCAGTACTCTTGTTGGATTTGGGGGATGGGCAAATAATAATTTTTTTTTAAAATTAATATTGTTAGCTAACAAGATCTTTAAAAATATCTTCTCATTTTCAGGGAGGCTTTGTGGAAGGAAAAAAATGCCTAGTCCATTGCTAAGAAAACACAGCACAAAACTTTGATTTGGGATTAAAAAAAAAAGTTTCTTTTTTCAGGAAGTAATCTTAAAAACAAGATTTTAACTAATTTCTTACCATATTTCTTTCAAATTTACAGGGAGGCTTCATATCATAAAATGAAGATGATGTTTATAGATAAGTAATTCTTAAGAAAAACAAGATGCGTTTGTGAAACATTGATGTCCACGTATGGCAACTAATGGCTAAGGTTAAGTTTCTCAAATGCAAGTCAAACTTCAAGGTCAAGAGATCAAAAATGTTTATACCCAACAAAAGGTTTTGTCACAAGAAATACACCTGTGAAATATGAAACCTTTGCAGCAACCATTCAGAAATTATGTTCAAGGATAAAGATTATCAAACTCAAAGGTTAAGGTCCTGAGGTAAAAAATATTGGTACTTAAAAAAAGGCATTGTCACAAGGAATACACCTGTGAAATATGAAAGCTATTGCACCAAGCACTCAAAATGTTAAAGTTTTTCAAAAGTAGGTCATACTCCTGGCCAATGTCAAAAGGTCAAAAATATTTTTACCAGACGAAAAATCTTGTCACAAGGAATACACATGTGACATATGAAAGCCCTAGCACCAACTGTTCAAAATATGGCCAAGTAAAAGTTAAGTAAAATTTGGCAAAAGTGGGTCAAACTCCAAGGTCAAGATCAAGAGGTCAAATATGTTAGTACCCAAAGATTGGTCTTGTTACAAGGAATATACATGTGAAATATGAAAGCCCTAGCTCTTAGATACGGCCAAGCTTAAAGTTTTTGTGGACAAACAGAGTAACAGGCAGATAGACAAAGCAAAAACTATATGCCCCGAATCTTTGATTAAGGGGGCATAATAATAAGTCTTTCAAGAAGTGTAGGAGTGGGTATAAATCCTTTCAAAAAATGAAGACTTTGTATTTCTGTCTAGATTTCTTTCTAATACAGAAAGTCTTCCAGGGTTCGAAATTCACTATATACAACTCGCAAAATGCGAGTTAGAATTCCCAAATTGCGAGTCAAAAATTAGGTAACTCGCAAAAACTTGCGAGTTGATTTTTTTTGCATTGAAACTGTAGCAAAATTATATAATATGACAGAACACAATGCTTTTGATTTAAATCAGTAATTTAACTAAAAGTCACACTGTAGTTGTATTTTGTCTATTGTACAGTAGTTACTTTTTCCTCAAGTTACATGTATTTAATTTATATAAATTTAACTTTATATGAAAATTGCGAGTAGTATTATAAAATTGCGAGTTCTCTTTCTTGGTACTCGCAATTATTTGCGAGTTGTAATTATAGGGAGTTTCTAACCCTGTCTTCATCAAAATGAGAAATGACAATTCTCCTTGCAGAAAAATTGGGTTTACAATATACATTTTCTTTTTCTTTTTTTTTTTTATTCTCAGATTCTTAAAGTCTCAGCTACACCTCTTAATGCTAATGGACATCCAACAGATGAAAAATGGCAACAGAACACCATTCGTTGGTAATAAGATGGAAGTCATCCTCATTGGTATTTGAGGATCTCACTGTTGATGTATAAAGGGTAAAAAACATATAACAACCATACCATACAAGCAGCACTTCACCATTTGAATAACCAACAAGTATGTGTAAAAAGAATTTGCAATGCAGTTTCTGAAAGGCAGACTAACAGTTTTGTGGTCAATGTCCACAGAACATCCATTTCTTCCATTTCATGGCCTGTGTTGTCAAACTGGTCCAAAAATCATTAATGAAAGCAGACCGGTAAAGTACAGGAAAAGAAGTGCACAAAATCTGTACAAAACACATGCAAATTAATGCTTAGCTACCATGCTTAAGGTGGAAACCTTAATCTAGTGGTGTAATTTCCAAGTTCTGAACATGCTCCTGCCAGATAGAGACCTGAGAGTTCCGGTTCCAGGTGGGGCTAAAGTGGTCAATAAGCAAAATTCATGACACACAGGTGAAGGCCAATGACCTAAATTACTTGCATGAATGAATTAGTGTATAAAGTATTCATTATTGAACCCATAATGCTGACAAAGATTGATTCCTCCAAGTTGAATTTTATCACAATTTGAAGGTATGATGATCATGTATAGTTCCTTTGATGTTTATTGATTACAGATTGTTAATTTATGTGAAATTCAGCTAATGGTTGTATCAAAATAATAGTAATCTGTCCTAGCTGTTAATATGATTTTGAATTTTTTAAAACATACCCTTGGGCTTGACCAAAGGGATATGAATTATACAATTTTTGTAAAAGTTTAAGTATACATAGTAGGCAAATTAATCATATGATCACAAAGTTTAAGTATACATTAATTGTGATCAGGCCAAACAAAAAAATATGTGTGGTTCCGGTTACACTTCCAAAAAAATTAAGGTAGGTAGGTAGGGATTTTTTTTTTTTTTTTTTTTAACAAAATGATTTTCTTAATTTTTCTAAATAATACCTATCACTGCTTTTCAAATGGCATTTAGATGTCATGTGATAATATACTAGTCAATATTGGTAGGGGACATGCTTGCTAGCTTTGGATTTAACACTATTAAACACTTGCACTTTGTTTTGCAAGGAGGTTGTCATTGCTGAAACTAAAACTTAAAACTGGAGCCATTGATGGAAATCGGGGAAAATTCCAGAAAAAATATGAAAATTGCCCCCAAAAAGTTTTGGGTCAGAGATATAAAATAGGGACGATCGGGTAACCGGAACCACACATATTTTTTTTATTTGGCCTCATATAATCAATTTGCCCAATAAAGTCTTTAGAAAAGAATACAGTTTTTAATGTATAACCAAGTTACAACACATACAGCAATTTTCTCCAAGTTCTGGTCATCCTTGTCTGCCATTTCTACACATTATGTAACTATAATGAATTAGCATATTTTTAAATATGGGGTTTTGTTTTACCAAACCTGAATAGAGAAATATCTGGAATATTCAAGCATGAATAATTTCTGATGATCAATTAATAAAAAAATGAATTTGGCTAGAAATCAAATAATTGATTTTCAATTATAATACATGATCAGAACAACAGATTAACCTGAGTGACTCAGTTGGCCTAAAAATTAAAGAATTGACAAAATTAGATGGAAAAGACTTCTATTAAAATTTTCATCTGAATTAAAAAAAAAAAATAAATCTGTAATTAGTACTGTAGATTTATTTTAAAACTATTGATAGTCATGAATATTTGACTTAGCAAAGTACATTATATCGCCAAGAGGAGAGAAAAGTACAATTATATTGAATGAATTCAATGAACTAAAGGAACTGGTATTGTGCTCACACCTTACCTCAGGTATCTCATGTTCTCACCAACTTGACTGTACAGTAATACAATTCTGGGATGTCTGCCATCTAAGTCAGCAAATTTTGACTTGCTGGTCTTGAAAAGGTGGTTCTTTAAGAATTTCCCAACATACACAAAGCCTTCATTGATAAATTTAAAACACTTATAAAGTGTATATTCCATATATAATTTATTTATTTATTATTCTTACCATCACAATAGCTCAGTCGGTAGAGCGCTCGCTCCATGATCATAAGATGGTGTGTTCAAATTGCAGCCGCAACTGACCCAAGTCGATAAAAAATAGGTAGCAACTGTTCCTTTGCCAAGCGCACGGCCCTTTGAAGTGAAAGTTGCAGGTCTTTAAGATGAGACCTTAAAAACCGAGGCTCTGTGTCAAGGTAGGTGTTAGCACAATGAAGACCCTTCACTGCTAAAAAGCCCTGAGTTCCGAGTAAAGGTCTAAATTTGAAGCCCTT
Organism: Saccostrea echinata; assembly: GCF_033153115.1. Classification (NCBI taxonomy): domain Eukaryota; kingdom Metazoa; phylum Mollusca; class Bivalvia; order Ostreida; family Ostreidae; genus Saccostrea; species Saccostrea echinata. The sequence goes on from NW_026889758.1 coordinate 20,940,717, forward strand.
CACCAGTATATGGTGATGTCTCTATATGAGTGAAAAATTCTAGAACGGGACATAAAACAACATACAATCAATCAATCAATCTTTATTATTCTTAAAGGGAGAGGCCATTTTAAGTTCTTAGAACTTGTATCTAATTTTAAACCAAGAAGTATTGAATTCTGTTACCCCCCCCCCCCCCCCACTTTACACACACAAAAAAATTACAGGAAACCAGAACAAATATTCCTTGTAAAGGAAGTGATAATTGGGAAGTGTAATATGCAGATATCAAACATATGGCCTATATAATGGCACAGAATGTACAGACCAGTCAATAAATTAAAACAGGATAAAACTTATGTTCAAGTAAGACATATTTGATTCACTAATGAACAAATAAACTTAACACTTAAGGGGATGAAGGACACATGGTCACATGACTCTGTTTAACTACGTCATAGTCTCCGTTTATATAAGTGCAAAACATGTAAAGCATCAGTTCTTGTATAATTTTTTGACAATTTTTTAACTTTAATTACCATCTTATATAAAAAAAAAAAGATAACAGTTTTAACATTCTTGTAAATATTAACAAATTATGAAAAAGATTGATCCACTCCTCTGTTTCCCTAAACTGCGTGTCCAACAAGTCGGTGACGTCATACACGATCTGTTAGTACAGCAAGATCATACTCGGTGAACAGAGGGGCGGTATTATTATGTAAAAACAGGTCATAATCAGTATATGATGAAATATTTTGAGAAACGGGGAACACAAAAATTATTTTTGCATGGCTGATGACGGAAATCTTATGTAGGTATATCTTATTTCGCTTATTTAGCTTACGTGTGACGTCATAGTTGGTTTTTCCCGTACTCGAGAAATGTAACATGACAAGTTTTTGTCACGCTTCTTTAACGATGTCCTGTGAAATAAGGAGGTCAGCTTCATCATTCGAAACTTTTACAGTTAATTAATAATTTGAAGGATTTGCATTTCAACGTAAATTAAAAAATATTGAATGATAGAATTTTTTGTAAATTACGTTTTTTATTGTTTAAGTTGTCTTAAAAAGTGCGTAATTTTCCCTATCCAGATGCAGTGTGATAGACAAAACTTGCTTTTTTGAATTTTAAATCCTAGGTATACTCTGAAATATTTTAAAAGATACATGTCCACTTTGATATTTTTTATGTATGCTTAAAAAATCCCATTATAGACAGAGTAATGCGCACGGAAACATGGAGAATTAAAACTCCACTTAGATACTGTAGGGCATAGTATTTGTCAATCAATATCTCCAAAATAAGGTTAGAAATCTAATGATATAACTGCTTTAAGATATGTGGGACATACTTAATTAGAAATATACAAAATATGAAAAAAATTGAATGACAAGTATTTTTTCAGCTCAAGGTCCTTCTCCTCCTTAAGGGAAAGGATGCCACTTCTGTTTTGAAGAGAGTGAAATTCTTGTGTACACAGAAAAATACAATTTTATTATGCCCCTGGATCGAAAGATCCCGGGGGTATATTGTTTTTGTCCTGTCTGTCTGTTTGTCCGTTTGTCTGTTGTCAACTTTAACCTTGCCATAACTTTTGATTGGTTGGAGCTATGACTTTCATATTTCACATGTGTATTCCTTGTGACAAGACCTTTCTTTGGGTACCATCATATTTGACCTTTTGACCTTGGAGTTTGACCCACTTTTGCAAAATTTTATGAGACTTTAACCTTGGTCATAACTTCTGAACAGTTGGTGTTTGAGGTTTCAAACTTCACATGTGTATTCTTTGTGACAATGCCTTTCTTTGGATACCAACCTCTTTGATCCTTTGATCTTGACCTAGGAGTTTGACCTACTTTTGAAAAACTTTAACCTTGGCCATAACTTTTGAATGGTTGGTGCTAGGACTTTCATACTTCACATATGTAATCCTTGTGACAAGACCTTCCTTTGGATACCAACAACTTTGACCTTGACCTTTTACTTACTTTTAAAAAACTTTAACCTTTGCCATAACTTTTGAACAGTTGCAGCTAGGGCTTTCAAATTTCACAGGTATATTTCTCGAGACAAGACTTTTCCTTGGGTACCAACATTTTTTATCTTTTGGCCTGGATTTTGACTTGCATTTGAGAAACTTTAACCTTTGCCATAAGCTGCCATATGGGGGCAGCAGGGTTTCACAAACATATCTTGTTCACCATGTATTTAGACTGTATAATTTTTTTTTTTGTCTCAGAAAAGCTCTTTAGTACTTAACATGTTCTTATAAATTACATGAAGCTGCCACTGTATTGTAACAAAATAGTCTATTGTGTCACATTTCCCCCAGTCGTTATATTTGCTGGATGCCTCACATCTAATCAACTGTGATCAGCCAAAGCAAATCACAAGAAGAGTAATGTTTTCTTAAATGCATTTTATCTACAGTAAGACCAATACAAGGCTTTATAAAATAGTTATTTTGTATACCTTTTGTTACTATTTCAATCATCAATAACTCACATTCTTTTCTCAATATATCTACTTTTCTAGGACAATATACAGAGTTGAAGTACAGTCAAACCTCGTTATTTCAAACTTGATGGGACCAAGAAAATACTTTGAGATATCCTAGGATTCGAGATATCCAGGGTAAAATACTTTAGAAATAAGTGTATGGGACTTTAAAATCACTTTGACATATCCATGGTATTTGAGATATCCATGTTCCTGATACCGAAGTTCAACTGTATTTCACAGTCTTCGGATTATGCACTTCCTAGCTTTTGTGATTTATAGAAATTCCATGATGTGAAAATTTTCATTTATTTCATTGGTTGAAATGCTGTTCAGTACAAGAAAGATAATTTGCTCATGATCTAATTTTTGTAAATCGAGACACTATTTTTTCATAGCAAGTATTAAAAAGTGTTTCTATATTTTTCATAGCTAATAGAACTGTTCTTTTTTGCATTAATAGAATTTGTGTTTTAATCTTTTTCTTTGTTTTGCAATGTCTTTTTATGGCAGAACTAATGACTGTAAAAAACTGTTTCAGAAATACAAATTAAACCATGAACTACTCCAGAATAATATGGACTTATATGTTTATGCGAGCTTACTGTTGAAGAGTTCTTATGAAAGACACCAAAGCTTTTTGAGAAAAGCTATATTGTATTCATATAACTTGCCCATGATTACATGTATGTTCTCACCAATATACTCAATGTTCAATTATTGAAGAGTTCCAGAAATGAAAACAATAGAATTTGAATAATCAATTTAGGCAATGATGAGTTGTTCCCTTAAATCTTTTGAAATGCGGGTAATGTAATAATCTTGTGGAGTTTTTTTCTCATAAGTATTCATAATTAATAACAGGCTGAGAAGTGGATATGGATGTTTGCCCATATGTGAAGTTACTTTAAAAGACTTACTGGGTGTCTCAAATGCATAACTACACATGGATACTAATTAAACATAATTAAATATCTACCCTAAATACTAAAAGTGTAACCTTATAAAATTTAAAATTTATCTTATGATTTTTTTTTATCAAATCATTGGATGCTTATTGCAATTTCAACTTAATACATGGTGTAATGAGTATTTGTTAGTAACATTGATCCATTGTATGTCACACTGACATTTGATGAACTAATGGCAATGAGTACTAATTAAAATGATCCAGGAAAGGAAAAAACAATACTACCGGTAGTTTCAAATAAACAATACAATTTCCAATTTATACTGAACAGTTTTAAAATGTTTACTTAAACACTCAAAGGAATATATCTCTTTAAATTAAGGATATGCACAGATTATATTTTATGGGATCAATGCCATAACAAGGTTAATAGATATTAATGATTTGCAGGATTGGTGAGTAAAATATATGGTTTCTAAATTATGGCAATTAAAATATATCCCTAAGGGTACACAGAGGAACTGGCAAATTTAGTGGGACACTTTTTTGTATTACTGAGAAATTTTCTTCTCGTTAAAAAATGATCAAACAAAAAAGAATAGCTCTTTCCATTAATGTCAATACCTACAACTTCCACTGAAATTAAAAAAGTGAAGTACAGAATTATGTATTCTGATGTATAGTTACATCAGATAATGTAAAATGAACTTACGGATTCATATAAAAAACGTGAGTTTAGGAACAAAATACTTAACCAGGTCAAAATTCTCCTGTAGTATACTGATGTTTCATATGTCTACAATTCTTTTTTTATTGAGGAAGACTAAATATTAAGCAAGTCTACAAGAGGCCCAAGGGCCTAAATGGTCACCTGAATATAACAAAAATAAAAAATAAACTGATAGATAAGCTATTTTGCCCAAAAGCAAAAGAAACAGGATAATCAGGGATCAACAAAATAATTAGTCTAGTAAAATGTAACAAATCTTAAAGTAAAACTATTTTGCTTGCCTATAATTGCCCCCCCCCCCCCCCCACACCACCATTTGTCACTGTCACCATGAAAACTATAAACAAAACAATAGTGCTAAAAAAATCTGAAAGTACCAAGGTATTTTTTGTATTATATACATTGTATTATGAAAAATCTTGAAAAATCTCTTATTCAAATGACCTTTCAATTACATAATTATTAAGGATGTCAACGAATAGTCGACTATTTGACTATCAGTCAAATGGACCGACTATCGAATAACAAAACAACATTCAAATAAATAAATTCAATAAAAGAGTGATAAAGAGATGGAATTCTCATCCTAAAATTGAGAAACCGTTTTTCTTCAGACACAGTCGATAAGATAATTTTCCTCATTAAAAACTGTTGACTTTACATGCAGAAAGTACAGTAATTAGAAATGCTTCACTTCCGCAAGAATTATTTGTCAATTAATGTGTTGTTTTTGTAATAAAATTATCTTGCTATACTGCGTGTTCTTTGTAAAATTATTAATTGGACTTGATCTCATACCATGTACCCATTATAGCCATGACATGTTTGGACACTACGATAATTATTATAAAATTAATATTCTTTTACATACTTTAAAGACATTTTGGTAGCTGGTACAAAATATATATTCAAATATTTAACATTATCACAGATTTACTGTGTGTGCCCCCCCCCTCATTTTAATAAGCTTTAAAAAATATATCGTACTGTCATTTTATATGCTTCCTAAAAAAAAAAAAAACGACTTTACAGACTGATTTATGAACATTATTGATGGGGAAATCATACATTTTGGAGAAATTAGCGGTCTATATTTAGTAAATATAAACACACTATCCACATTTTAGGTCCATGTGAACATCTGTGTGTAACATTTGATGTTACTTTTTAATAAATTTAAGAAAAGGGTATTTGGGGTTAAATACTGGTATGTCATGTACATGTACCAGTGTGAGAAATAAAATTTTAGTTTCCAAAAAAAATGTTTCAAATATGTATATTCGACTATATTCGAATGATGCAACTGAATATTCGACTGAAGAAAATAAATATTTTGACATCCCTAATAATTATCATTAAGGGTAAATAGCAAATGGTACAAGCATTCTGCGAGTATTGCATTAGCAATACTAGTCCCCTACCGGCAAGTGTGTAATCTGGTTCACATTAAAAATTGAAAATGCCATAATTCCATCAAATATCAATGGAGTGGAATGAAATTCAAACGGTCACCTGAGTATAATGTAACCATCCATATATTAAATCAAAGAAAAGGGATGCTGAAAGATTAAGCTATGTTGCCCAAAAGCAAGAGAAATAGGATGATCTGGGATCATCAAGATATTCATGTAGTACTCAGTAACAAATCTTAAAATTGATCTATTTCTTTGCCTGTACTTTCCCCCATTTGTCACTATCCTCATGAGGACTAAACAAAACAATATTTCTAGAGCACTATTGTGGTAAATGTCTTAACTGATAAATAACTAAAATGTTAACTGAAGCATAACCATTTCATAGAAGAAATGAAAATTCTGCACATGCTTTTTTGAAGAAATAATTTTTTTTTCTTTGTGTTTGTGTTCTTCATGTTTGTACCAATCAAAACCTCAGAAAAAATTACAATGTATGAAACATTTGACCCTAGAGGAGCATGCTAAAGCAGTATGGTGTCTGCAGGGGGTTTCTTTGGAGACATTTGATAAAAATTAAAACAATTAAAAGATTATTCATTCTTCTAGTGAAAAATTGTTGCTTGTAGATTAACAAACATAAAAATGTTTACTATAGATAGCCACGAAACACCATATGACAACTTCAAGATTGTTCCACAAAATTCGGGCAACTGGAAGTGTGGACTGGGTATGGACATCAAGGCACTAGATTTTTAACTGGGAGACTGCTTCTGTTGCAACCATGGGCCACCCCCATCGGTAATCACTAACTTCATATCTGAGCAAGAGCTGTGTGCAGTGCACTGGGAAATTGGTTTTTGGCCAAGAAGGTCATTTAAGGGTCTTGCCATGACACCAATTTAAGACATTTTGTCAATCCCATGTATTGGAAAAGGTGGCATATTAGATATAGTAGTACCAATTAGGAATGTTCAATTCACATATAAGAATAACAAGTGGTGCGTTAGCAATTTTGTCTAGTGAAGTTTTAGTAGATAATAGTATCTAACACAGAGGGGGGAAAATCAAAATTAATATTCCAAACAATACTTTGAAGTATAATAAAATACATTTACTTGTATGTCCTAAGGAAAATTGTTAGTACAGAAATAGAAGTCACTTTTTTCTTGCTTTAATTTGATTTTTAAGGTCTTTCATCTTTTAGCAAGGGCCCTGAAAACCTGATATAGAATAAAAAGTACATTCTTATTAATGGTTTGTTTAATTAAATCCTATTAGTAATTATATGGAAAATACTAATTTTTATTATGCCCTGGGAGTTTGGGAGAAGGAGGTGGGTTTGACCTTCAATGTTTCCTATTGATGTTCTAGTAAACTTATGTGACCTAAGATGTCTCATATTAATAAACCGACAGTTTATTTAACACTTAGCTCATAGGCTTACATAATTAACAATTTAGCTCATTTTCAAATCCTTCTGCTACAACAAAAATTTAGTTCCTCCTTTGCTTAGGTTGGAAAGAAGGTCCTAGTATCTTTTGGCCATTTGCATGGAAATACTGGGAACTTGAATATATCTAACTGTATCAGACAAATCTGGTGTCTGACAAAAGGCCCAAGGGCCTTATTGGTCACCTGAGTATAATACAAAACTGCAAAGGATCCACCAAAGAATGAAATAAAACAAAATAAACTGAAAGTTGAAGATATGTTGCCCAAAAGTAAGCGAATTAGGATGATTAAGGATCAACAAAATACTTAGTCTAGTACTCAGTAAAAAAGAGTAATGTGGATCATGTCATGCTATCTATTTATACTTGCCAGTAATAATACACTGTCATTTGTCACTTAATGATTATGCAGACTAAATAATATAACAGTCTTTGAGAACATGGAGTAAACCCTTCACATTCTCCACACATATAGGCCTCTCTTGGTCTTTGAAGAACATATTATGTACAAAGATAAGATATTTTTGTATTATTTTTATTTATCTGTTATTTACAAATCTATCTGACCACTTAAAACTATGAAAGTACTTTTTGTATTATACATAAAAAATCTTGCATAATTCTTTTATTAATAAAAGAAAAAGTGAGCACGCTCACATACCCCATGCTCCCCCAAAACTCGACAATGCAACACGTAATGAATGGCACAGTGCATTTTAAATACATAGTATAATTCAAAAAGGGGCATTACTTGCAAAAAATCATCACATCAAAACTTCTTGCATTTATATGGACATTCAAATCTTTGTATGTTAAAAATTTAATTGGGCTGAAGTTTCTAGATAAATAATGGAATCAAAATTTCTTGGTAATATACAAATCTATACATTATGTCTGAAATACCTGCAAAGTTTCAGGAAATTCAGTGAAGGAGTTATGCTGACAAACTGTTATTTAAATTCCTCAGTGATTTCGATTTGTTAATGAGTGTAAGTCCATGTCAAACACATGACAATTTGCAAATTTAAATAATTGATGGAAACAAAATTATGATGTAGTCATATGAATTTGTTTATATACTGTACTTATGAAATTATTTAAGGCAAAGCACCAATTTGAGGGGGGGGGGGGGGGGGGGATTATCCAAGATTTTGTGTGTGTGTGTTAAATCATTAATATTTTGAACTCAAAATCAATAGGGGTCTTTTAAGGTCATAAAATATTTCACATAAAATTTCATTACAAAAGCTGATTCCAGTGGATTTCCTTATTACCTAGCTGGAAAGTTTCTTCAATAATAGTTAAAACTCTTAGGGCAAAAATAATGGAATCAGAATTTCCTGGTAATATGCACATCTACACACTGTGTACTAAATATCTGCAAAGTTTGACCAAATTCTGTGCAGCGGTTTAAAGAGGAGTTGCACTGACAAACTGTTCATCTCTTATAATATTCAAGATATGGCCAAAAATCTAAGTTGAAAAGTGCCGAAATTCCTAGAAAAATAAAGGAATCGGAATTTCCTGGTAATATGCACGTCTACACATTGTGTCCTAAATATCTGCAAAGTTTGATGAAATTCTGTGCAGTGGTTTATGAGGAGTTGTGCTGACAAAAAAAACAGGACTGACTGACTGATTCACTGACAGATGGGTCAAAATATTAACATCCCCCCCCCCCCCCCCCCCCCCCCGATTTTGTTGCATGGGGTATAAATATGATGTATCAATTACATCATTTACAGTAATTTTAAAATTATTATAATAGGTGAATAGCAAAGGGGAATAACTTCTCTCAGTGGAGTACAAATTTCCATACAATATCAGGAATCAGAATGAGCCCTGCCCAGCACCACAACACATATCACAGATCTTGTAAAACACCTTTGCTTATTACAACTTAACTTTGTACTCTGTTTGCCTACTAGATGACCAGGAGAAGAAGATTTTCAAAGAAATAATGCATTTTTACAATATGATCAATTATAGAGCCCAACCCTAACACAAGAACCCCCGAGCCAGGGCCATGAATTTATAATTTTGAAAGAGGCACCCTTACTCATTATAACCACACACTTAGTTTGTTTGCTAAATATACATGGGGAGAGAAGAAACTTTTTGAAGAATGTATGCGTTTTCACTATATTATCAAATGAACCCTGCCCTAACACCAGAACCCCTGACACAGGGGTCATGAACTTCACTATTTTGGAAGAGGCACTTTTATCATCACCATTATCAGGCACTTAGTTTGTGTGCTTAATATCCATGAGTGGAGAAGAAAATTTTCAAAGAAATTATGCATTTTCACTACATAATCAATGGAGCTTGCCCTAGCACCAAACCCCTGACCCTTGGGCCATGATTTCCACAATTTTTGAAGAGGCATCCTTGCTCATTATAACCATGCATTTTTGTTTTTCTGCTAAATATACAGGGTGAGAGAGAAAGCTTTTTAAAAAGTGTATGCATTTTCACTGTATGATCAATAGAGCTGCACCTTAACACCAGAACCCCTGACCCAAGGGCCATGAATTTCAAAATTTTGGTAAAAGGCTCAATGCTTATTGCAAGCATGAAAACAATTTAACTGCTTGATGTGCAGGAGTAAAGAAGAAGATTCTTAAAGATTATATTAATTTTGATGGTTTTAGCCCCACCCCTCAGGCCCAGTGGGGCAGGGACCATAAAAGTCACAATTTTTGTTCCCCTTTACCCATATATGCTATATGCCAATATTTGTTGAACTAATTCAGCTGTCCCAGAGAAGAAACTGAAAATATTCAAAGGTTAACATGCAATGCATGATTTGACGAATGATGATGGACAAAATCAGATATCTATAAGTCACCTGAGGGACTGGGCTAACTTAAAAATCCTCGCTGAAATACTTTAGTTATTTGAATAGTAAGTATGATGAATTCATTGATAATTGTGTTTAGAGTAACTGAACATGCTGAAGAGCAATTAAACTAAAGATGCAACACAGTCAGTTTTATGTAGAGGGTAAATGCCTTGGGATAAACATCAAAGGTTGAAAATTTATACAAATCATGACAGTAAATTAAAACTATGCGTATACTAAATTTTGATAAAATCATAGATACTTCCAACAATTTTGTGAAAACAATGAATTTGACTGTCTACATACGTACAGTGTATGTCTATATGGTATCAAAATAATACAAACTTACTTGACTTATAAGAATTAAAAAGTGAAATAGTTTATTAATCAGAGCTCAGTATCATTGGTTACTGATTTACATGTACTTACTGTAGTCTACTTTATGCCACCTTGCTACAGACCATCACAATAAATGTAACTGTATACCAGAAAGGAAAGGCATATAGATCAACCTTCAATTCATATCCAAAAGTACAGTACATTTTCAATGCCAAACTGACCAATAATCCCAAGAAACCCAAGTAAATTTATTCTAAATAATTGGCAGGGAATGTTAATATTGATTTAAATTTTGTATCAATGCAAAATGTACTTTAAAATTATGAATTTAAATCTCATATACACTGTAATAAGTAAATACCTCAGTGTGTTATTTATAGACACTAAAGACTACAAAAAAGAAAACCCATGAAGTTGACACCAGAGCTTTCACAGTATTAGCCAAGATCTCAGTTTCAGATAAATACACGTTTAAATCTGAATCTCTTTATCATAGTGCAAGAAAAGTTTACATCTTGTCTATTCAGCACAATATGGAGTTGGAGAAGGACATAAAGGAGACAACATGAATTATAACTGAGGCAAACAATACCAAAGAATGGAAAATGGCAAGAAGAGGGCAAGCAAAATTAACACACTCTACAATTAATGCACCATTGCATGCTTGATTTGATAACATCATATTTTTGCCTTATCTAGATAAATGGCATGGAAGTGGAGAAGTGATCAGTTTTCTCAGTAGATCATACTAAGTAAGGAAAATAATTAAATCTGCACTCTTCTGTTTTTATGTATGAGATATGCAATAACAAAGCCCTCATAAATCAAGACAGAAGTCATTAAAGACACTTGAGTAATTGGTGAGGGACAACATCTTAACTCCAGGGCTGTGTTCAAGACTGTAGCAGCTAATCTAGCAACTTAGTGCAAGATATCTTTCTCTATTGAATGGAGAGCTTGCCTAGCTGCTTAAGTGTAAGATTTCAGATAAAAATGTTTTAGTAAAAACTTATTTTTGGAACAAAAAGAGTTTATTTCAAGCCAAAATATATATATGTAAATTTACATTTAATTCGATAAAATGTAGAAAACAAACCCCCTTTTTGTTAAAATCTTGTTTGCTGCTAAATGGTAACTAAGGAGGCCATCTTGGATTTGGTCCTTAGCATTAAATATTTATGCTAGCTCTCCCTACATAGCAGTTAGGCTAGCTTAAGATTCAAGATTGTAGTGCTATGTAACCAAAAATAATACATAAAAGTATATTTTTAATATATTTTTAATACAATCATTTTCGTATTGTTTAAAATTAATACAGAAAAAATATATTATTTTTGTATCACCAACAAATAGGTAGATTATTTTTGTATTTAAATCTGACTTTGATTTTTTACAGGGTATTATTTTTGTATTTTTTGGGACTTAGATTATTTTCAGTATATCATTTTTGTATTTTTGTGGACTTAGTTTTTTTCAAGTGTATTTTTTCTGTATTAGAATTGAACTTAGTAATTTTACAGAAAATTACATACAGTTAATCTGTATTATTTTTGTATTAAAATTGAAGTTAGTAATTTTACAGAAAATTACATACAGTTAGTCTGTATTATTTTTGTATTAAATTTGGACTTAATAATTTTTCAAAAAATACTATACAGTCAGTATGTATTTTTTTATATTTATTTTGGACTTAGTGTTTTCTTTTACTGAAATTTGTATTTCTTTGAACTTAGGAAAATTTACAGAATGTCCTTGCAATAAGTCTGTTGGAATTAATATTTTTTCTCAGATTTTATTAATTAAAACCACTGCTATAAAGGTTGCTTTTATACTATTTACATTTAATTGCTATTTAGAACAGAAAATTTCAGTAGTTTAAATTTGTTAACTAAACAATTTCATTTTTAAAACATGTCTTTACTAGGTGTGAAATTGTCATTTGGAAAGAGATAGATACATCTAAGGGAACACCTGTGCTGTACATGATAGTTGTAAACACGCGGTAAATTTTGAAGTTTCAGACTCTCTTTTTGTGTTGAAAATTTTACAGCGTGTTTACAACCGAGTGTTTACACTATCGTCAACAACACAGGTGGCCACCTGCAGGCTTACAATAGACGAGTACATGTTATACTACTCAAAGAAATAGTTCATGATTTACCCGTGAAAACACATCCCAACCAAAAAACAAAAACAAACAACATGGAGAGTTCCACTAATTACAGTACCTACGATGTTTTCTTGCCTATACAACTCAATTTAGTATACATTATATTTAATTCAGTACGTATTACAATTACATAGAATAGAACTATTTAATTATCCGCTTTTAAAAAAAAAATAAATAAGAAATTATTACGAAAGAATATCATAAAATAATATAGAAAATGTGAAATTGGTGTAAAGGATAGTTGTTAAACATTATTTCAATCTCTGGTACCGTATGTATGAGTTAAGTTGTCCGTCAAAAAGGCTATATATATATTATGTATCTCCCGCTCGTTTTGATCATTATATTTGAACTTTATGGTCTACTTCACAGGTCAACTTGAATATAAAAATGGCTGCTCTCAGCGGAAATGATGACCGGAAATAACGATGTTTCGTAATCGGTAAATTCCGTAAGGAATAAAAAAATGATTCTGATGATTAAATTGAACATCGTTTTTTTCTAACATAATTTTAGGTTTGTTCAATTGATTCAAGATATTTAAAACCATGTAAATATGTTTTTTCTAACTGTTCCGATCTCAACATCGGTAATTTTCGTATATATGACACAATATGATTGGTCAGATTTTAAAACTCTTCCGTACTGTTCTCTGATTGGTCAACAATATTTCACCCACGCCATTTTGAAAATTCTTCCCGGGACGTGTTGAGAAAGCTGGAGGTGATTTTGAATAAACTCTCATTTGCTCGCGAGTAAAATGGATCGAAAAACAGAAGTTCAGCATAATCATGGTACACAGGATCATATATACGAACCAAGGAAAGCAAATACATAAGGAGACTGACGTTTTTTAGGCATCATATCCGGACTTTTCTGGTGTACACAACGACAGTTGCCGTAAGATTATGTATATTTTAGCACATTAAACTTTCAGTTTTTTAAATAATAACTTAGTACAAAGATAGAGGAACAAAGAATGCCTTTTTTACCCATTTTGTAGTATTGTAGAAAGATAAAATAGTACGGTTATTGGCCATGTGGGGAACAAGGGTTTTTGTGATAAATTCTGATTGGGGAGGGAGGGGTGGAAGATGGGGGTAATTTTCAAGCCTTTGGCTTCCTAGTTCTAATTCATTCCAATTTTTTCAAGTTTACCAGAGACGAATTATTTATTTTCCCTTCAAAAACAATTCTGTAATTTGTATAAACTCAAATTTTTTCGAGGGGGGGGTAGGTTGGGTTCGGGGGGGGGGGGGCAGTTTATTTAAATAACATTGGGGCACACATTTTGTTTACTCTTTCAACATTTTCAAGGACAGATTGTTTATTACAAATATTTTTTAAAAAATATTATATAAATCAGTCCCCCTCCCCCCTTTTTCTTCTCCAGATTGTCAAATCAAATGGTTGTCCCCTAAGAAACACCCCAGATTAAAGAAAAGTAATTTCAATGGTACAATTGTATGGAATTTGGTGAACTCCGCTGGATCTTTTGGAATTTCAATTTATAATTATTGTTAATTTCAGTCAGCAGAACATTGAAGAAAAGCTGATTAGTCATGGAGGAAGAAGATCCCTCTCAAGAAAGTATTGCAGGTGTGTGAGCTAAACAAAATCTATAGAGAATTATTTTGGATGTGAAAATGTGTGTTTTGTTGAGGTAATGGTTCATTAAATTTTATTATTATATCATTCTGTTCTATATTTCACAGTGATGAAGTCAGATGAGATGACAGGTTGTGTGATTTGAAGATGGACTTCTGCAACAAAGTAAACACTCCCCTACCTTTTCCATACAAAAGAAACAGCAAAGCAGAGAGATCGAAACAGTTGGTAAAAGTACAAAGAAAACAGGATTAGTTAAACTTGTGAAAAATATCAAGACTATTGAAGAGCAGATTATATGTAAAAAGAAAGATCAAGACTAGAATTGGTAGCTGAATCAGTAGCCTGGCCACATTAATTACTTTTTAATTAGCTATTTGTACATTTAAGGTAATCTGACTGGGTTACTAAAATTGTTATTTAACAAATATTTCAAATAAATAAAAGATTTTTGAATAACAATCAATAGATGCTATTAAGAACCTCAATCTCCAACCCCTTTTCTTCAAATAACAATTTTTGCCCATGATCATTTTTGTAGTTTTTAAAACTCTGTTTTGTATTATTTTAAGCATTTAAATGTATTTTTTGTCTATCATTCTTGTACTTTTTTGATATTTTTGAAATACAATCCTTCATGCTGATAAAAATACAAAAACAATACATATTAATACAAAATTAATACATTCTATATTTTTTTCATACTTTTTTGTGTACTGTATTATTTTCATATTTTATATCTTTTTTGTACTTTTAATTGTTCCAGATGAAAAAATACAAAAATAATATATGTGATACAAAATTAATATATTCTATATTTTTTTTGTATTTTAATTCTTAAAGGTGAAAAAATACAAAAATAATATATGCTAATACAAAATTAATACATTCTGTATTTTTTCTATACTTTTCTATGGACTGTATTATTTTTATACTTTGGAGAGGAAAATAGAGAAACAATACAAAAGTACAAAAACAATACGTTTTTACAGGTCATGTGTATCATTTCTGTATTATTTCGAAAAAATAAAGTATATTAAAAATATATTTTTCTGTGTTTGGCTTTTAAAAAGTCTATTATTTTTGACCTAAATTGGAACCAAGATTTAGAGGGTTCCAAATTTGGTCATTAAAAATATACTTTTTTTGTATTATTTTAGTATTTTTTTCTTGTATTATTTTTGTATTCATTTTCGATATGGGTATGCTCTTGAATGCACCCCCTGATAACGTTGTCCACACAGAATTGAAACCCAACTTGTCATTTACTATAATATCAATGGCTTATCAAAAGAAACCAAGTTCTAAAATAACCAATCACTTGATGATGAATTGTATTTTGATTGAATGCTCAAAGTGATTTCTCCTCTTTGTTTTCTAAGCATTCCCAAATCTCTGTAAACCTGAAACTTATTGATGTTGAAAGACATAACATGAAATCTCTTCCTATGTAAAAGGTGAAAATAACAGTGGTCATGCAATCTCATAAATCCAGTAAACAAAGGGAATCATGAATAGGGCAAAAACACAGACCCCTGGAAACACCAGAGGTGGGATCAGGTATCTAGGAGTCAGCATCCCCTCTCAACCGGTCACACTCACTGTGAGCCCTATGTATTGATCAGGTATACAGAGCTAGGACTCCGTAATCAAATTTATGATAAAAGTAATGACCAAATGAATGGCATGAAACATGTCAGAAAAAATATGACCCAACAATAGGTTTTTACAAACAAAGTCATTATAACAACCATAGTATCTGCAAAAAAAAAGACTTTTAAACGGGGGTTGTTGAAATCCTTGTAATATCAACTTATTGGTCAGTAGTTTTCCTCGTTTCAAAATTTATTGCATGCAGAGTATGTTCTTGCTTATCAATCAGTTGGGAGACATTAGCACCGTATACAGGTGCTTATGGTTTATTGCTACATTAATAAATGAAGTTGAGGATGGGAAAGCTGAAGTCATCCCATTTGTCATATAGAATTAAGTTACATGTATTAGTTGGCCTGAACTTGGCCATTATCATTTATTGCACGTAGAACATAAAAATATGATGTTAGAAGTCATACAGTATTGCAGAAAGAGATTCACAATGCAAAACTTATGTAATAGGGACTGCAATTGTTGTATCTTTTCCAAGGCTATTTATGGAATGAATAGCTACACAAGTTGGCCTGGGTTGTGACAATTTACACTTTATAAACCACAAAGCAGTTGATAAATAAGAGGTCTATGGGCCACAATGCTAACCTGAGTAATTGATGACATTTTCTTTGAACAGCAGATTTTTTTTCCCTTATCCATTCCTATGTAAGACTCTGATAAGAAATTGTAGCCCCACCCTACCTCTGTGGGTCATGATTTGAACAAACTTGAATCTATACAACCTGAGGTGCTTCCTTATAAATATGACTAATTATAAAGATTTTTAAAGATTTCTTTTTAAAATTATTACCATGGTATGTTATTGTATTATTTTAATCATCCATTGTGGCCCCATATCCTACCCTCAGGGATCATGACAACACTTTTATTAAAATGACTAGTTGGCTAATATGACTTATACTTAACCTTACTAAAATTGATCCACATATATATTTTTGACACATGTAGTACATACTATCTTGCAGGTATGAATATGACCAGAGATCCATTAAAATCTAAACAACTCTTCTTTAACCCAACTGAGGACACATTTTCCTATACATGTACTGTAAATTCAATGAAATCAATTTGTATATTGGAGATTTCTTTCAGTCAAGCAAACTAAGAGTGAAAACATTAACATTTTTTTCAAGTGACATAAAGATAAAATATCAGAATCTCCTATGAATCAAAAGTATAATCATCTTTAAAACCAATGTCTACCAAATTTGACACAAGTAGTTCTTTGAAGAGCCAAACCTAGACACATGGTGATGAAAAAAAAATCAAAGTCATCAATAATTGACAATCAGCTGGCAGGAAATATAGGTGATAAAAATCATTACAACTTTTCCATCAGATTCTGAGATTTCAGAACAATGCAATGTTGTTTTACATTATGTTTTCTTTTGTGTATTAATCAACTGCATGTTTCAGAAGGAAGGCTGAAGTTATAACCTCCTAACATTGAGTGCCTGATGTTTTATGTATTTGCAAGAAGCAATTAAGTGATAGAAATAAATAATGCATAAGACCCCCTGTATATCTGGTCACACTTCCTTGTAATTTGCTAATATTAAAAAAATAAAAGATAAAGTTTGGGTTTAGAAATTCATTACACAGTCAGATATTTCCAATGAAATGACTAGTAAAATCAAATGCTCTTTTTATTGCAATTATCACATTTTGTCAGAATATCTTATTCCTTAAACAAGATTTTGCACTTTATTTTTGAATAATTGTTGAACAACTGGGAAATCACATTCTCCTAAAGTTGTGCAGTTAAATGACCCACTGAATTAAAGATAAGATTTATAGTTTTCCAATAATATTTTTGTACTGGGGTTTTCATTCATAATACCTGATAATTAAACTTGAACAAATATTGTTAATACATACAATTGTATCATTTCATCGTCTTCACATCAACAACTTTATGATTTTATGTTTCTTTTTTTATGTACGAGGTTAATTTAGTTTTAATTTTCATTATTTACCTATATAATGTCATGATAATATCCAGAGTAGCATAGTAGGTGCTAATTAAAACAAAACATATTCAAGATATACCAATGACAGATTTCCCCCCTCAAAATGCCTAGTACATCTACTTACAATACATGTAATTATATCCAATAACTTTGATCATTTATGCTTGCATACAAAGTGCTGAAAAAGGAGCAAGTATACCCCTTATGGAGACTTACAAGGAGAAATATTGACAAACATAATCTGAAAGGATGAAAAAATTATCAATATGAAATACTAGATGTAGGCTGTAGACCACATTTTCTTTTTTTCCCTGGTGTATATCTTATTACAATCTATAAAATTTTATAGGTTATCAATTTCACAGAAGACATTACACTTTAAATATTTTACATTCTTTCCTTTTAATATATGTAGAAACTAAAAGAAGTGAAGAGGTTATAATGAGATGAGCTTATTGAAAATGAGGTTTAGTATGTACCAAATAGACCAAAATACAGGGCTAATCTTGTAACCACATTTTTTTGTTAATGAGAACTTCCCTGCCAATTAATCCTTGATGAATATTGCATGTTTTACCCTCAATGCTGGTTGGCAACAAAACAAGTCAATAAAATGTCACAATCTTTCTAATATATAATTCATTGAGTTTGAAAATATTACAAGAAGATTAAATATGCAAGCATCATAATACTAAGCATGCCAGAGACTGGTATAGATTATTCAGTACAACCAATAGATATTTACAAGTATATATACACTCAGATTGATCAGCACACATATATATAATTATATATATATACTTTCTTCATTCAAAGGATATAACCGAAACCAGAACTGAAGTAATCAACAATGGTCTGGTTAACCTAGGAATAGGATAAACATAAACTCACGTAACGTGTTCAATTTTTTCCCATCAATCTGTAGAAATGAGAAAGGAATCAAATACATGTACTTCTTTATCAAAAACAACAACAAAACAAAAACGAAAATATACTGAAACAGAAAAAAAATTGAAAGACAAAAAAAACCCCATAGATCCTCTGCCCCTTCCAAAAATACTGGTCTTGTGCAAAAATGCCCATATGAGGAAGAATTTTCTAGTGAAATTAATGTTTTGTCAATGATTTAAGAAGTCTCTTGTGTGCAAGTTTATTGCCATATTGCCGAAAAATGATAAATCTTGTAGAATAAAAAAGATATTCTTAAAAGAAAAATGCTTTCAGGACACCCAATCTGCCTATACCATTACCTTTAATATTTCTTGATATACAGTCAAACCTTGCTATCTTGAACACAAACAGGACCAAGAATGAACTTTGAGAATTATAATAGATATCCATTGATTCAAGAAAACTAGGGTTAAAAAGAAAAAAAATAAGTGGTTTGGACTGCCAACTCACTTTGACATATCCCTGGTATTTGAGATTTCAGTGTTCAAGATGACAAACCTAAATCCTATTCTAAATTCTGAAAATGTTGAATAAAGGTTTTATGACCTTTGGATTCATATTTTTAAATCCCTTTCATAAAGGTGAACAAGAAAAGTAATATGGTACATGAGAACAAAAAACCTACTTGAAAGATGTTAAGAACATATCACATCCCTAGAAACAGCCCATGATTGTTAACTAAAACACAGAGTCCACAATACATTACGTTCTCCCGCTGCATCATTTAATCACACCAATCACTTGATCTACTGGAAAAACCCACAATAAAGCTATGATATATATGGATTTACTTATCATGTGACAGCTCTAAACTATTGATGCTTACCTCACGCCTTATTGCTGCCAAGTCCTTCGGGAGATCTGAGAAGAGTCAAATTAATGAGGGTTTTGTACCTGTATCTGTCCAAGACATTCCCAGAATCTTAACTGGTCCATATTAATCCCGATTTTCTAACAGGTTAATGAGTAGAGTTTTTCTGACAGATTTTTTCCTTTTGGAAACTAGATGACAATGACATGGTATTGACCCATTCAAACTCCAAAGCCATGCTCTGTACATGAAGACTTTACGGGCTGCTGAATACCTGATGAATCCATTATTGCAAGCCTTACAAATTTTTACTTTATGAGGTCCATTGTCAATAAATTCAATACAATTTTTCAAATGATATTTAATTTCCTTTCAAATCCATTACCAAGATTATTGAATGTCAGGATCCAAAGTGTATTGAAAGAAAAATCTTTAAACCTATCATAATTGTTATTTGCTAACATGTATTGATACCGTATGTTGTATGTGTCATAAAAAAATATCTCTGAAGTTATTTTGGTAGAGATCTAGAAAATGACTATATATATATATATATATATATATATATATATATATATATATATATATATATATATATATATATATATATATATATATATATAAGCACTAAAAATGACCAACGACACGAACAATAGAAATTGTCAAATTTTCGGGACACCCTGTCCCTTCCTGACAGGACAAAGAAAAAAAGTTAAGAAGTCATAAAAAAACAAAGGAAAGAGAAAAACAAAAAACAACTAGCACTACTACTAAACTACCAAACACTATGTATTTACAATGTAGCCAGCTGTAAAGAAAAAAATCTGGACCGCTATGAAATATGTCCTGTCTCTCAGGTGTACTCTGGTGAAGTCTATTATTATATATTCCTATTCCTATGTAAAACCTTGATCCCTGTTGTGACCCAACCTTACCCCAAGATGTCATGATATTTATAGATGTAGCCCCCACCCTACCCCTCAGGGTCAAGATTTGAACAAACTTGAATTTACACTACCTCAAGATATCCTTGCATATCAATATGACTAAACATGGCTTTGCTGTTCTGATTTTTAAACATTTTTTTCCTATACATTTTATATCCCTTGGTTAAACTCTAATAAATAGTATATTGTAGCCCCACCCTACCCCCAGGGGTCATGATTTGAACAATTTAAATCTGCACTACCTGAGGATGCTTCCATATCAGTATGACTAGACATGGCTTTGCTGTTCTTGAGAAAAAGATTTTTAAACTATACATTCGTATGTAAAACTTTGATTCCCCAATGTGGCCCCATCTTACCCCTGGGGGTCATGATTTGAAAAAAATTTGCATCTACACTTCTTGAGGATGTGTCCATATGAATATGACTAAACATGGCTTAGCTGTTCTTGAGAAGAAGATTTTTAAAGATTTTTTCCTAGTACATAATCGAATTTAAAAGTTTGATCCCCCATTGTGACCCCACCCTATCCCCAGGGGCCATGATTTGAACAAAATTGAATAAAACACTATCTGAGGATGCCTCCACGTCAATAGGACTTATAAAACATGACTTTGCTGTTCTTGAGAAGAAGATTTTTAATGATTTTTTTTTAATATATTCTTTTGTAAAACTTGATCCCCCATTGTGGTCCTATCCAACCCGTGGGGGTCATGATTTGAACAAACTTGAATCTAAGCTACCTGAGGATGCTTCCATATCAATGTGACTGATTATGGATCTGCTGTTCTAGAGAAGAAGAGTTTTTCTTATATATAACCCTATATAAAACTTTGATTCCCTAATGTGGCCCCAACCTAACCCCAAGGTTCTTGATTTGAACAAACTTGAATCTACACTATGCAAAGAGAGTTTCATATAAGTTTCAACTTTTTTTTCCCAGTGGTTCTTGAGAAGAAGATTTTTACATGATACCACCAAACTTTCACTAATTCTAAATCATCTCCTATTGAAAGGAGGCATGGCCCTTCATTTGAACAAACCTGAATTCCCTTCACACAAGGATGCTTTGTGACAAATTTGGTTGAAATTAACCCAGTGGTTCTGGAGAAGATTAGTCGAAAATGTGAAAAGTTTACAGACAGATGGACAGATAGCTAGACAGATTGATGGCAGACAAAATGTGATCAGAAAAGTTCACTTGAGTTTTCAGCTCAGGTGAGCTCAAAAGTAAAAGGAGGTCTGGGATCCCCCCCCCCCAAGAAGGGGTTGAGGGGAATACCAGAAGCCCCCAGGTCTTAGGGAAACCCTGATTGAAGCTTCAACTCAGCAAAGACTAAGGTTCAGGAAGCAATGTAGAAATTTGAATTTGTTGTCACTAGGCTCAGGAAAATATCAGACATTGCTATGCTTAGAAAAGTTCCAGGCCAATATCTTGGCTCGAAAAGGCCATTTTGCCATTGACTGATCACAAATAGATCTGCATGACCTGTGATAGGTAGGGTAGGCACATAAATGGGCACAAATTAAGTCAAAAGTCTATTAACAATAGGGAAATAGAAGATATGAATGAACCTTACATCTACCAGTCAGTTGAGAAATAAATGTCAATGATAAATGATTTTTGTTTTTATTTGCCTTTATTCTAAGAAAAAAGCCGAGACAATCATGTTTTTCAGTGGGACACTGCTGTAGTTTTATGATGGATAATAACCAGCTGTCCAAGAGCAACTACTGTGTACTTCTTTTTGTCTACCACTGATAACTCCTGACATGAATTTCAAAATTTAGGCAGAGGCACCTTTGCTCATTCTACCAATGCACTTATTTGCCTGCTTAATACCCAGGAACAGAGAAGAAGATTTGTAAAGAATTTTTTGCATATTCACTATATGATCAATAGAGCCCCACCTTAGCATTAGAACCCCTGGATCCAGGGGCCATAAATTTCAAAATTTTGAAAGAGGCACCTTTGCTCATCACAACAATGCACTTTTCTAAATATGCAGTAGGAGAGAAGATTTTTTTTTTTTTGCATTTTTCTATATGTTCAATAGAGCCCCACCCAAACACCAGAACCCCTGACCCAGGAGTCATGAATTTGAAAGAGGCAACCTTGTTCCTCATAACCATGCAGTTTGTTTGTTAAATATTCAGGAGGAGAAAGGAAGATTTTTTTCTTGTATCTTGGCCCTCTGATCAATAGAGCCATGAATTTCACAATTTGGTAGAGGGCTCAGTGCTGATCATAATCATGCCAACAGTTTGGCCACTTGATGTCCATGAGTAAAGCAGGAGATTTTTGAAGATTGCATTAATTTTTATGGTTTTGGGACTGTTGAAAGGTAAATAAAGTATCAAGATTAAGAAAGGTAAATAAAGTATCAAGATTAGGAGTGAAATATAAATGGTTAATTAACAGATACCATGCTTTTGGCTAGGCCTAGGAACACAACTACAGTTCTGCAGCTAGGCCCTACCCATAGGTCCGGGGGAGGGGGGGGGGCTTTGAAACTCACAATTTATGTTTCCCTTTACCTATAAATGCTATATGACAAAACTGGATGAAATAGATTCAGGTCTTGAGAAGAAGTTAAAATTGTTCAAAAGAACAAGTCTCAATAAGGGTTATCTGTGGTCCCCGGTTACTCGTCAAATTTCGAACATTTATTAAAATTTTTTAAAATTGAATTTTATTATTAACTAATGTCTTTATTATTTGAATCATCATCTAAAAATGTCAAATAATAGATATAGGCAGCATACGAAGCTGCGCGTTGAAGGTAGGGTCCTTTGATTTTCATGAATATCAAAAGAAATCAGTGACAGCTACACATTTCAAAGCTTTCGTAAACACCGAGCACAGGTTTGTTCAGAGTCGAGTTTGAAATATAATGTGTATATTATATGTGTAAAGGTTGAGTGAAAATATCTTCGTTGAACAACCCTGTGCTCTATGTTTTCTAATTAAAAGTATTGTGATTTTGAATCTCTTCGCTAACTTCATTTACATGCGATTAACCTCTTTATGACCTGTTTAAAATCATAACAAGCCATGTGGATTTGTATCGTTACGGGTAAATGCATCCAGTAAATGTGCTGGTTCTCAGTTGAAACGTACTCAGTTTTATACCAATCAGCATGGACTTGTTTGGTTCATCTTCTTATAGTTTTTATTGCCAAAGTTTTGTATAAAATATAAAATTGTATTTGTAGTTGATTGTGAATCTTGAACATATAATTCGTCTTCGAAAGAAAAATATCATACCAAGATCTTATTATAGTATCTAATCTAAATGTCTCCGCCCATTTCCATGTAACAGAGAAACCGTAGTCTGATCGGGGGAAGATGTTCCGGCATCTTTTAGTGCGATAGGTGTTAAAAATAGGCTTGTATTTTTTGATATGTTTAATTATTCATTATAAATACACAATGTTTTAATTAGAAATACTTTGTTATAAACAATGAAAACAAACAAAGTACCGTATGCTAATATTTAACCGGTAAACCAAGGGTGTAAAAAGGGACCAACATCAGAAGCGTGGCATTTTCAAGCTTTTTTTTATGCCCCCATATCAAAGATTGGGGCGTATATAGTTTTTGCCCTGTCCATCTGTCTGTCTGTCTGTTTGTCCGCAAAAACTTTAACATTGTACATAACTTTTGATTGGTTGAAGTTATGGCTTTCATATTTCACAAGTATATTCCTTGTGACAAAACCTTTCTTTGGGTACCACTATATTTGATCTTTTGACCTTGGAGTTTGACCCAGTTTTGCAAAACTTTTCAGAACTTTAACCTTGGCCATAACTTTTGAACGGTTGGTGCTAGGGCTTTCATACTTCACATGTGTAATCCTTGTGACAAGACCTTTCTTTGAATACCAACAACTTTGATCCTTTGACCCATGACCTAGGAGTTTGACCTACTTTTGAAAAACTTTAACCTTGGCCATAACTTTTGAACAATTGGTGCTAGGGCTTTCATTCTTCACATATGTAATCCTTGTAACAAGACCTCCCTTTTGATACCAAGAACTTTGATATTTGACCTTGACCTTGGAGTTTGACCTACTTTTGGAAAACTTTAACCTTGGCCATAATGTTTGAATGATTGGTGCTACGGCTTTCATATTTCACATTTGTATTCCTTGTGTCAGAGAAGGCCTTTCCTTGGGCACCATTAATTTTGACCTTGACCTTGATGTTTGACTTACTTTTGAAAAACTTTAACCTTTTCCATATCTATTCAATTGTTGATGCTAGGGTTTTATATTTCACATATATATTCCTCGAGACAAGACCTTACTTTGGGTACCAACATATTTGATTTCCATTTGAGAACGTTTAACCTTTGCTATAAGATGCCATACGGGGGCATCAGTGTTTCACAAACACATCTTGTTTTTTTTTAAAACAACAAACATATTGTCAGTGCCCAAATGATGACCGAAGAACAAAAAAACATCAAATTTCATAACGTGTACTCAATTTTGAACCATGATCCATTTTGATTATTCTATTTGTTCAAAATATTAACACAATAAATTGTGTGTTTTTATTTATATGCACCATTGCAACTGAAAGAACATTAAACGTGACAAAATACAGTAATATTTGTTTCTAAAAAATATACACATTTGCCATTAGTCCATTACCAAGGAAGAAAAGCCATCCAGGTAGTCAGGTAACTGAACTGGAAAAGTAGTCAGTTCACAGGTTCCTAAAAAATCTTTCAATTTCACAACACTTATTAAAAATATTACAGTAAATTGTATGATATACATCAACAAAGGCATACAGTTTTTAGTTTCAATAAATTCAACCATTATTCCTTGATGTTATCTTTTTCAGGTAATAGAATTTTGATAAACTACTTCCTGTTAAACTGGAGACACAAATTCTTGCTGCATACATAATTTAGAACAAAACATCAAACTTGATATTCTCGTGTATTAAATAACAATATGATTACCAACAAAACCCTAAAAATTTACACATGAGGACATCAGCTCAATTCAGGATAAATGGAACTGCATGGATACCAAAAAAAATTTCAGACAACAAAATATCAATGAACAGAAATCCCTGTTGTTTACTTCTGTTCAGTGGAGAGAAAATACATGCAAATAAAGTGTTCAATATCAAATCATCTTAGTCTTTTAAAATGTTAAGAATGCTTGAATTGATAACAAATTGAGTACATGTAATACACTGTAGATTTCAATTTATTTGAATTTAGATCTAAGAGCAGATCACTCTAACTGCAGAATACCACAGGATCAGAACTCGTGTAGAGAGGATTTTAAAAATATATACATGCATGTATATATAGCCATTTCAAATTCACAGTCAGTGGTGTAGACACAGGGAATGAAGTAAACACCCATATATGTAATAAAATCATAATAATTATAACTTAAAGTTGCAACAAATTGAACATTAGAAAATGTTTTATCCTATATACTTAATGACATAGGATACTCAAAAAAATATGCTATAGAAATCTGTAAAACAGTTTGTGCAGGCTTTAATTATTGCCAAATTATTATCATGAAATTTCCCTATGAAACCAACCTTAGTTTTTCATTCCTCCGAATGCAATACTATTATATCTTAGTGAAATTCAAAGCAAAAATTAAAAAAAAAAAATGAAATTTCTGAAAGTTAGAGTTTAAGCAAATTTTACCATGTAGCAAATTAACTTGACCTTAAAAAACAACAAAAACAAGAAGATATGATAAAATCCCCGCTTTTCTTGAATATTGGGTATCCTAAGACCTTAATTAAATTTAAACTAAAAATGTAATCAACAATAAATCTTAAAATAATACTTGTAAATGAATACATTTAAATTTATGTGAAAAAAAAAAAATAAATAACACTTTGAATATCTGTATTTATATAATAACAAATACGAGGGGCATTTCAAAAGTTCTGGCAACTGGTATATAAAATTTTAACTACGTTACGGATTAAAATGACTCTGATACCAATGTAAAGCTTAGGCAAATATGCATTAGTAGTTATGTCATTTTACATTCAAAATGATGTATAGGTCTGCTAAAATGATGTCATAATTAGGTATACTCTGTATACTGGGCGTAAAAATGACTGATAAGGAGAACAATTTTTTTGTTGAGCAAAGAGTGTATTGCAAAATTCGCTCATTGCTTGGCTTTACGGCAACAGAAATAAAAGCGATTTAGATATAGCATATAGAGAGCATGCTCTTTCATATCGAGCAATAGCAAGATGGGTAGTTCAATTTAAAGAGGGTAGAAAATCAATTGAAGATGACCCCCGTTCGGGGCGTCCAGTTTGTGCATATGGCGAAAAAGAAACCATCGCTGTTCCTAATACGATAGCTGATGATGCTAGATATACAGTTGAGGAAATAGCAGACTTAACTAACATTAATTCGTCAGCAGTTTTTCGTATTTTAAAGGAAAACTTAAAGCTTAGGAAAGTCTGTGCTAGATGGGTGCCGCATCTTCTCTCGGAAGAGCAAAAGCACATCCGGGTAGAAATGGCTTCACAGTTACTAACAATTTATGAAGATTGTGACCAAAGGCGAATAAATGAGATTGTAACTGGTGATGAAACATGGATATATTTTTTTGAACCGGAAACTAAGCTCAATAATAAAGTTTGGATGAGTGAAAATGATACAAGGCCTCAAATTGCACGCAGAAACCGGTCTGTCCGGAGAGTAATGTACGCCTTATTTTTTGATTCTAAAGGCCCTGTTGCTCAAGTTCCGGTTCCAGAACACAGCAGTGTTACTGGTCAATTTTATGCAGAGAATGTCTTGTCTCAGGTTGTAGAGCACTATAAAACGACCCGACCAACAACCAGTACTAGAGGAATAAAGCTCCTCCATGACAACGCACCTGCCCATAGATCAGAGGTAGTAACCAAATATTTAAAGGAAAATGATATTGCTGTTTTACCACATTCACCCTACAGTCCTGACTTAGCTCCATGCGATTTTTGGTTGAATGCCGTTATCAAAGAAGCCCTCCAAGGACGGCGATTTGAAAGTCGTCATGCAGTCAGAAGTGCTGTATTCCAGTGTATGAAGCGTATACCGAAAGAGGACTATAGGGCAGCATTTTCCACGTGGATTTCAAGACTGAAAAAGTGTGTCCAGGTCAACGGAGACTATTCTGAGGGATTGATATAATTTAATTTATGATAATGATGCTCATTAATTTACCGCACACCAGCTGCCAGAACTTTTGAAATGCCCCTCGTACTATACATGTATTTTGAATAATTTAATGACAGCCTAAACATAAAAAATAACATCATTCAAAATTTTTATAAATACCTGTAAAACGGCAACTTTATCTTTTGTGAACACCATGGCAGCATTCATACACATCTACAACAATGACAACATTTATGAAGTAATGCCATACACGGTCATACAGTGTACATGTTTTCTGTTTAGATTGTAACTATGAGTAGGTATAAAAATCAAAACTATGAGTAGGAGCTACTGTCAGGGCTGACAGTTTATATCCTCACACTCCACTGTTTGAATTTAGTTTGGTCATTTTAAAAAGTCTCTGATGATTAATGAAAGGCTCAATACGAAGAGCAGTCCAACTAGGAATTACGTAAGCAAGGGTCAACATTAACTAAAATATCCACTTGTCCATCAGACAAGTAGCTAAAAAATGTTAATTGTCTGAATTCATTGTTTAGTTGTCTGACTCTGAAAAAATACATAATGAACTTATAAAATCCCAATTCAATAAAGATTGAATCCCTTGTTGATGCAACTTCTTGAAAGTTTGGTCAGAGTGTAGGTTTATGAATGAACTTGCAACAAAAATTTTAAATTCTTCATTAAAGTATCCAAAGCATATCAACTGTTGATATGTTTCTAAAGATGCAACATCTCTGCAAAATTAGTCAATGTTAGACTTTGCTGTAATCATTGGAGTGAATATGATTATATATTTTAACCTAACCAGTCATCCCTTAAATATACAAGTAGGTTTCATGCAACATCTGCAGTATTTCTACTCAAAGAATATATGCATTCTCATGCAACACCTGCAGTATTTCTACTGATATCCCTTTTTGCAACATCTGGGCAAGCTTGGCCGATGTAAGATTCAAAATAAAGAAACTGGGGGGATAAGCCGAGCCATATGCCTACATACTGATCGATAAAAAATTCAGTAAATTCATTTTAAAAAAATTTCACTTTTTGTTCAATTAATGTAATGCTTATTACCATTTGCATACAAATTTGACAAAACCTGAATACTGTAACAGCAAAAATGATTCTGATTAACACAAAAAATGGCATCACGCTCAATTTTCACAAAAACCGACATAAATTGGATGATATAACTACATTTTTTAAATAGAGTGGGTCATCGTACCATTTTTTGAGAACGATTAATGAAAGGCAATGGAAAGATGTTGCTTTTTACACTTGCAAAAATTTGGTACGAAGACCCACTCTACATAAAAAAATTAAGTTAACTAACTTAAATTTTCACCGTGGTCTTAAAAAATTCTAAGTCCAAATACGCTTGCTAAATATAGAGAACTGTATGCTATTTAAATGGGTATGTATGTGTGACTCCATGGTATAGTGGTTAGCGAGGAGCTCTTTAAAGGGACGTTTAGTGAGAAAAGTGTTCGAGTCATGATTTTTTTATTTTTTATTTTTTGGGGAGGGGGTTAATTTTGTTTAACTTTATAAAAAATGTCTATAGGAATAACATATTTTTCACTGGAAATAATATATATATATATATATATATATATATATATATATATATATATATACATATATATATATATATATATATATATATGTAGTAATGAACTCATTTACAGTAAATTATTTAAAATGCCGGATAAAAATTATAATAGATATTTAAATACTTTTATTCCCGTTTTTATTTATTTTTACCACAAGCGCTTCTAGATCACCACTATCATTATATACAATGTTAACATTTGTATAATATCTCCACAATAAGTGTTAACACTCAATATGCAGATTAATTAATAGAAGTCCCTACCCATGTTAGACACTTGTGACAGTATATGAAAGTCAACTGTTTAGCTTGTTTAGAATATAAATATCATTTTGAGAACTACTGTAAACATTAAAATGCTTGAGTAAATTCGAACAATTGAGAGATTTTTTCCAATAAATGATCTTGCATAGCCGAAAAATGGGCATGGGCACATGGCTCGTCTTATTCCCCCAGATTCTTTAACATTAAAAAGGAAATAACAAGCTCAAACTTCAACTGAAGAATGGATTTTATCATAGTGACATCTGACATCAATACAAGGTTTGACAAAAGAACATCTTTAACAACTTGGTAATGGACATTTTCTAAACCTTTAACCTGACTGTTCACCTGGAAATAAATAACTGGCAGCATACATGCATCCCCCTAATGCACGGCCTCAGCAAGATTTTTCAAAGCTATGACTTTAAAAGCCATATGGACTCTGAAAGCCTTAGTAAACAATTTCTGATTTCTCAACTATAGCAATTATACTTTACACAAAATTACTACCTGTGATCAATGTTATAGCACTGCATGATGCTCCCTTGCAGCAATATGCCCAGCAGACATATATAGGATGGGAAATCTGAAATTTTGATCAAAGGAAGATCGAGTACATTGACTCTGTTATATATGATTATTCACATTAGCATTTTTAATGTTTGTTTTGTTAATTATAATCATTTTTTGTGAAAATTATGTAAATAAACTTTTAAACAAACTGACTAGAATATGGAGCAATGCTTTCACAACAGTAAAATAATCATTACCTGGATAATGATGTATGTAACAGTTCGATGCTTTATTGTGAACAATATCATGGCTTTCAATTTTTACATAATTGTGAAAAGCCACAGTCCAAAAATTATTACTGACACTTGAGTTTAATGGAAAGACAAAGTGCACTTGTGCATGCATAAAAACAACTTCTATTAATGTATACAGTAAAAAATTACAAGTTTCTTTTCTTACCTCTTTCAATTTTACACCTTCCTCTCATTAACAGCTTCACTGAATAAAAGTCTTTTCATCTTTCCCGGCTGCTTCTGTTATCTTCCAGGTTTTCAAAACGCTTTTTGACAAGTGGAACCTTTCCAAGCAGAGATAAGCTTCTCTTCAACAAAGATGCATAAACTAGTTCCCAAACACAAATTACCAGTTTTCATCGGTGCATCGAAACGCCGAAATGTCGGGTTTCCGCCGAAATGTAAGTAGAATGCGCCGAAATGACTGATGAAATTCTGCAATGACTGTGGATATCAATTGATACGGATACTAATACCTCACAAACATAAACTTTTTGAGGTCAATCCTTACCCCTAAGGTTTTAGAGCCCATTTTATCGTAAATATTGGAGGAAGTCAGCTGCCATTGATGGGCTTCATAGTATACCGTATACCACGCCCGATTGTTTTTTTTTTTTTTTTTTTTTTTTTGGCTTATAAAGTACAGATATGTTATAATGTTTCATTCATTATACAATTATTATTATTTATGAAAAAAAAAACACTTTAAAATATTTGAAATTATATAGAATAAATCATTAAATAATCATCTCTAAATGCTCATTAATTATCTTCTCTTCGAAATACAATATTTTTTCAAGAATAAAAGAATAAATGATTAAAAAATATAATTATCAATTATAAATTATTGTGAATATCAATGGATTATTATTGATTATATATAATTGATAAATTTATATCGCAAACGATGTTTGGAAACTGGGGATTTCGTTCTTTGTTTGTTTCTTTTTATCTATTTATTTATTTATTTATTTTTGTATTAATGAAATAAATTTCGAAAAGGATAGGATGCAAGTTATTTCAACTTAAAAGATCCTTTCCTCATTATACAAACAGTGTATAAAATATTATTGTCATAACAAATAAATTGAGACAATTTACAGTTATATCATACATGCAATATATATTAATTTGGACAAGAAGATTGCATGTTTATCAACTTCATGCAGATGGATCAAGTACTTAATGAATTTTTTGAGAATTTGGAAATCACATTTAGTAATAAAATAAAATTGTCTCTCATATCAGGGACCCATATACTAGTATATAGGTCCCTGCTCATATGGTGTGTACATTAATTTGTTAGACACAACTTGTGCAATAAATTATTCATGTTTCATGCTGGTAGCAATTGAACTGTTAAAGTTTGGTTGAATCAAATTAGTCTAAACATCTAGTTATGAGATCGTGATGTGACATGGTAAATACATGTTGAATTTCTTTTCACGTTTCCGATTCTCATTTCTGTCTTCACCCCCCCCCCCCCCCCAAAAAAAAAAAAAGAACCGAATCATAATCAAGGAAAGTTTCGGAAACCATTTATGAAGATATATGTAAATTGATTCACGATACAGATTGTGTAACCATTACAACAATCTCTATAATACTAATCTAAAGAAGAAGAGGCGTATATTCGTTCGTGTGTGTGTTTTTGTGTATATGTGTGCTTTGGGGTTGGGACTGAGGTTCCTCATTCTTTTGGTAAAAACATTTGCCGGTGGAGGGCTTGAATGAAAATTTTCAAACTAAACATACTAGTCAATACAATAAATAAAGACAATAGCATAAAGAAATGGATTGTGTAAATACATGTTTGATGACAATGTTGTTTTTTCTGTAAAGGATGCGTTTTATTGACATGAAGTCATCAACCCAATTTTACTTCATTCTTGTGAAGTCTGGGGATATGAAAATGTAGACATAATAGAAAAAGTGCACTTAAAATTCCTGAAATCTTAAATCTAGTACTCCAAATTGTATGATGTATGGAGAAACAGGTAGATATCCACTGACATTATTTATAAAATTAAAAATGGTTATGTACTGGGCAAAAATTTTAACAGCCCGTGAAAGTAAGCTTACAAATGTGATTTATTCATATTCTTATAGGTGATGGAATAATATTGATAGAAATTTAAGAATATGTACCATTTGTGATTGTAAAACTATTGGTGATGAATTTCAT
This sequence comes from Saccostrea echinata, assembly GCF_033153115.1. NCBI lineage: Eukaryota > Metazoa > Mollusca > Bivalvia > Ostreida > Ostreidae > Saccostrea > Saccostrea echinata. Next base: position 20,973,063 of record NW_026889758.1, read on the forward strand.
TATGTTATGGAATGCAAGTTCTTTTCGAATGACAGAAAAATATTTCTCCAAAATAGATATTGTAAAAATCCTAACACTTTCACATTTAATGAACTAATAAACTCAAATACTGTAGAAATACAAAAATCATTGTCAAAATTTATTAAGGAAATCTTCAAAACTGTCTGTCCTTCTTGAATCCTCCATATATATAACTGATTATATGTTTACTTTCTTTTCTTTTTTCTTTATATACTTTTATATACTATTTTTTGACCCTTGACTGTAATTTTTGTTTGTATATATGTGTATATGTTCCTCTTGTATCAGTGATCTGGTTTTGAGTGAATAAAGAATAAATAAAATGATTCATTTACATATTTTAGCTATATTAGCATGCAATAAAATTCAATTAGTTTGGTATAAATTTTGCTGAAATAAACCTACAATAGTTTTAGATATAGATTAAAAAAAAAACAAGGACATATATACCACTGTTTACGACCTAGTCGAAAAAAAAAAATGGAATGATTGTAATTTTTTTTTTTTAATTATATTTGTTCTTCAATATATGTACGTCAAGTAGTTATTATTAATTTTTTTATTGATCTATATTGATTTTATTAATGGATTAAATACATTCTCAGTCAGGTCAAAAATGCAGCATTCGGATGTAAATCGGCGATCTTTTCTATAGTTTTCAAAACATGCATGTGTATTTATTTAACATGATTAAATCCCTCTATTTTTCTTTAAATTCATTTATTTAATTTAATATGTATTTTTTTTTTTTTTTTTTTTTTTTTTTTTTTTGCTAATTCTGATTTTATGGTTCATTATTCCATCATGGAGTGTGTATAGCGCACGTACAAAACTTCATGTTTGTCATGTACCTAATTATGTAATACCACATAATAATACGCACTTGTCGGGTATACATGAAGATCGTTAATTTAGTTTCATTGAGATTTGCAGTCTGTGTATACACAGTAAACATAAATTCAGACATCCATATCATTTCAGACAAATTTTAACAATCTTCATATAATATTATAACAAAGATACTGTAACATTCGTGTACTTGGTCTTTTGCCATTTTTCATCGTATATAGCGAGGAATATTTGGAACTTTCGAGGGATTAATTTTTTTTTTCTAATTAAAATAAATGAATAAAATCGATTATTTTCAACATCTTCCGAGCTACTTTAGACCATTAAATTTTCGATATAATAAAATGAATTAGACAAAAACAGTTGTCTCTCTTAAAAATTTAACTTCCGTAACCGTAATTCAGGATTTTTTTTAGGTTTATATATATATATATATATATATATATATATATATATATATATATATATATATATATATATTAATTTTGGAAGCGAAATGCTTCATACTTTTGATTAACATCTTAAAACAACAGTTATTTTTAAATATTGTCGAGATTTTTAACTTTTACTGCTGGAAATTAACTTCCGTAACGATATTTTTCACGAAATTTTAACTTATCGAATTCACGCGAGACTTCATGAATCAAACTTTAGTGTTCTATGCTGAACATTAGAAAACAAAAATTGTTCAAATTCAGATTTACTTAAAAAATAATAAGACTTGTTCAAGCATTAACTTCCGTAACATTCCTTGAAATCAATGTTATATTGAAATTGTTGTAAAAAGTTAACGATAGCCGATTTGTTGATTTTTTTTTTTAAGTTAACCGATATGTTCTTTAGAGAATTATGATGTTCATTTTGCTATTTGAAACAATTCTTTTTTTTTCATGTTTTATACCCCGAATTGGTCCTCTTATCGTAGAATGACTGATAAAGCTATTTCGTATACATGTACATGTCAAATATATGTACATGTTGTTTTTCTTATTCATTTTGTCTATTTCCTTCTCTGCTAGACATATAGATGGTTGTATAGGAATAGCCTAAATTATTACCTTTCTCTTACCTGTATCATTTTGTATTTATTTAAATATAACTTTGTTGCATATAACCTGAAATAATAATTATACATTGATGTTAAAAAAGGACAACATTGAATATTTCTGATTCAAAACGGCTACCAGTAAAACGCATAGCTTTCACCTGAGCCTTCGTAATTCTGTAAACGAATATGAAATCAAATACCATAAGTTTTTATTAAAATGGTACGTGGTTTATACACAGCAGTTCCTATTGTCAAGTAAGAGTTATCTCCTTTAATATTGCAAACTCTCGTAACAAACGCTTATATTATTGAATCAAATATTAAAAAAAAAATATTTTTTTGAATTAATGTTTGGTCAAATGTTAACCAAAAACTTTATTAAAGTAATATATCAAATATTGTATAATAAGAAATTAGAGAGACAACACCGCGGGCGTTTAGATTTCCTCAGCAGGCTTGCTCTACGAAGTATGCAAAATTTAAAACGAATTAAAACTCCAAACTGTGCTTTTTTAATTATTTTGGTTTGGTAAAACATCAACTACATGGTCTGTAAAAGTAATATATCTAACAAAATACAAATTAATTCGATGACCTAGTAATTTGAATCTGAATTCCAATTCACTGATCTTACATTGTTTAACTTACAGTATTTTTGCATCTAGTAAATAAACTAATTCCTAAATTCTCATTAATTATTTTCACTTCCTTATAAGACATGTATACTAAGTTTTATGTATCTTTGAAAAAGATTGTGTATTGGGGAACTGAGTCTGGGCCCTGGTAGGGCGTTGTGTTTGACACAATAAGAACAGTTCTCCAAATACAATCTCATCCTTAGTATTACTAGTAATTCCTATGGTTTTCTTTGGTTTTAATTAAGTTTTAATGTACATATTATGTGCTATTGTTTAGTTCAATCTTTTATAAAATGCTATTGACCAAATAACCTAGCTTTATGCATTTTACAAAGTTTTGGTGTTCTTTGTGTATGTATTCCTTTATAGTTTCCATATTTTTTAAAGCTCTAATTCCAACTTTTCCAACTCATTTTTACAAATTTTCTTTATTTTTCTCATTCATTTCTAAAAAGATTAAATGTTTAAGTGGAAATTAACAATATTTTTATTTTTCCCCATATGATATCCAAAATATGTTTGTTTGGCTTTTCTTTAGAGGTTAATTTTCCATTTTCTTTCTTTCTTTCTTTCTTTTTTTTAATTAAAATATTTATTTTGCAAATTCAAAATGATGGCTCTTACGTGTATTTGGGGTGGCCTCTACGTGGCAAAATCTGGGCAACGTAATCAGACTTTTCTTTTTAAAGTCTATTTAAAACGGCTAACTGTCCCAATATTTGATAATCTAAAAGTATTTGATAATCTGAAAGTACAGTTTTTTTCTAATATTAAGTCAAAATTTTTTAGTAAGAAACTTATGTTATAAATTTTTCTATTATTATTAGTTTTAATACATAATTATATGGGGTTTATTCTTAGCTAATATTCTAATATTCATATTATCCTGATGATAAACATCGTCATTATTTTTTTTTTTTTTAATATTTAAAGGTATATAATATATCATTTACAATTTAAATAAAAACGTAATACGAGACTGACATATTACAAAGCGGATAAAAAAAAACAATCGGGCGTGGTATACGGTATACTATGAAGCCCATCAATGGCGGCTGACTTCCTCCAATATTTACGATAAAATGGGCTCTAAAACCTTAGGGGTAAGGATTGACCTCAAAAAGTTTATGTTTGTGAGATATTAGTATCCATATCAATTGATATCCACAGTCATTGCAGTATTTCATCTGTCATTTCGGCGCATTCTACTTACATTTCGGCAGAAACCCGACATTTCGGCGTTTCGTGTCACCCGTTTTCATTGCTCAATGATGCCATAGCATGGCAGAAAATGTTAAGGTGGGTTTTTATATGTTATTTAAAGTTGTGGACGCTGACATTTTGGGGTTGACGGGTTTTTTTTTATCAGATAAACACCTTTGCTTGTATTTAGTGTTCTTCTAAAATTGCATATACTTTCTAAAATAAAAAAAAGGGTGTTTATAGGTATAGCCGGCTCGATAGAAAAACATTGCACATAATCATTATACAACGACGCCTCCTTTATTTAGACATTCTGATAATTTTATTACTTTATCTCGACTCTTCCTTTTAATTAAGTTTCTAAAATTGTCTGATCATACCTGTTTTGTAACAATTTGTCAGAATGTCCCAGTTATTGATCTTCATTCACTTGAAACTTTGGATAAAATTGATATTCCCTTATATCACAGGAGTTCGCAATTTTATCAATAAAGTCAATAAAAATCACTTGATTGACCAAGCCATGAGCTATGTGTTAGCATAGCGAAGTTCGCTATGCTAATGTTTAGCTCATGGCTTGGTCAATTGAGTGATTTTTTCTTGACTTTACTGATAAAATTGCGAACTCCTGTGCTTATATATTCTGAAACCAAACAGGTTACAGACTGATCATTAAAGAAGAAACTTTTGCAATAATTTACTGTGGTACATTTAGGACACGTAATTATTTTTTTCAAGATACTAGGAAAAATTTATCTTGTGAAAACGAGATAATATCCCTTGAAAACGACATATTACCTCATGAAAACGACATATTATCTCCTGAAAACGATATAATATTTCGTGAAAACGAGATATTAACTCATGAAAATGACTTATCATCTCAGGAAAACGAGATATTATCTCATGAAAACAACTTTTCTTGTTTTCAAGAGATATTATCTCATGAAAATGAGATATTATCTCATGAAAACAAGATATCTCATGAAAATGAAATATTATCTCATGAAAACAAGATATTAACTCGTGAAAATAATCTCGTAGTCAGGAGATAATAAGTTGTTTTCATGAGATAATATCTCGTTTTCATGTGATATAATGTTGTTTTCATGAGATAATATCTCATTTTCACGAGATAATATCTTGTTTCCACGACATATGTCGTTTTCATGAGATAACAAGTCGTTTTCACGACATAATATCTCGTTTTCACAAGATGAATTTTTCCTGGTATCTTAAAAAAAATATTGTAATTTCCTATTCTCGTCCTGAATGTACCACCGTAATAATTAGATATCATCTGCATATTGTTGTCGATTTCCACTCGATCCCCATCTTAGCCAGCCCTCCTTGAAAGTGATAATCCCTTGCTCATTCTTCATAACTGTATAAATTTATGGGGCCACCCTCTAGACAGGGTTCCTCAGTTGATCAGGCAATTGAACAGGATGCCCTCTCCATTGTTTTGTTAATTTTCTGAAGTACATCTCATCCATGTGCTTATTTTGAGTGATGAACTCCCTCTACAAGGACTGTGCAGAAAATCATCTGCAAAGTCCTCAAGAGGGAGGTAGGTTCTGTGTGTATTCCTTTTTCTGCATTCTTCAAAAATAGTATGCAAACTTGGACTGATTTCAATCTGTTAACTGTACAAAATATCATTCCAGGGACAGGACTGTCACCTCTATTAGTTTAGGGGTGTAACAATATACCAATATATCAAGATACAGAAAAAAGAAATATTTCTCTGCCACCAGTGTGGAATTCCTCTTTCTTTCATTACATTTGTGTATTGCCCTTGGGTGTATACAGTTGTCTTACTTGATGTTACTACTTGCTTATCATCTCTGTGCCAGGTGTTCCACAAATCACGCCACTTATGACTGTCACTGGCAGCAATCTGCAATCCCCTCCAACTGTTCCAGCCCAGTTTTTCTCTCTCTTCTGTTCAAGCCCAGTTCTCTTTTTCTTTCTACTGTTCCATCCCAGTTCTTCTCTTTCTTTCTCTACTGTTCAAGTCCAGTTCTTCTCTTTCTTTCTCTTCTGTTCCAGCCCAGTTCTCTCTCTTTCTCTTCTGTTCCAGCCCACTTCTTCTCTTTCTCTCTTTTCTGTTCCAGCCCAGTTCTCTTTTTCTCTCTACTATTCCAGCTCAATTCTCCTTTTCTTTCTACTGTTCCAGCCCACTTCTTCTCTTTCCGTCTACTGTTCTAACCCAGTTCTCTTTCTCTGTCTACTGTGCACCTCCAGGTACTGGCTCCAGGGCCATAAAACTTAGATGAGCTAACTTTTGATCTCAGTCTCACTTTTACAAAAGGATATATAGTGGAAAAGTGAGACCGAGATCAAAATTATGCTTGTCTAAGTTTTATGGCCCCGGGGTCTGGTCTTCCTTGCTTTCTTTTTACTTCAGGAGCCCATTGTAAAGCTATTCTCATGTTGGAACTGGTGTCTCTTTGGAAAATATGGTCTTTCCATTTCCATCGCCATGCTTTGATTGTTCTAGATAGTGGGATAGTTCTTGTTCTTTCATAAAGTTGTGGATATAAGATCTTATATAATCAGTATATCTTCAGGATTCTCCAAAGGCATTTGCGATGGAATTGTTCAGCTTTTCATCATCTTTTCTTTGCCAGAGCTTGGAACAATTACAGCAATACAGATATGACATTTATATTGAAGATTCCTAGTCTGGTTCATCATATGGCTAAGTGACCCAATACTTCCAGAGAGCACATATAGCTCAAGCAATTATACCATCTTTGGAGATTGCTGGTAGTTTTAAAGGTAACATGACATGAACATATAGTTTAGTGACTTAAATCTTCCAGCAACAGCATGAGTCAATTCTGCTAGCAATTACCATTTCTGGAGATTGCAAGTAATTATAAGGGTACCCACACTGTACAAAGTTTTAAAAAAATTGCAACAGGATGTGTATACCCATCGTCGCAAACCATGGTTTTGAGTCCACAAGCTTGTTTATCAAAAGGGATTATTACAGATGTCTTAGAAGAGGAACTAGTCAAGTTTGAAGAACTTTCCCCAAACCCTTTCATATATATTAATGAGATGGTGATTAGTTCAAATGATGTTGCATTACATGAGAAATAAATTATTCGTTTATGATTATTTGAGTCACATTATCTCAGTTAGTAAGCCAAATTTCAGTAATTATGTTTCTTTTTTTTTCAGATAAATCTGTTATTTTTCGCTAAAAGTAGAGAGCTAGTTGGAAGTGGATTGGGAGAGCTGATATTATCTGCTAACTCCAACTTTGATGCACTCAAACAAGCCCTGTTGTTAAAATATCCCTCGTAAGTACATCTGCAGATATTTTTAACTTTTACATGTATTACCAGAGTGGTAAAATATCATCAAACTTAATTAAGTCAGAACTTATCCTTGGTAGGGTGTCTATAATCCACCTGTCTGTCTTTTTGTATGTTAACTATTTTTAAATTGCTACTCCTCTTACAGTTTTAGTCTGATTACAATGAAACTTGGTACATAAGTAGATTACAAGCAGGTGAAAAATGTAATATACTGGTTTTCAATCAATTAGCAATGTGGCCATGAATTATACAAGAATTTTCATCAATTGTTATCTTTTCAAAATCTCTGATAATGCATGCTGATTTTTTTATCTTTGAACTTCTGATGGCACTATAATCGTAAATTAAGAATATCTTGAAAAATTATCAGTTGGTAAGGTACGTTGCGTTTGTCCTTAGTAAATAATTCTATCAAAATGCAATTTTTCTTATGCTCTCTGATCCGATACTTTGAATTTAGAAGTACATGTAGACTGTATGAAGATACATGTACCTTATTCTATACCTAAAAGGTTTTTTTTTTTTAATTTCCATGAATGCTGTTGCCTTGGCTTAATGAGAGGACTTCTTTCAAAATACTCTTCTTCCTACTCCTTTAGTCCAATTCAGTGAAATTAGGTACAACAAGTTTGACTTCATTAAAATATATTAATCTGTTTATCAGTATTTGATTTCATTGTTGTTCCTTTAGTTATAAAGATAGGAATTTTGTTTAATTCTTGAAACATACTTCTCCTTCTGTACTTTTTGTCTGTTTCAAATAAAACTTGGTACTAATTTAGAGAACATATTCATTAGATTAATGTAAAATTCCAGAAGAAAGGGCAAAAGTACAGGACAATGCAACTTGTAGACCATAATGAATTGAAACCAGTAGAGCTACAGTCTCATCTTGGACTTTTGGTTGAAAATATCATTTTTTACCTTTCTTTTATAGATTAGAGGTAATAGCAGAAAATATAATTCTATCCCTGAATGAAGAGTACATTGAAGACAACCAACAGTTGACTCTTAGAGACAGTGACGAGGTAGCTGTTATTCCACCAATAAGTGGTGGATAATACACCACTCCCAAGTCTCCATAGATAGAAGGTTAGTCAAATGTCCTTAAAAAGTCTAACATTTCCAATGTTTTTTTTTTTTGGAGTGGTTCAAAAACTGTTAGTAATATGTTGTTATGTTGGTGAGATGTTGGACCACAGCTAAGGTGGGATCAGTTGACAAAACTAGTCAACAAATTACTGTAAACCAATTTTTATTCATGTGCAAGAAATATCTGCAAGTTTTGCAACCTGCTTTTCCTCATGAATACTTCTCAGCACAAACCATTATTTTAATTGAATGCTTCTTCAGTTGTGAAAATTAAGCGTCACTGATGAATTCCAAACCGACACATCATGAATGAAAGTTGTTGCATATATAATAGTTGATTTACAATATATATAATTTGCATTCATTGTTTGACAACAGAATTGACCAAGTTAAATCTGCATTGCCGATAAATGAAATTTTACATCAAATTTTGTCATATACAGAACAGACATGGAAGCTAGTGCAGAATTTGTATAAGAAACAATTGTTAAAGTTATAACAAAACATTTATTGAATGGATCCTTGTGCAAAATGCAATTTGTCAAACCCTTGAATCAAATTTTTGCCTTCAGCCTACCTGAGGTAAACAGTTTGGTTCACAGGATCAACAAAATGTGTTGCCCTTGAACCCAGTCGGTAAATGTTGAATATATTATAGGTAATGTAATAAGAGTGTAATCTTAACTTTTTACTTTGTGTATTACAGAATATAGAATGGACTTTATAGAGATAACAGAAAAGAAACTTGATGTCAACAATATATCACAGATGGTCACAGACCCAAGTTGTGGTGCTATATCTATATTTGTGGGTAAGTCATACATTCTTGGAAAAAAGGAGCTTAAATCTTTCTCAGAATAAAGTTATGGTTTAATAATACCTATTTGTCTTTTCAAAGATGAGGTTTGTAACTTTTGTAGTCTTTCATTTATTAAGTTGTATGATTAGGAATTACAAGGGACAACTTTGATGGGAAAAAGGTACTGAGACTAGAATACGAAGCTTATAAACCAATGGCAGAGAAGAAAATGAAAGAAATCTGTGATGCTGTTCGAAAAAAGTGGCAGATACACAAAACAGCAATGATTCACAGAATTAAGTAAGTTTGTACAATAACATTCTTATGCAAAGAAAATTGAGTAAGTAAACTATTATCATGTATTGTCCCACGTGGTTACCACAACCTACTGGGTTAAACCTTTCTTATTTAAAGTTAGTTTCTTACAATACAATTTTTGCATGAGATTGATTAAAAAAAAGGTTTTAAAGACGTACAATGCACTGAGGGAGATAACTCTTGCGATTTCAATTAAATGTTTAACTTGACGTCAAATTTGACGTTTGTAATAAAGCATCAAAATGACGACCGCATCGATCCCGACGTAATTAAAGAAAATGGGATTAGGGACTTGATGTGATTTCTTTAGAAATAGCAAATCATTTCCTTGATTATTAGCGCTTTTGATTTAAAACCCGCTCCTCCCTCCATAAAAAGGGAAGAAAAGAAAGATTATGTTTTAAAATTTCTTTAATTTTATGTAAAACTCGTATCCATGATCAACATTAGCAGAACAATATTCTTTATCTTTTTATGATACATTGCTTTCTTTTGTTACAGTTGGCTATGTAACATTCGCATTACCAGATCATGGGCCTATCTTAAAATTAAGAATTAGCCATATAAATACTGTTTTGTTCTCCTTTTAAGAAAAAAGAATGTTTTACAGCCCGTTTCCAAAAGTTCACTGATCAAAGAGGAACAACTCTAAAAATGTGGGAGATTTTTCTCCTTCCCTTGTTGAATAATTTCCTTTTGTTTGCCGAACAGTTATGAGGACACATTTACAATGAATTCTGAACTGAAAACTATAATATATACTAAGTAAGTACCGAAAATGTAATAGAATTGATTACTGAAATGGTCCGAATTCACGAATATCTTATATGCGGCAAACTGGCCATATCCGACCATCTAGATCTACGATCTACCACTGTCACAATTTCAGTGCGCATTTCCTCGAATCAAAACAAAACGTTTTATACATGTATCACTGTACATGAATATTTTGACACACGAATAATTTAAACATAGGTGGAAAATTTCCAGTTTGATAAATTGAAGTTAATGTAGACGAATACGATATTTTCATTTTATCTATAGAAGCAACAGAAGGATGCATACAAGTGGGTGGGGGGGGGGGGAGGTACTTTTAGACCCCTCTCTAGTTTAAAATAAATAAGAAACAATATATATTCCATTTACCATTCTGTTTACATAATAGAAGAGTTGAATTTTGCGTTCACAAAATGAGATTAAAATTCAACGTAAGTTGAATTCATATGCAGGTATAAAATTAAATGCATTTAAGCCATGTGTATGGAATACATATTGGACACGTGGACATAAAATCCTTAGAGAATAAGTTTAACTTTTATTCTAGTAGTTGATAGTTGAATGCTTATTCTAGTTGTCAGAATTTTAATCTGCATGAATGAATGAATTAATTGGTACTTCAGGGATTTAAAAGATAAATATATATCTCGAGGGTAACCTATGTTTCATCAAATTCTAATGACTGCGTCCAAAAAAAAAATTTGGGGGAGCTTTGTCAAAAATTGCCTATACATCTGTATTTCAAGGAACTTAAAAGTTTTAAGAACTCTGATATATAATGTAAATAATTTTTTAAAGCAAAAGATATTTTCTAGCTTGGAATTTTTCACGTGTATTTGTAGATCTAACAATGTTTTCGTCCCACATCTGAAAGACTCTTGAGAAACATGACTTAAGGAGAAACATGGGGGGGGGGGGATTTTTCGCTTTAAATTCAAAACGGGTCGTTTAAAAAAATTACAAAAAATTATCAAGATTACTTTTGTAACCAGTTACATTAAAAAAGTATTTTATCCAAAATTAAACGATAGGTTTTTTCATAAAAAATTATTTAAATTGAAAAATACGCATTTTTTAAGGCTTAAATGAACCATAGTTTTTCAGTGTAAGTTCTTCAAAAAAAATTTTGCCGATGTGTACCTCTAGAAAAATACTTTATTTGTGTGGTTAATGCTTATATGAATGAGTCAATGAGATTTGACAGCCAGACAAGCTGAACTTTTTTGATAATCAGGGATTTTATAGCTAGCTGATTGAAAATTTCTTCTCCGCGTGAACAACCAAAGGGGGGTAACTTTTGGAACTTCCTGTCCAAATACTACTCGAACAATTTTGTCCAAAATGTGCATACGCATTGTATATATAATCATGAATAATTAAACGACAGGAAATTTTTGGTAGTGGGTGTGTTGTACGTCCTTAAAACAATACAACTTGCAATAATAAAGCTTATTTGTTTTTCCAAAACATTGTACTTTGCTACCTCTTCAGTGATCTATATCAACTTTACTGATTTTAGTGTGGTTCCTATCTCTGAGGCCAGCATTGTCATTGCTGTATCGTCTCCACATAGGAAGGACTCGCTACAGGCTGTGGAGTATGCCATTGACACACTGAAGGCCACGGTGCCCATTTGGAAAAAGGTAACAGACCTCAACTCGGTGTTTGCAGCTTAGCATTTTCACTCATTGGTCCACAAGACCAGTAACCATGTAAAGTTACTAGTCCTGTACCAGATTTGTCTACAGGTGACAAGATAAAATGTAATTCAGAGGGTTATTGACAAATTGCATATGCAGGTATTATACCAAGTTTGAATTTAGTTGTGATTCAATGATTTTTGACAGAGTTATCCCTCTTGAACTTAGAAAAAAGTCAGAAAATATGGCATTTGAAATTTTGGCTGCCTGCAAGGGCATTCGTGGCGTTACGACACATCTAGTTTATTTCAAATCATGGTAGCTACAATATACAGTGTGCATTGTAAAAGCGAATGGACAGACTTAATTTTAAATTTATTGATTGTCCCGAATGTTTGTTGGTTTCAGACTAACAAACAGGCGTTAAGGTCAAACAAAGCTTACACTAGCTGAATTACTGATATATATTACTAAAAATCATATATGTATTGAATATGTACACAAATTACATCTTTTGGCAGGAAATTTATGCAGATGAGTCATCTAGCTGGAAGGAAAACAAGGAGTGTCCTTGGAGTAAAAAGTAACATTCCTTATACTGATCACTAAAACTTGTATTATTAAAAGTGAATGAATTTCTATGAATCTGATGATTTTTCATCAAGAAAACTAGTGTATTCTATGGCATTTTCAACAATCCAGATTTAATCCAGAGTGTAGACTGTCCATTATATTGTTTTTTTTTATTATCTTGCCTTCTCAGATGTTATATTACAATAATGCATTTTATAATTTAGTGTAAAGAAATGTAATATACATTTATTGACATTTGCAACATATTTTTTAACTTTATTTTCTTATTCCCTGCACAATTGTTCCTTGTTAAAAAAAGACTGTTCCTTGTTATTGAAGGACCTGTGTGCAACTTTTATCATGTGTAAATGCTATACACCTTACCTAGAACACATTTTGAGGAAAAACCAACTGAAATTATATATTTGGTAATTTTTGTATGTTTTGAATGATGTAGGGATTTTTATCATTTGATATCTATTCAAAACCCCTGATAAGGTATGTTGATTTTTGGTCAAAGAACATCTGATGGTACTATGATTTTTAATTAAGAATATCTTGAAGAATAAGGTATGTTGTAAGGTACATTGTGTATGACCTTAACAATACATATTTAAAAGACTTCAATAGTGCTATATAAACTGTAAATGATGCAGTATGCATACATGTATCCATTCCAAAGAATTCAATAAAGATATTTGTAACTGATGTTTTGACTTTTTTTTAGTGAAATATACAAATATGTTTGATATAATTTATGCTAGAGACACATATAGATACTTCTTGTAGTGTGTCTTTGTCTACCACTCTCATATGTAAGTGGAGATAAATATGCGATAAGTCTGCACGTGTTATACATGTTGCATTCAGTCGGAGAACCTAAACAAAAGTCACAAGCAATGGGGTAGAAAAGTTAAAATGGAGAAAGTTAAAATATTGCTATGAAATAAAATTACAGTCAAACCTCATTATCTCAAACTCAATGGGACTGAAAAAAAAAATGAGATAACTGAAGATTCAGGATATCAGGGATAAAATATTTAAAGAATAAGTGGTTGGGACTTCCAAATCACTTCAACATATCCATGGTATTCAAGATATCAGTGTTCGAGATACCAAAGTTTCCAAAAGTAGTGGTCAAATTTGTAAGAAAACTTCTGACACACAGGTAAAACATGTACATGTTCAAAGAAAAACAAAATATACCACTTAGGTAAAAATTAAAAAAAATTGAAATTTCTCAGGTACCGCCTCAATCATAAATTTTATTGACATATTGAAAAGGGAAATAACTCAATTTCCTTCTTTTCTTTTTTTTAGCTTCATTTTGTGAAGGAGATGGGTGAAGAAGGCGTGCAGAATGCCTATAGCTTCAGATCTGTAAAAATCTTAATCAATTCGTGAATTTAGTATTTAGAGTGAAGTTCTCATTATTAAAATTTATGAAACTATGATAAACAAAACTTTTTTGAGGAAATTTTTTCGACAAAAATTATTCTGTTATTAAAATTATGTGGTATTCGTGGGGTTCGAACCCTAGCAATAAAAATCCTGAGTATCATTTTCCTTTGAGACTAACACGCTAACCACTACGCTACACTGCACTTGATGAATTGTGGCATTTAAATCATGTTTGTGATATGACCCTTGAGTAAATGGACTTCCTAGTATTTCTCGGAAATATACGAATGTTCTGTCATAAAAGTATATTTTTAAGGTATAGTGGGTCTTTGCTCCATGTTTTTGTTACCCAATAAATGTATATTTTTATGCAAACTTTGAGAATAAACTTTCAAAAAAATGGAGCAAAGACCCACTCATGTTGAAAAATTATGTTATAGTATGAGAAAATCGTCTTTTTGCCCTCTTTAGTGTGTGTATGCTATTTCATAGGCAAATAATTTCTATCTTTGTGAGATATTTGCAAGTTGTGGAGATTTTACATAAAGTATACTTTAATGTTAGATGAAATATCAAAGAAAATTTAGTTATAATTGAGATTTAATTTTTCACCTTCATGTTTGTTGCACTATAGGCACTTCGCTCGCCTTGTTCGCCCATCTTCTTTTGTTTCAAAGCTCATATGAACTAAAAGCTCAAAACATTTTATAATCTGTCTATCCTCTGGAAACTTTTCACATTTTTGACTTTCTCTAGAACTATTGTTCCAATTTCAATCAAACTTGCCACAAAGCATAATAGGATGAATTGATTTCTTTTATATTCCAATAATTTAAAGAGCTTCACTCTCTTTCAAGGCTAGACAATCAAGAAATACTGAAAAAAGTTTGAGTCATTTAAAAATCACAGAGCCAGAAAAGATAAAACTCAAGTAAACACTTCCTTGCAAATATAAATTCAAATTTTTAGAAATAATAATATTAATAAAACATGCTCCCCTATCTAGTGAAATACAAAAAACTTTGTATATTTATTAGAAATATTCATAAGACGTGCCCCCTGATCTAGTGAAATACATACATCTTTAATTGTACTATTTGTCCATACTCACACATGCTATAAAACCTGTTTTGATTTGTCACCATTGTTTATGTTCATCTCTGTATACAATTGTAAAATTGTGATGAGACTAATAAATTCAGTTCAGGTAGCGTATTCATACTGGTAAGTTTACCTGTACCCTTTAGAAGGCCTCTTAATTGAGTGTGATAATTAGATGTTGGTTTTTGCAAGTAGCCATTCATGGAATAAGCATGGAATACAAAAAGTTCATGGGGATACGATTTTGTGGATGGAGAATAGTTGAGTAGATACCTATATAGATAAAATTTTACATTTCGTGGTGGATATGAATTTGTGGGTCTCTTCATACCTTGAAATCAACAAAAATTAAACCCCCACGAAAATTTGTGATTTCACAGTAGATATTAGTATGCAGTTGATAACAAACTCAATCTTTCCATCTGGACTTGCATGTGAAATAAAAACAATCTTCCTCATCAAAACACATTTATTATGACTTGTCCTTCTGTCTTAGTTTAAAATATAAAAGATATCTCTCCAGAATAAATATGCCCTCAGAAATTTGAAGTTCACTTTGGTCTAACCTGAAAAAAAAAAATGTTGTTCACTTGCTATTCATGTATAATTATAATAAAAACATAATAAAAACATTACCAAATCATTTCAGAAACATGAAGTAACTTATCTACTGTAATATGCATTGATTTTTAAATTGATTTGTTTTCTTTGATTTACATAGGTAATTTTAATTTAAAATGTCATGATCTAATTGGGTTCAGTATTTTCAAAGGAAATGATTTAAATGTACATTCGAATGGTACATCTGACTTTGTTGATCTGCTCCTGTTCTGAGGGGGTTATGGTCATTAGGATCTCCTCCCGCTGGTTTGCATCCTCTACTGATGCAGCAATGGCTTCCATCCTCTCTTGCTTGTCCAGCAAACGCCTGAAGATCAGAGTAGTCATTATAGAAATTAACAAGTACAAGCTACCCACAGTAATGACAGTCTACACTGTAAAGTGGGGGGAGGGGGTTGCTATTTTATATCTTCACAAGTCTCCAATAAGCCCTTAATATGCAACAAACACCAAAATGGTAAAAACTAATTAAATTGGATGTAAGTTTTGTTCAAAACTGGATGTAAGTTTTGTTTAAAACGTATGTACTGTGTAACTATCCATCATTTAAAAAATATTCGACATTCCTTTACCAACAAGTGGATTAATTTAATGCCAACTCTACAAGTGTTTCCCATACCAACATAATTCATTCTATTGAGTTTACTAGTCCCAGTTATACTGAAACTCAAAAATCATGCTCACCTGCTTGTCATAGGAATTCTTTTGCAAAAGATTTTTACACTGCATGTTCAGTCATACAGTCAATATACCAATGATTATAAGAAGCAAATCAAGATTCTCAAAAACATCAAGGTACCTGTGCTCAGTTACTTCTGCCTCTTTCTTTAACATGGCATTGTACAAAGCCTGCAATAAAAAAAATCAAGAGTTTATAAGTCTGAGTATCAAGAAACATCTCTCTATAAGAAATGTCTTAGATGAAGAGAAATTTGGACTTCTCACTTCAAATATATCCATGGTCTTCAACATATTTTGTTTGAGATACCAAAGTATCAACTGTATCCTGTTATTTGAAACTTATGATTTGCATTGTACTAGTTCTTTGAGTTTAATATGGCCAAATCCTAACATGGACATATGACTTGAAAAGAATTCTTTCCAACATGGATAGTTTGCAACTTATTCTTACCGTTTGTAGCTTGTTCTTTATAAGGATTGAGTCTTGTCAGCATTAATATTTTCACAAAACTAGGATCAAATCTGATCAATAACTTATTGTGAAATCAGAATCCATTTGATTACCCTTTAAAATTTTACTTGCCTTATAGCACCTGTCCAATACTAGAGAAGCCACCTGCTGGATGTTAACTGTGAATAGGTAGTAGGTTCTAGAGGGGGCATGGTCAGGGGTCTTGGATATTTCCTGAAATCATTGAATCTAACATTCACAAGTTGCTTTAGTAATAACTTTGAAGAAAATGATGATGATCATTTCCAGTCTAATTAAATTAGACCTTTCACCTTGCTCTAAGTTTATCTATTTGTTGCCCTTGAAAGGAAATCCTTTGATGAGCCACAAATAGATAGACAAAAAGCAAGATGAAATTCTAATCTTAATTGTCTGAAATATGAAAGCCTTAGCAGCAACCATTGAATAGATATAGAAAAGGTTAAAGTTTTTCAAAAGTAATTCAAACATCAAGGTCAAGGTCAAATGGTCAAAATTAATGGTGCCCAAGGAAAGACCTTCTCACAAAAGATACACATGTGAAATATGAAAGCCCTAGCACCAACCATTCAAAAGTTATGGCCAAGATTAAAGGATTTCAAAAGTAGGTCAAACTCCAAGTTCAAGGTCAAAGTTGTTGGTATCTAAAGTAAGGTCTTGTCACAAGGATAACATATGTAAAGTATGAAAGCCCTAGCACCAACTATACAAAAGTAATGGCTAAGGTTAAAGTTTTCAAAAAATAGGACACCAAGGTCAAAGTCAGTAGGCTATACTGTAAATGTTTTACAGTTGGCTGTGTATTCTTTTTAGCTCCTTTGGCGGAAGGAAACTTCCGCTAAATCAAGTACAATGCTAAATGTCTTGCATAAATGTCTCATAAATAAGACCATTAAGAAATGCACTAAATCAAATCCATGCTAACTTGTTCAAAAAGTAATTTCAGCAAAATATCATACAAAATAAATACATAACCAACAATAACTTACAGTTATTGTTGGTATCCAAAGGAAGATCTTGTTACAAGGAATACACATGTGAAATATTAAAGTCCTAACACCAACCGTTCAAAAGTTATGGCCAAGGTTAAAGATTTTCAAAAGTAGGTCAAACTCCAAAGTCAAAGGGTCAAAGTTGTTGGTATCCAAAGGAAGGTCTTGTCACAAGGATTACACATGTGAAGTATGAAAGCCCTAGCATCAGCTGTTAAAAAGTTATGACCAAGGTTAAAGTTCTTCAAAAGCAGCTCAAACTCCTGGGTCAGGGTCAAAGGGTCAAAGTTGTTGGTATCCAAAAAAAAAGGTCGTATCCTAAGGATTATACATATGAAGTATGAAAGCCCTAGCACAATTGTTCAAAAGTTTTGGCCAAGGTTAAAGTTGGGTAAAATTTTGCAAAACTGGGTCCAACTTCAAGGCCAAGGTCAAAAGGTCAAATATGATGGTACTAAAAGAAAGGTCTTGTCACAAGGAATACACATGTTAAATATGAAAGCCATAGCTCTAATCAATCAAAAGTTATGGGCAATGTTAAAGTTTTTGTAGAAAAACAGACAGACAGATGGACAGACAGGGCAAAAACTATATGCCCCTGAATCTCCCATTATGGGGGCATAAAAAAGAAATTCTTAAAATATTGCAATATATGATGCAAATCATTTACTCTTTCAAGGCAATGTGCACATCTTTTTCTTCCCTTGAAATCATGGTTAAAATATGCAACATTGTACATTTGACAGAGAATTAACATTCAATCTGATGACTTACTGTAGTGGTGACAAAGTTTTCTGAAAATAATGTGTATAAAAGATCTTTTGCTTCTTTTGCTGAAATCATTACAAAATCTTCTATCTGTAAGGAAAGAGAAAATCCCACTAAAATTAATACGAATGGACACATTAATAAATGCTGTGTATTTGGAATCAGGCCCCCATGTTATTTTAACAAAAGTCCTTGGTTTAATCCCATTAATAGCTATTTCTATTCTTAGAAAAAAAATTCTTCATTATTTTTTTTATGCCCCACCATGAATATGGCCGGGGCATATAGTGTTTGTCATGTCCATCTTCCATCCTTCTGTCTGTCCTTCCGTCACACTTTGCGTTTAGCTCTGTTCAAAGCTCAGTTTCAAAGAAACTATCCAAGATATTTTTATCAAACTTCATATGCTGATAGATACTGATGAGAGCTATGCAACTGCATCAACATTTTTTGACCTTGACCTTTCCTTTGACCTTGACCTCACTTTTCTTAAATTAGTGTTTAGCTCAGTTTTAAAGATACCATTCAAGATAGTTTAATCAAACTTCATATGTTGATACATACTGATGTAAGCTATTCAACTGCATCAACATTTTTTACCTTGACCTTTCTTTTGACCTTGACCTCACTTTTCTTTAATTAGTTCAGTTTTGATGAAACCATTCGATATTTTTAACAAACTTCATATGCTGATACATACTGATGAGAGCTATTCAACTGCATCAATATTTTTCACCTTGACCTTTCATTTGACCTTGACCTCACTTTTCTTAAATATGTTTTTAGCTCAGTTATAAAGATACCATTCAAGATAGTGTTATCAAACTTCATATGCTGACCTTTTCAATTGCATCAACAATTTTTGACCTTGACCTTTCCTTTGACCTTATATACACCCTCAGCGGGGCATTCATGTCCTATGGACATATTTCTAGTTTTTATTAATCCACTTTTAACTTCAATAAACAAGAATTAAATTGGTGAAAGTAAAGCTAGCAGATATACTACAATTATCCATGCTTTATTTTTTCAGACATAGATGTACATGTACCTGTTTTTGCTCCAGATGTTTTTTAAGAAGTAATACTCTAAAAATTCTAAGACATTTGGAACCAAACCTGGAATATAAATAAACTTTATTTACTCATTTCATTGATGAAAATGAATGTATTATGTGTATAACAGACTCAATTTAAGAAAAAAAATCATTAGTTACCTTTCTTGAACAACTGACTCTATGTGAGCTTTAGCCAGCTGAGTCAGGGCTTCATATATGTATGTCAATGTCAAGGACAAATTATGACCTAATTCTTTTCATGATACGATTAAATAATTCCTACCTCTCTGATTGGCTGAGATCAAACAATGAAGAAAAATACATTATATTCACCAGCACTTGACCTTCCAGGTGAATACAATGTATAAGGATTTATTTTCTCTACATTGGTCTAAAAATAGATCGGGAAATTCCAAATTGATACAAGTACTGGGTAGTTTTGGAAAGCTATTTCACTTGCTACCCACTTTGACTCAGGTGAACATAACATTAGGGAGTATATAATTTGGGGTTGGGTTGGTTTGGGGGAGGGGGGTTGCAGTTGACCCCTCCCCCAACACTTTTTTCTGAACGTAAATTTTTACTTTTAATTAAGACTAAAATATTCATTGAAAGGCTGGTCCCCCACTAATAGACCTTAATCCCCCACCCCCAAGCCCACCCCAACTCCAAAACAAAACTTGGAGTTAAGAGAATTCTCTTTTTGTGGGGGCTAATCAAAGATTTTTTCAGCTGTCAGTTTTCCTGGATAATGCCCCCCCCCCCCCCCCAATTGATCCTATAAAAGAGCCTGACATTATTTCTTTTTTTTCACAGCAACTAAAGTAGATTTTAAAAATTCCAAATTAATACCACTGGTAATGTTTATTAGTCCCCTACCGGTAAAACCGGAGAGGACTATAGGTTTCCTCTGCATCTGTCCGTCTAGCTGTCCCTCTTTCTGTCAGTCAGTCTGCCCCACTTGGTTTTCCGCACTTTTTGCCATAAAAAAAATCAGTGAAGCCAAACAAAATGTAAAACTTGATCTGTAACTCATCAAGATACATACAAAAAATCAGCTCAATATCTGCAAGTGTTTAGAAAAAAAGTGTGGAAAACCTTTAAAAATTAAAAAGGTTGTAATTCCCTCAAAAATCAATGAAGCGGAATGAAATCCACACTTGATCTGTAACTCATCAAGATACACTTACATACCAAAAATCAGCTCAATATCTGCAAGTCTTTAGAAAAAAGTGCGGAAAACCAAGGGGGACAGACTGACAGACGGAGAGACAACTAGACAGATGGACAGACAGACAGATGGAGGGACAGACGAGGAGGAAACCTAGTCCCCTCCGGTTTCACAGGAAGGGGACTAATAAACAAAGCTGTTCTACAGTCACATGAAGACTTGCTAATTTTAAAATACCATGTTTTTTGGTTTGTTTTTTAATATATAGAAACTGTCCATAAAAATTTCGATCCAGTATTTCTTGAGTATGACACTGATGACAGAAAGTAGATTTTTTTTTTAAAATTCAATTAAATCGGTACATGTGTACATGTATTTACATTTTGGACATGACATGTACTGTTCATAAACACAGGGTAATTTTGTCTTTCAGTGCTGTTTGAAATTTTCCAAATACCCCGGTACATTTTAGTTTCTAATAGAATATATTCAATGTTTTGTTGTTGGATATGGAATTTTTTCACGAGTGTGATGTGATTTTTTGATATTTTCACAAGTGCCAAGCACAAGTGAAAATATTAAAAAAAAAATCCTGTCTCACGAGTGATATAAACTAATATTTAATAAATTTACTGTGTAACTAATATTTAATAAATTTACTGCGTAACTAATATTTCAAAAATTTACTGTGTACAAGTTCAGTAACATATTTCAATATATACTTATTTGTATTCTAATACCTTGAAAACATAAAAAACAAAGTTCTAAAAGAAACAAAATGAATTATTCATAAGACATCACTGCAGTTCTTTTAAAATAATGACTGTACCTTTTATGTTTGAGAAATTCCTTCTAGATTGTAGAGATAAGTTTTGATTTGATACTGTATTTTGAATACAGTTTGAATTATTAATGAGATGTTTTGATTTAATGCTGTAAGGATACTTATGGAGTACATTCCCCCTCCACTGTCTCCAACTCGAGATAGAAAGTTTGTCTGAAAAAAAATAGACTGTAATATATAGAGGATATTCAATGTTTTGTAGATGAATATGGAATTTTTTTCACAAGTGGGACAGGATTTTTTTATATTTTCACAAATGCGAAGCACGAGTGAAAATATAAAAAAATCCTGTCTCATGAGTGAAATAAATTCAACATTAAACTACAAAACATTGAATTTTCTGTTTATTACATTTTCTTAGATTTTTCCTTTGCCTCTATCTTTTCGTAACACAGTGTCATAGGCTGTGATGTGATGATAGTTGAGCGGTTGAGACGTCATAGCTATAAGGGATTGCCAGATTGAAAAACATGGTAAACATGGATTTTTAATGACATATTTGGAAAAACTTTGGCAGTATAATTATAAGTCTCTGTAAGGATGGCTCATTAACTCTATCCTATAACAGGCCAGGGATTTTTTTTTTTAAAACACTCTTTGTGAAGGGAAGGAAAATCGTAAGTTTTGCTGCACTTCTGATATTCTCACACTGTGAGAATACCATTTTGATATCCTTTCACACTGTGTCAGAATATCACTTTTATTCAATCAGTAAATAGATTACAGTATTTCACTATTCAAAATGTAATAAAATAGGTTATTCCAAGCAAATGATGACTGCTAATAAAGATTTTTTTAAAAAATACTTTTTCTTGACTTTATATCTTAGATGCTATACAACTTAACTCCATTATGTATTAATCTACTTGTATTTCTTAATGATTGATAATCAATATCTGAGCCACAGTTATCAATTCATTATGCCATGGTAAATACTCACAGAATCATCACAGATTAGAGACAGGTAGGTTTCTAACAGGGAACGTGTCATCAAGTCCTTAGGTAGGGCATTAAATATCTAATAAACAGGAAAGGAAATGTATGTTTGTTGTAATACCATATAAGAGGAATTTTTGTGTGACACAAATTAACCAGTAGTGATTAATCTATTTAAAAAAATGTTAGCAAGAAGTAATTTTAGCGATTTTATAATGTCAAGAAAGATGGCTATAACAACTGATACAGAATAAATTGTAAGCAATATTCAATTCTATCAATCTCAAAACCCTCACTGATAAAATACAAAAATTGAATCCTTGCTAAAAGTTCTGCTTATACAGTATAAGATACGTAAAAAAAAATGTCAAGCCAATAGTTAAGAACATTAAAAGGAGCATTGCTCTTTCATATTTACTTTATGCGAGTACAGGTACCATACATTGAAGTTAAAATTAGCATATTTCTATTATGTATACCTCAGTAACTGATAAAGGTGTGGTAGCAGTAGCCATGCTGGCAGTCTTTACTTCACTGGCTCTCAGTATGGCCCTCAGGACTTCTCCAGCATTCTGGAAAAGGGAATAACCTGAACATAGCTAAAGACATATCAAACAGACCTACTGCTGGACAACTGACCTTACCCTATCGATCTTGCTGGAAATGGCTTGAACAATGGCTTGGTCTCTGAAGTGTTGGTGGAATCTTTCACAGTTAACTCTCCAGAAAATTCCATCATCAGAATCCATCTGGTTCTATAAAATAAGTAATCAATAACCCGTCAATAATATAAAAACACAATTATCAGAAAATAAGTAATCAATAACCCATCAGTAATATAATAACACAATTATCACAGAAGAAATTGTCACAGTTGTTTCTGATTTGTTTCACAAAAAATGTACGGAATTTTTTTTAATCATGTGGAAACAATTTAATCCAACAATGTACCACATACCACACATGAATTTAGATAATCCCAACAATGTTTGCAGCATAAAAAATTCTATTATCCTAGGTAACTCGTTCACATGTTCATTAAAACACAAAATGGAGAGAATACATGGAGAAAAAAACATTTTTTCTTATTAACAAAACCAAATGATGTATACTGGAAGTTTAAAATATGATTTCATACTAAACTAAGACATAAGTTATACTGTTTGAATTCAGTCGTATTTCTACAGTATTTTTTTTTTTACATTTATCCATATAATGTGCAGTTAATTGTATATCAAATCATCCTTTGGACAGCCTGAGATTTTAAAGAATATTTATCTGAAAGGAAGTGGTTGGGGAAAAAAGAAAATATGAACCACTGCATTAATGAACTAGAAATCTGTCCAGTCAGCAAGGGCCCCGCTGAGGGGTAGAAATATAAGGGTGCAGATTAGGGAATGAGAATTTTACTTGATTACAAAAATGTAAAAATATATGAAGAAGAATAAGCAACAGCAACTGTATTTATAAAATTTCAAGATAATTCTTAAATATCCAACAATCTGTAAATAGTATCCTTGTATTTACATAAGGCAGTAAAAAACATCATATCTATAATCACTCAATTAAATAATTTTAATATATATTTAAAATATATTTAAAGAAGAATGAAGCATGTGTTTTCTAAAATGCCAGCTAGCCTTCAGTGAATGCAAATATCACCCTGGCTTGACCTTAACTTCAAAACAACCATCAGTTGCAGACAAAGGTATTAATTAATCTTAAAGTGACACATAAAGATAACCCTCTAAAATTTTCTGCAATCAGGGAAGATAATCAATCCCTGGGGATTAATTGCACTGCTCTCTCATCCTTTTCTTCTAAGTTTACAATAAGAACTTTTTTAGCAATGATAGAATGAGGTTATTATCTGACTACCTGTTAAAATTAATAGTGTTCTTGAATTTACATGAGGCAGAAAAAAGGAAAGGAAAAAAAATAATAAAATAATAATAAAAAAGATATCTTTATCTATATCTTGTTTTAAGAATTCATTAAAATCATAATTCATTGTGTATTTTACCAAAATAAGTATGCATATTATTTAAATCCACATTTCAGAGAATGTAAACATCATTCAGAATTGACCTTAACTTCAAATCAAACTTCATTTGCAGACAGAGGTGTTAATTAATCTCACTGCAACAGATAAAGATAAATGCTTTGTGCTTTGGATTTTCTTCAAGAGGAAAGTTAATTAATCCCACGAGACTCATTGCAGCTTTCATGGTTTACAATAAAATAAATAAATAAATCCACATTTCAGAGAATGTAAACATCATTCAGAATTGACCTTAACTTCAAATCAAACTTCATTTGCAGACAGAGGTGTTAATTAATCTCACTGCAACAGATAAAGATAAATGCTTTGTGCTTTGGATTTTCTTCAAGAGGAAAGTTAATTAATCCCACGAGACTCATTGCAGCTTTCATGGTTTACAATAGGAACATTCTCAGCCGTTATCTCTCTTTGCTCATTCATTCTTATATAAAGTTAAGGAATCTACCCCATCACCCCTGCTCCAATCCAGATGACATAGAGAACCAACTTAGCATCAAAATATGTCTTACTGCCTATTCAACCAACATACCAAACTTGAACTTAATTGGTCAACCCTAAAAAAAGTTATTAGAAAAAAACAGAAAATTGTGGACAGAAGAATGACAGATGGACAGACGGACGGACAGCTAGACAGACAGACAGAGTGATCACTATAGGGCACCCACAAGGATTTGTGGGGCCCTAATAATCTGTATCCTGAAAACGTATGTTTAATGAACTACAGAATGAGCATTAGGGTCTAAATGTCATGGTGCAGGGTCACTTGAATAAAAAGTATGCATGAAAGACTTCTTTCCTTTCTTCTTTTTTTTTTTGGTTTTAGGGTGCAATTTTTCCTGTCCTCTCCTCTTTCCTTTTTCATTGTCACCTTCTACTGAGTTTTCTCTTTCCCATGATGCCTAGATTGACCTGCCTATTATATAGGATACATAGAAGGGTATAGAAATCCAGAAAAATACTTTCATGAAACCCCTATGCCTGTCACATATCCAAGGATCTATGAAATTACACATTTTTATGCTACAAAAGTGGAAAAGATATAAGTTACATTTAATCCTACAGTTTGGATGAATGTTCTGTCACAACAGTTCTGTATGAGAATTTGGGAATAAAGGTTCAAAAAGCCCTCTTATCAGCAAATGTAGAAAACTAGATGTTTCGATCAGTATGACATGAATGCCCCCACTGACATGCAAGTTTTAAGTATGTGAAAGTCTAAGAGTGTGAAAATAATAATGGGTGGAAATGGCACTAATGGGAACAAACTTGAATCCCCTTTACCCAAGGATACTCTGTACCAAGTTTGTTTGAACTTGGCCCATTGTTCTTGAGAAGAAAATAACAAGATGTGTTTGTGAAACACTGATGCCCCCGTATGGCAGCTTATGGCGAAGGTTAAAGTTTCTCAAATGCAAGTCAAAATCCAGGCAAAAAGATCAAAAATGTTGGTATTCAAAGAAAGGTCTTGTCTCGAGGAATATACCTGTGAAATTTGAAAGCCCTAGCTGCAACTGTTCATATGTGAAGTATGAAAGCCCTAGCTCCAACCGGTCAAAAGTTATGGCCAAGGTTAAAGTTTTTCAAAAGTAGATCAAACTCCTAGGTCATGGACAAAGGGTCAAAGAGGTTGATATCCAGAGAAAGGTCTTGTCACAAGGAATATACATGTGAAGTTTGAAACCCCAAGCAACAACTGTTCAAAAGTTAAGGGCAAGTTTAAAGTTTTTCAAAAGTAGGTCAAACTCCAAGGTCAAGGTCAAAAGGTCAAAGTTGTTGGTATCCAAAGGAAGGCCTGGTCACAAGGAATACACAGGTGAAGTTTGAAATCCTAAGCACCAACTGTTCAGAAGTTATGGCCAAGGTTAAAGTCTCATAAAATTTTGCAAAAGTGGGTCAAACTCCAAGGTTAAGGTCAAAAGGTCAAATATGATGGTATCCAAAGAAAGGTCTTGTCACGAGGAATACACATGTGAAATATGAAAGTTATGGCTCCAACCAATCAAAAGTTAAGGGCAAGGTTAAAGTTAACAACAGACAGACAGACAAACAGACAAATGAACAAACAGACAGACAGACTGACAGGACAAAAACAATATACCCCCAGGATCTTTCGATTCTGTGGCATAAAAATGTGAAACGTTTACAATGAAGACAAAGCCGACGACAACTACAGACAATGGACATTTCGATCAGAAAAGCTAACTTGAATCTTCCGCTCAGGTGAGCTAAAAAATCAGAAACAAACTATGATGGAATGACAATGACGGAGTGATGGAATGATTTACAGAAGTGGGTAACTCTATATGCTCTGGCCATTTCATGGCATGGACATAAATCAAAGTACTGATACAGTACTGAAAGACAGGGTCAAAATAATAAATTTCATGATTTTACAAATTTCAGTACTAGTGAAAATTTTTATAGGATTTTGATACTTAAAATAGTTAAAATATTTTAGACATTAAATATTAACATAAAATTCAAAAAAAATTTATAAAAAAACAAATCTTATCTTCATCTTTTTCATTCATTCTGTAATTATAGAAAAATCAGTCATCACTAGCCAAGAACCCTTTTTCAACTGTCCGAATTTACAGGGTCTGAATTAACATGACGTTTCTGGAAATAAACAATCGATGACGCTTACACAGTCTTATATTACACAGTAGAGTAGTTTGTATACTACTGTGGTTCAATGTTGTTTTTCACTTAAAAATTTTTCAAAATACCTCTATAATTTGTGTAAGAAAATCTTCATATTATTCTCTTAAGTTTGATCCAGCATGTTTACATTTTGTTCAAAACAATTTCTGCACTCTTTCGTTTGATTCAATTCATATGGTATACGCATGGCTTCCATT
Source organism: Saccostrea echinata (assembly GCF_033153115.1). Classification (NCBI taxonomy): domain Eukaryota; kingdom Metazoa; phylum Mollusca; class Bivalvia; order Ostreida; family Ostreidae; genus Saccostrea; species Saccostrea echinata. The sequence continues at coordinate 21,000,338 of NW_026889758.1, forward strand.
TTGAGGCCTCGACTGACAGTAAACTAATAGACGGGGTCAGGTGACCCAATCTGAAAATTAAGTATATGTAGCTCATGATGTACCTAAATTAATGATTTACATAAAAAGCATATTAAAATTCTCAATAAAATAATTTCAGTGCTTTTTTTTAAGCAATTTATGACTTATTAATTTTTTCGAATTGTAAGGCTCTCAGAATCTAGTTCTTAATGCATTTTGGAGTAAATTCGTAATAAAAAAATAGCAGCAACTGGAGAATTCAAATGTATTATCAGAATTAGATAATGCATATTTGTTTCTAGAGGTTCATTGTACTATAACCATAAACAGTGATTATCTATATGCATTATCAGAATTTCTTGAGTATCTGGAAAAAAATCAATGACATATCACTACCACAAATTGCTAAAGCCCCCATTGTATATAAAATTGGAAATGTTCTCAAATTTCAAAAATATATCAGAATCGTTTATGTTATGCGGATTCAACATGAATGTCGATTTTTTGTGATAAAGTAATGGTTGTTTAAGATGATGGAAAGAACAGCCACTGCCAAATGCCAAAATTTATCATACAAGTGTTGCAACAGGAATTGCAGTATAAATTAACTTCTCTGCTTCAGTACCCAATGTCCATGGGACATAAGAGTTTTAAAGATTTTTCCACGATACTGTACGTGTACATAAATTGGTGTATTCAAAATTTAGCGCAATCACTGGGTATGGAGTGGTTGGCGTAATCATGAATTAGCGCTACATATGCTTCTGCCATGTATTGTATTCAGTTATGATTTTTAACTGTATTCATGAATTAGTGCATCCTTGTCCGCGCCAAAGCCGCTAAAATATGAAGCCCGCTTTTTTAAGTATACATACAGTATGTTCACAGGTAAAATTCTGACCCTCTATTGCTCCCCAACCCTAGCTCAGTGGACTCATGACAACCAAACTTAAATCAACTTTAGATGGGGTTGCTTTTAAAGTATCTTGTTCTTTCTCTCTCTCTCTCTCGTTTTTTTTAAAAGATTTTTTTCCTAATTTATGATAATAAATTTTGATCCCTATTTTTGCCCAACCCTTATCCCAGGGGCCATATTTTGAACAAATTTAAATCCACACAACATAAAGATTCTTGCATATTTTAAATATAACTTATTATGGACTTGAACTCCTAAAATTTTTCCTGCATATACTGTAATAAAAATTTGACTCTCAGATGTAGCCCAACCCTAGGCCTGGGCATCAGTTTTACAAGCTTGAACATACACTAATTGATGTCCTGCTATTCTTAAGGAGACAATTTTTAAAGATAGTTCCATTAAATTCTGCATGTTATGAAAAAAATTTTCAAAGATGCAACATATTTTCAAAATGGTACTAATTTATCCATGGGCCATCAATTTCACAATTTTGGTAGTGGGCTAAGTGAATGATGTAATCATGGAAACTGAAATGCCTGCTAATTGCACATGAGGTAAAAAGATGTTTTAAAGAAAGCTATGCCTTGTTAATCTTGAAGCTTGTGTTCTGGATCAAAGCAAATTGTCCGGATTAATGAAGCATACAGATTATTGAAACATACTTGATACAGACGACTCTCCATGGCTCGAACTCCGATCTCTCGAAGTGAACCTCCAGTCCCGTTTTTTTCTTCTATATAACTAAGTAAATTTACTTCTTATCTCTCGAACTTCCGATCTCTCGAAGTTCTCTATCTCTCGAACCAAAACCTGGGTCCCGTTACACACATTTCATTGGTTTTGACTCTCTATCTCTCGAAGTTATGATTCAGCATGTGTACACGCCAATCAAACGTAAAATTAATGCAGCTTGGACTTACCTGGATAACGGTGACCGCCTGGGGCTGGCATGGAGGTGTTAATTGGGTATTTACATAGATGACACTATACCTGTGAGCATTCGAGTGTTGATATAATTAATTGGTTATAATTTGGTAAATTATAAACGGATTGCTTCACAACTTATTTTGACTAGACAGAGAGACGATAATTTTTAGAAAATAATTTAAGAGACGTGTCAATAATTTTCCATAGATTATGAAGTTTTATTAGAGTCTACATAATCCCAGTATGACAAACATTGCACAAGAAATCCTACCTCAAAAACTGAATACCTATTTAATACGAGAAATCTGGTGAAGGACTCTATTTCCCCACAAATTTCGTCCAACTAAGCCCAACCCCAAGGCCTGAATCATGGACCAGTGGCAGTGAATTTCACAATTTTGGTTAAAGGTTGAGTACTTTTTAGGTTTAAGCAAGCAAACTTGCCTGCTAGATTTTATAAGAATACATTAAATGTAATTTATTTGGCTGTGTATTCTATTTAGTGCCTTTGGTGGAAAAGAATGCAATTTTAGAGAAGAAGCTAAAAACAAAAAATCAAAATTTTATGACCAGCATATGATGGGGGACACACAATGCACAATTTTATCAGGTTGTCTTCTCTAGTAGTTATTTTTATACACATCAACTTTGATTCACCTCGTCTTCAGACTTTGGCCGTTTTGCAGGTGGACCCCCCTCCGGTGATCTCTTCCTCTTTCTAGACAGATCTATGAATAGAACAATAAAAAAAAATAAAAGAAACTGTTAAAACTAAAATGTTTATCCTTAAAAGAATTAAAGAAGAAACCAACTTGAGGCCAAAGGGTCACAACACTCACCTGAGCAGTGCTCCAATGCAAGTTGCGTCTAAAATGGTCACATTTGCAACCAAAAAATGAATTTAAATAAAAGTTTAAAGTAATTCGTATTTTGGTGACTGAGAAAATTTTGGCCAATAATTGCCCATATTTTATTATTGGGATCAAGTTACTTTTTTTAAGATTCCCTATTAACAAAATGTTTAAACTGACAAAGTCTAAAATAAACTGTGTAAAGCATCACAAAGACCAAGATTATGTAATATGTTATGACTGCACGCTATGACATAAAGTTTGGTAGAATGGCATCCAAACGTTACAAACTTTTTTGAAACTGACCTTCTTAATGAAGCATTTGCTTACACATCACAACTACAGTAATTAAGAGTGTTTTTGGCAGTGCGTGTATTGACAGCAACTGTATAACAGGTAAGGTACATAGTAAACATGGAAACAGCTGGCCACTTTTAATCCCATGTATATTTCACCCGTAAATGAAAAGCTGTGTAAATTTCAGTATTGATGAGCTAATCTGGCCACCAATGAGAATCTAGGTCACCATTTGCGAGATGCTAATGATGTATTACCGAGAATGTCACGCCTTACTGAATGTTCAAGCAGAAAAGAGAATTGTACTAATGTGACCTTGCTGTTATGGAGGAGGTTTTCCCCTCTATATATTGCTCCCCAATTTTAGCCCCATCCTAACTCCAGGCTCCAGGGCCATAAAACTTAGACGAGCTCACTTTTGATCCCCAATTTTAGCCCCATTCCAACCCCAGGCTCCGGGGCCATAAAAAATAGACAAGCTCACTTTTTATCTCAGTCTCACTTTTACCAAAGGAATTAATAATGGAAAAGTGAGTTTTTCCACTATTAATTCCTTTGGTAAAAGTGAGATTGAGATAAAAAGTGAGTGGGGTTATGATGGGGCTAAAATTGGGGATCAAAAGTGAGCTCGACTAAGTTTTATGGCCCCGGGGCCAGCATTCATAATTTGAACACTCCTGAATCCACAATATTTGCATATCAATATGGTTTTGTATGGCCTGCCATTCTCCAATTTTTTTTCCTTAGATTTACTACATGTATATACTGTAAATGTACAAGTTTATTTTCGCAATAACTACATTTCAAAAGTTTTCACTGCTTCATGTCTGATAATTCACAAGCTGTACGAGCTATAAATTCATTATTTTAAACCATTCATAATTGTCTACAGGACTCAAGTGCTTTTATAAACAAATATTTTTAAATAATCCCACCCTTTTTTTGTCTTTTGTTGAAATTTCCCTTTTGAATGGGGCATTGCCCTTCCTTTTTATAAACTTCAATCCCCTTCACACAAGAATTTTCCATATTAAGTTTGGCTAAATCACTCAACTGGTTCTTGTCAAGAAGTCAAAATAAGAAAAGTTAAACCCGATGGATGGATAATGGACAAATGTCAATCAGAAAGATCATTTGAGCCTTGGCTCAGGTGAGCTAAAAAGCCCTCATACCTGGTAATGTATACAATGTCTCCTCCTCTACCCCTGCTTCCAGTCCTACTACTTTACTGGACTCAGACTTCACTGGATCTAAACATCTTTGTAGGAAATGTGTCTTCACTAAGCTGGAAAACTTTTCAGATACAAAGCTCTCTGATATTTTTGTTTTCCCTGAAAAAAATATATTACAGTATTAATAAGAGATTATGAAGTTAGGTCAATTACACTTGACAATTTTCTGACCAAACCAACTGCTTTTTAATGTTATATACATGTACCGGAAACATGTATTATGAATTAATAGATCAATACACGTACAGGCACAACTGATATTAATGTAGGTTAAAAATATCTTATGAATACTGAACATTAAGAAAACTTAAATAAATACCTTAATAAAAATTACTTAATTACATTTTTATTCACACATTTAAAATACATGTAAATAATTATCATATATTACATTTCTTTACTTTAAATATTATGAAATAAAAAAATAAAAAATAAAAAACTTTTCCTCTGTAATGAGCTTACAAGTTAAGTAATTACATGTACCTGAAGTTTCTAGTGCCTCATTAAATCTTTGCATTACTATCTGAATGACCTTTGACATTTGAACTTGTCCTCTTTGTAAAACCTCCTCAAGTAAAAGCTCAGCAGCATCTCCATACAAAGTCTTGGCACAGTATATGTACTTTGGAATTCGTAAGCGATTCAGTATCTCTTCTTCTTTGATTGAATACTCAATATAACCTCTTTTGTGTTGCTCAAATGTCACTATGTTTTGTTGAATTAAAATGCACAAAATCTTCTTCACCTAAAATAAAGAAGATTGTAACAACTTGCAAACTGAGTTTATTGTCATTATCATCATTTCCAAGAATTGAGGTCATCATTAAAAGTATCTTTCTTTCCGCTAAAATGACCTAATATTTTTGTAGTTGACTGTATAGTAGATATATAGGTGGGTTTTTTTGGCCATTATGGGCACATGATTGACAAAATGTGTTTGTGAAACACTATGCCCCCGATGATAACACAATTCTGGAGTGGGACTTAGACTACAGTGCAATAGTTATGGCCAATGTTAAAGTTTTTCAAATGTAGGTCAAAGGTCACAGTTGAGGTCACATGATAAAAAATTTCTGTACCAATGGAAAGGTCTTGTCATAATGAACACTCATGTCAAATATTAAAGCCTTACCCTTGACAGCGCAATAGTTATGGGCTAGGTTAAAGTTGACAACAGACAGACAGGACAAAAACAATATAACCCCGGGATCTTTCGATCCGGAGGCATAAAAATCAAATCTAATAATTAAATATCTATTAATAACAAAACGAAACATTCAAGTATACACTGACAAAATGTCAGAAATACTCAAGCTGTAGAAAGTAAACTAAAGAGTGCAATAAATGTTGTAAACTGACATAAGATGTAAGCTATTAAGTTCTGTTAAATAAAATATGTGTGCTAGAAAATAAAATACATATAGTGGCTTTATCATGTAGTTTTCAAATATAAGAAATGGTTTACAAAATTATTTTACCTTCATACTTCAAATAGAAATTAGAATTTCATTAATCATTTATTTACAGAAGTGCAATTTATAAAAGTAAATAATGATTGTATTCAATATTCCGTTAAACACATGCATACTCCCCTCATTTTCAGGAATGTCTGATGAAGCATAGTGTGGGTAGTTTCTAATGAACCCGCCTGTTTTAAGCCAACTGAATGTTGAAAATGTTTGTCCATAAACGTATTTAATACTACAGTGAAACTTGTTTAATCCAAATGTTGTGTATTCACAAATCTTGTCTAAAAACGATGTAAACTTTAAATTCATTTGTTAAAATGTTGTGTAAACCAGATTGTTGTCTAATCCCGCCAATTTCTTTGGAACCAGTGGTGTCCTGATTATACAAGTTTTACTACACGTATTTATATGCATTTCCTATACACATACACCACAAAATGTGATCGGTTACACCAATAACAGCAATTGGTGTTTCGATTTTCTCTATAATGAATCCTACACTTAAAAACATCCAAAAAGTAATTAATGTAATTGTTATTGGATGCACAGCTTTCTTTAGAAATTCATCCGCTACAGCTATCAAGTTTTGTTTTTTTTTTTTGTTTTTTTTTTTACATATCAATAAGGTACATACATATTTATAAACCAGGACCCAAGTACCTGTGGTTGATGCAATTTTATTTTCAAGTTATTAGTAATTGTGAGTATTTTCAAAGAAATTATTATATTGCTATTTTCTTTTACAGATGCATCAACTGACACCTTTGGTTGCATAAATTCGAGTAGGTGTATCAGACTGGATGGTCCCTAGTATGGCTTTTGAGCTCAATCTGCTCAACATCAAAAACAGTCTAAGAAATTAATTACTATGCGAAATTGTTAATTTATGAAGTAATCATTTTTTGGCCAAAATTTTGTCGTATTCATCATCAGTGTGACTGTATCAAGAAATGTGGTACTCATGTTGCGCCGTTCGGCCATTTGGCAACAAAATGCAAGTAATGCAAAAAGTAGGTAAAAATAGCTACTTTGGGTAGGTTTAAATACCTAGGTAGCTATTAATAGCTACGTAGGTAGAAATAGTCTTTGGATTGATGCAATAATTCTGTAAAATAGCTTCTACCTATCCAGTTTTGTTTCTTACCTGTTCTGGTTCTATACTTGTTTCTGACGATATTAATGGAAGAGAACATGACGATCTTTGAAGTAGATATCTACCAACAACAGATGTCTGTTTCCCAAAGTGCTGAAACAAAAGGAATCTACACACATCGTGTTGTCGGCGAGACATTTTCTTAAACCGGATTCACACCATGTCCAACTAAATACAGAACCCACCGTAACACCCGAACTTATTCCGAATTAATCCTGAGACAATATGAGCAAAATCGGGTATCTTGATCAGATTGTCTCGAGACCATGTGAATCACATATCATTTTTACAAATCCCCCCTCCCCCCTTCAAAAAAAAAAAAAAAGAAAGAAAGCAACAATAAACAATATAAAATTTATTTTTTAAGAGAATTAAACAAATACTTATCACCATTACCAGTTAGGCATATATATATATATATATATATATATATATATATATATATATATATATATATATATATATATATATATACATACATGTGATAAGTCAAAGACCACAAAACTGTACAGGAGCCATAAAAAAAACTGGAATTTGGGTGAAAAAATTGTACACTGCCTATCAAAAAACGGTACAAAAAATGGTATAAAATATCGCTTAAATTCTTCTGAAATTCCATCGTAATAAACATCGTATATTTTATACCTACGAAGATCTTGGTCCGTATATTAAGTCATGTATATCAACTTTAGAAGTTGACTTAATTTTTTTCAATCAAGTTACGTATACGAAACATTAACAGTAATTAAGTACCCCTTAAAAAATAAAGCTACCTAAAGGGGTATTTGATACGAATTTATAGCAAGATAATTATCCCAATTGACAGTTCACACCTTCGCACGCGATGGTTTGTGTACACTACACTATTATCAGAAGGTCAAGTGTCAACACAGGTGACGTTTCCAGTGTCTCGCGAGCGAGAATGAGAGGAAAATGGCGGCATTTAGCGAGAAATTCAAAATACTGTACAAATTTTCATATTCCGTGAATTTTGGTGTCCCGCCGGTACACGATGAATGGGCTCGAAAAACTGTACATTTTGCGTACAGCCGGTACATATCACATGTATGATATATATATATATATATATATATATATATATATATATATATATATATATATATATATATATATATATATATATATATATATATATATAAAACACATTACACACCAAATTAAGGTACCAATTAAAGGGTGTTAAGATCCACTCCTCATAGAAATGACAGGAAAATAAATCAATTCTCAAAAATATCAGAAGTACAGAGCAATAAGATATTTAGTAAACAGTGATTTTGTATATAATTTATTGAAAATGATCATAAAAAGTTATCATAAATAATTATTTAACAAGGAAAAGTATTTTCTTAAAACAAGAATTAGTCAAAAAAAACTAGTGTTCCAAGGAACACACGTGTTGCCTGCTTTGTGGCTTCATTAAAGATGTAAATAAATCTAAAAGTGGTCAGTCTTTTATTTACTATTAGCATGATAGTTTATGCATTTGCCTGCAAAGAAAAAAATGGCATCCATGAATAGTATACAAGACTGCTACAGAATCAGAAAAAAGTGGTTCCCTAACCCTCAAATGAATAATTAAATTGAAATTATTAGAAATAACTATTCATCATTTTATTTATACATGTTTCCAACAATCCTCCAGAAGAGATTTCAGCCTTTCTTTACTGCAATTGTCAGTCTACATGATCCATTTTGGAATTCAAAATTCAAAAGTCAGAAGTTACATTAAACTGCCCAGGGTATTTTTTGTAAAGTAGGTCAAAGGTAAAGTGGATTGTAATGCTCATATTTTTCATAATGTATTATGACAAACAGTGTATATGCTAAATTGCATAGACTTACCTCTTAAATCTAAAAAAAATATTCTGTATATCAGCACTATGAACTATTTTGAGAAGTAGGTCAAAGGTCAAGGCCAAGGTCACAAGATGGGTAACCATGGTAATTTACAAAAGCCATAGTGCCAAGCAACATATGCGCAAGATATCAAATCCATACCTACTTACAGTTCTCGAGATATAGGATGTGACAGACGGACAGACAGACAGACAGATGCCAGATAAAGTGATCCCTCAGTGCCGCTCTGCTCTGCAGGCGACACAAAAAAATAGCCCTGGGTTGAATGCTATAAAATACATTGTATAACATAAACAAAATATATAATCAAAACATATACATGTACTTGTAATAATGAGTTATGATCCTACTCAATATTGTCTAACTTGAAAAAAAAAATAAAGCATACCATATCTTTGCCTTGATCAGTTGATCAGTTAAAAATGAACAGGCTTACTGTTCAGGTGAGGTTGCATTAAATTGCTACTTTCAAAGTAAATATTCAAACTATAGTAAAACATAACAAGAGGTCCAGGGGCCACATTACTCACCTGAGCACTGTGGTGAGGAAAAAAGGAAAAATCAGTTTAGTATTGAAAAGCTTAAATGCATAAGTGGTCCTAACCTACCCCTAAAAGGGAGTGGGGGTATGATTTGAACAAAATTAAATCTACACTAACTAAGGATGCTTACATAATTTTTTGACTAACTGTGACTTTTTTTCTCTACAAGTTTAAACTTTCATTGTGGCCCCACTCTACCCCTGGAGGTCACGATTTGAACAAACTTGAATCTATACTATCTGAGGATGCTTCCATATAAATATGACAAACAGTGGCTTTGCTGTTCTTGAGAAGATTTTTAAGGATTTTTCCTATATATTCCTATGTAAAACTTTGATCGCTCATTGTGGCCCCACCCTCCCCCCGGGGGTCATGATTTGAACAAACTTGAATCTACATCACCTGAGGATACTTCCATATAAATATGACCTATCATAAATGTAGCTTTACTGTTCTTGAGGAGAAGATTTTTGAAGATTTTTCCTACATATTTTTATGTAAAACTTTGATCGTCCATTGTGGCCCCACCCTACCCCGGGGGTCATGATTTGAACAAACTTGAATCTACATCACCTGAGGATGCTACCAAATAAATATGACCAATCATAGCTTTGCTGTTCTTGAGAAGATGATTTTTGAAGATTTTTCCTATATATTCCTATGTAAAACTTTGATTGTCCATTGTGGCCCCACCCTGCCCCCCGGGGGTCATGATTTGAACAAACTTGAATCTACACTACCTGACAATAATTCCACATGAGTTTCATCTTTCCTGGCCCACTGGTTCTTGAGAAGAAGATTTTTCAATAATGCCATTAATTTTTTGCTATTTCGTAATTATCTCCCCTTGGAGGAGGGCGTAGCCCTCCATTTGAAGAAGGATACTTTGTGCCAAGTTTGATTGAAATTGGCCCAGTAGTTCTGGAGAAGAAGATGAAGATGTGAAAAGTTTACGACAACAACAACAACGACGACAGACAATGGTCAAATTTCGATCAGAAAAGCTCACTTGAGCCTTCGGCTCAGGTGAGCTAAAAAAATATTATAATAATGAAAATAAAAATATATTTTTATACATCTATTCAGTGAAAATAATGAACTTGAAAAGTGCAAGATTGAAAAAATTCAAGCTTTACAAATTACCCATGATATACTGTATACAGGGTTACTTTCGCCCCGTGTAACTTTTGCCCTTTTACATCTTACACTTTCAAACAATTTTGCCCCGTTTTAAATTTGCCCAGACACTGACATATTTAAGAGATAATGTTGTTTACTTGGAATTTGCCCCATTTTAAATTCGGCTATAAGCGACGAGGGTGAAAGGGGTGAAAATAAAATGGGAAGGGGGAGGGGGCTAAACTTTACCTGTATACAGTAAAAAATAAAACTCCTGTCACTGGCCAAGTATTTTTTTCTTTTAAATTTGATTCTCTCCTTTTCTTCACAATCTATTTGGGATTATGAGATAAAGAGTCAGAGTGGATGAGTTGCACTTGCATGCATGGTGTTGATATTCAAATATATGAACACAGCAATACTTCACTCTTGAAATTATATTAATGGTCTTACAATCCCATTTTTGTCATAGTGATAATGATGAACATCTTTCACATGTTTTTTCAAATTGTCTTTTCGGCTATAAACACTTGAACACAGTGGACATTTAAAGCGAGTGCCCAAGTGATTGTTAATATGACGACGTAAACAGTCCTTGGAACTGAAACGTGTGCCACAAACAACACACCAAAGTCCCCTTCCCATCACATTAGTATGCAAAGACTGATGTTCTACAAGAGCCTCTCCAGTTAGCAGGTACTGCTGACAGATACTGCACATCAGTGTAGGTGACCCTAGCATGCCACCCTTTGAATGACCAGAAGATTGGGGAGTACTAGATGAAGGTATTTCATGGTTTGCTCCTGAGAATGAGGCTTGCTCCAAAGAAACTGAGCTGTGACTTGTGTCACCATTTGACACCTGGCTTAAATTTTCAATGTCAATAACATCGCTTTGATTGTAATCTTGGTTTGAGAAAGAAATCTTGTTGCCTGACATTATCAGGTTATTATCTTTTGCACTATCAGTTTCTCTGGACAAAGCATGCTCACCAGTAATGCTGTGATCTACTTCTGGTGCTTGGTACCTTTCAGATTGGTCATGAGACAAGTACATGCTGCTATCATCTTCAATAGTTGAAAACTGACTGACCTGCTCAGCATGGTGCCTAATCACATGTTTTCTTACACTATGTAAATCAGAGAATTTCATCCCACAAGAACTGCAGTTATAGCTGACTATTCTTTCCTCCTTTCCCTGATTTTCATTTTCAATATACTGATTTGCATTTTTTGAAGCAGTACATTGTTCTTGTATAACTTTGTTAGGATTTTCATTTGTTTCTGTTGCTTCCATTAAACCTAACACCCTCACCTCTTCATTTTCTTGTTTGATTGGCAAGTTTACAAATTCAGCATTTTCTCCATGCTCACAACTCTCTACTCTTTCCACTTCATCACCAATCTGTATCCCTGGCAATTCATTTACACAATCTCTGTTTGCAAATGAATTTGACTTTTCAGTGTGATTTGATTTATTCCCAGTATTTTCAGTGCATTTACTTTTGTTGTTTTTATGCAAATGTCTAAGCATGTGCGTTCGAAGATTATCTTTTCTTCTAAAAGTAGCCTTACAGAATGAACATGGAAAGCATGCATGACTGAAATGTCCAAGGCAATGTCTCTTCATATTTGAGGTGGCAGAAAATTTTGCTCTACATACTGGACACTGTTGTTTCAAATTGTGTAAATTACAGTGTTCTCCAACTTGTCTGTAAGTTTCTAGAACTTGATGGCACACAAAACAATGCAAATCAAATCCTCTGCGCCTCGGAATGATTGACCTTGAGTTTCTCTGTTGAGATGGCCTAGGCATATTGTGAATTAAACTTGACTCACGGTTGTTTGCTTGAAATCTTTCAGGATGAACAGGTGGACGAGACAAAGCAATCATTTTTGAACTATGCTGTGAACTACTTGGCATTTTCAATGGTCTCTGGGTGTGGAATGGTTTTGTACGAATGGAATGAATACTGGGTGTAGAGCTAGAGCTTGTTGGTAATTTTAATTTTGTATGTTTCTGAACTGAAGTCTCTGTACCACTTTGACTGGTATTTTTGACAGTTTCTGGAAGGTTCATTTCCCCACTCAGATCAACTACAACTTTTTGAGCTGTGATAGTTTCTTCCTTTGGATTATTCTCTTTGCTGCTACTTTTCTGCTGATACTCCTTTTTCAAACTGCTCCGTTGTTCTACATTTTGTTCAGGATTCTGTAGTAAAGTCTGGGAGAAATGCTTTTCCAGTGATTCTCCAAATGGAAGATTGATAACTGACAATGATGATGGCACTTCCAACTTAAGACTTTGATCTAATGTTTTTAATTTATTGGTATCACCTGTTGATCCATGAATTTCTTCGCAGTTTCCTGTTTGGAAAGATCCTGCAAATTAAAAATGATTTTTTTTTTATACATTGTGATGATTTTTGCATACAACATATGGCGATCACACTGTTATTGTAAACATCATGGTCATTGTAGTGATCACTGGTGAACATGGTGAAAAGGGAATTACGAGTAAAAAAAAAATCATATACTTGGTTATTCTTTATCTTTTAATTTAAAAAAAGGAGAAAAAAGAAAAAAAGAAATTAATACAAGAATCTTACTTTGCTGGGCATTTTGAGTATTTTTGCGTAACGTAGCTGAAACAGGTTGTTGAACAAAAAGCACAGAAACTGCTCCAATGATCTTAGATCCTGTGTTTGGTAATTCATGTTTACAAAACACAGATATTTCTTTGTTATCACAATCAATTTCAATGTTTGCAAGTCCACAAATCGTCATCTTTTTAAAAAGTAAAAGGTAACATCAAGTTAAAAGCTTTTCTCTTGTTCTTTTGACTCTTTCACTTGTTGGTCGTCGTAACCGGAAGTAAATAATGTTGTTAGGGTTAATCTAAAGAACGAGACGTAAAATATTCGGAGAGAAATCAACGAGCAAGCCTAAATTCTATGAATGTTGAAGTGGAATTTAAATTTAGCATCTTTGAGAGAATAAAAATATATTTTTTATTTATTAAATGTGTGTTCACTATTTCACTTAAAATCAGGAATACAGGGTGACAGAAAAAATGAATAACCTGCAGATAAAGGAATTCTGGACATCTTCGTGCTGAAAGCACAGGGACTATCCTAGTATTTTTCGGGGATGGGAGATTAATACTTTTTATCTAATGTTTATATAAACTTCTATTAAATGGTTTGTTTTCATGCTTTTCCATTTTTCTCAATGCACAAGTTCTTGTCTTTTTAGTAAATTGGCATTGCAATACATTTGTGCAAACTTTGGTTTCAAAACAATAATTTCTTCCAGCCCTCGATGATCTCCTCAGATATACAGTGGTGTCATTTTCTATTGCCTACATCATAATTTAAATCAATATTGCCCAGTCATAAGTTTTGAGAAATTACTTTGTGTTCTTTGAATTCGCCCCGCTTTAATAAATTCGGCCACCTGCAATTAGGGCGAAAGGTGCGAAAATAAATCGGGGGCGAAAATTTCCCTGTATACAGTAATGATTTGGTAATAAATTACGTTAGGTGACCTATGGTCTCCCAAATAATATATCATACTACAATAGACGACCTTATCAATATAACACTCTAGCTATTCCTCTGGCCTCCTTATTGTCATTACAAGACAAGTGTTCCCCTCGTATTTGATGAGTGAAAATTTAATGGAAGGGGGATGCTGAACTCCAATCACCACCCCCGCTAGATTTGTAAATGGTTACAAAAGTAACCAAAAATAAACTTGCCAACATTAGACTTATAGAAAACAGGAACCCCTTGCGAATTGCTTCTTAGAATCATATACATGTTTATGAAGACAAGCAAATTGTCCAAACACACACTCTCATTCCGACGAAATAAATTTAGTGAATATGGAGAAATTGTGTACATTTTTTGTTTTTTCTTTTCATTAAAATCAGAGTCTGTGCTTGGAAAATAATTCTTCATATGCCACACTTTTTAACATATTACCTCCTTACAACATTAGGTGACCTTAAATTGGTCTCCCTAATGACCTATAGCTTAAGGTGACATCTGGTCTCCCAAATAATGTACAATATAAGGTGACCTCTGTACTCCGCATTTTCATACAACATAAGGTGACCTCTAGTCTCCCTAATAATGTACAATATAAGGTGACCTCTGGTCTCCGTATTCATATACAACTTTATGTGACTTCTGGTTTCTCTAATGAAGTACAATATGGGGTGACCTCTGATCTCCCAAATAATGTACAAGTTAAGGTGACATCTGGTCTCCCTAACGATGTACAATATATGGTGACATTTGGTCTCCATATACAACTTTATGTGAACTCTGGTATCAGTAAAGATGTACAATTTAGAATGAACTCTATTCTCCAAATTAATATTCAACTTTATCTGTCCTCTGATCTCCCTAATGACGCACAATATAAGATGACCTCTAGTCTCCGCATTCATATACCACTTTGTGTGACCCCTGCACTCTCTTATGATGTACAATATGGGGTAACCTCTGGTCTCCGTATTTATCTACAACTTTATGTGACCCTGGTCTCCTAATGCTGTAAATGAGTTGTAAAAAACCAAAAGTTGTATATGAATACGGAGACCAGAAGTCACCTTATATTGTATTAGAGAGACCAGAGGTCAAATAAAGTTGTATATGAATACGGAGTCCAGAGGTCACCTTATATTGTACATTATTGGGGAAACCAGAGGTCACCTTATATTTTATATTATTGGGAAGACCAGAGGTCACCTTATATTTTACATTATTAAGGAGACCAGAGGTCACTGCATATTTTATATTATTAGGGAGACCAGAGGTCACATAAAATTGTATATGAATACGAAGTTCAGAGGTCATTCCATATTGTACATCATTAGAGAAACCAGAAGTCACATAAAGTTGTATATATTAATACGGAGACCAGAGGCCACCTTATATTGTACATTTTTAGGGAGACCAGAAGTCACCTTATATTGTACATTATTAGGGAGACCAGAAGTCACCTTATATTGTACATTATTAGGGAGACCAGAGATCACCTTATATTGTACATTATTAGGGAGACCAGAAGTCACCTTATATTGTACATTATTAGGGAGACCAGAAGTCACCTTATATTGTACATCATTGCGTAGAGAAATCAGAGGTCACCTAATCTAGTCTCCGCATTGGTGTCCTCTGGTTACTGTTTTGGACACTTTTGTCTCCTTATTTATATACCATACTAGATGATCTCTGGTCCCCGTATTGATATGACACATTATTAGAAGTATATCCTTCCTTATGCAAGAGTATGCTTACTCTTATGCACCTGATATCATCTCTGGAATTTAGGGATCTGTGTTTTATACCCTATTCCCAAATTTCCCTTGTAAATAGATTTTTTTTTTAGATCGATCCCTGTATGGTATCTTAACCTTTTTTTTCATTGTTCAGCATATGTTTGTAGTTGAACATCAGTTGTAAATTTTTTTGAAAATAAATTCAAGATATTTAAAAATCCAGGTGCGAACAATTTCTGAAAGGAGGCGGAATATTGACAGGCGGGTTGATGAAACGGGGATGACAAGAATCTAGTGGTCATCATTTCGCAGGTTCTACGGTCAATACAAAGATCTTGTCAGCAAGTACAATCTATCATTAAGTGGAATGCTGACTGACGTTTTTCGTGCTGGTTATTAAGCCATTATTTAAACACTGAATTCTCAACGAATTTTTCCATTTGCCCGATCATGACAATGAGCACTCGGCGGGTGTGGCCGGCCGGTCGGCGGGGGTGCTTGCTCCTCCTTGGCGCCTGTTCCCGCCTTTGATGATTTTAGGAGGTTCGTGTTTGCTCTCCTCCGAATTAATTTTGTTTCAATGGACTTCGAAATTGATTACTTTCGTAATCGTAATTTTCATATTTCATTATTTGTGATATGCTATAAAAGAACGAAAGTTGTAAATCTTTGTTTATGTAAGGTAAGAAGAAAGCATAGAGTGAAATGAGTAATTTTTTCTTCACATGATAAAATGTTCAGATGCTTATTTTCATATTTGTTGCCTTTGTTTTTGAAAAGTCTTTTAGCAAGGTCCAGTTTCTGAAATGACTGATGATGATACTGAACGAACAAGGAAAATTAAAAAAAAAAAGCGACTCATTTCACAATGTACACTTTCTAAAAAAAACTGCAAATAGTCAGATTTATTTATAAATCAGATCTACGAATGTGTGAAATGCTAGGCTAGTGTGCTTGAAAATTATTGAAGGGGCGGAAGAAAAGAATTTCCTTTGTTTTCTATAGAATATACTGGCAAAATTGTTTGGGACGGGGCGTCCGAAACAGTATCTTATGGGCCTGACCTATTAACAACTTGTCGTCTTGTGTTTAAACGTTAAAAACATTTCTTTCACGCATGTGCTAATCTATCAGAAAGTATATACATCAGGCCCGTAGGAAGCAATTTCCTACATACATTTTCAGTTGAGGGGGCACTCTCATCTACCAAAAATTTCTTGACAAGAAAAAAAAAAGGTCGTCAGATGTTTTTATTGAGGGAGCACAAGCATATAGTATCTATGTTTTCTATGGTTATCTATATATCGGCAAAATTATTGGGGGGGGGGGCACGGCCCCCCGTGCCCCCCGGTTCCTATGGCCATGTACATGTAAAGTTATTAATTGCATATTTGAGTAAGATTTTTAAACTTTGTTAAATAAAATTCAATTAAAATATAAGGTGACCTGCGGTTACCGTATTGATAAAGATGAATTTACTTCTGTGCCTTTAATGCCCGAAGAGTTCATATAATATTTATTACTATTCAAAATGACGAACTATTTGCGGGTGACCCGAGATCCTAGTTGACCGTACATTTCATCCTCCTGCTAACCGTAATGCTGGTCATTGAAGATTGAAGATAAAATATAGCACTCAAAGCATCACTCTGTCCCCATGTATTCAAAATATCCGAGGTAAGTAGAAAAGTTACTTATATTCTTATCTTTTCTTCCACAATTTTTTTTTTTGAAAAAACGCACATAAGTGAAAATCGTCGCATTCATTCGTATTTTGCATCATCTCTTTTATTTTCCCATTGAACCCAATCGATACGTTAGCTGGTGAATTTTGTCAAATTGTCACAATAGATTTATCTTTGGTCTTGCAATTAAGGCATAATTCACCCACTCCCAAATAATGTTAAATCATCAGATAAGACACAGTATTTGTATTACAATGGAAATCTCAAAACAATTGTCAGAGTTGTCCTTTTCACACATGACTGCTGTAAGCGCATGCATCGCAATTCAATTCATTTGCTTCAAATGTTGGTAAAAGTTCACATAGTTTTATTTGTCATTCCTAAAAGCAACCCAATTCATCAAATTCGAAGACAATGGTATTTGTAAAACAGCAAACACATCTACTTGTACCGAAAAAATGTCTTCTATAAAGCTTTGTAAGTTATGGTTGACTCTTTCTTTCATTCTTGACAAAATACTACATACCATATTGCTCTATACCATTTATTGGAATTTAAAAGACACAACAATTTAATATGTTCTTTGGTCAAAACTAAATTCCACGGAGAAACTGTCATTTGAAAACGCAGCCAAATTTATTACAAGTTAGGGGGAGGGGGTGCCTGTTTCCATTTAATCTCCATTGAGATTCGACTTTGCTGGATATTTTGACTGACGCCTGTCGAATCTGTCGAAAAGAAAAAAAAATCTGTCAAAATATTATTACTTCCCATATTTATACACTCTGAATTGTCAACGGATTTTCATGTTTGCCCGATCATGACCTGAGCACAAGGAGGTTGTGACCGGTCGACAGGGGATGCTTACCCCTCCATGGCACCTGATCCCTCTGATGCTTTTAGAGGTCCGTATTTGCTCTGCTCCCGATTTGTATTGTGTCAGTGGACTTTTCAACTTGATTACTGTACTCTATATTTCATTCTACAGTTTTGATTTGATTCAACAAAACGAGTTACTAGTTAAGAAAACATCGGTGTTGCAATAGTTACTAAATATAGATATTTCTATGAAATTCAATAAAACTTAGTATACTTCAATAAGGTACACAAAGCTGTATATAAGCAGGCGCAGATCCAGGAATTTTTTCCGGGGGGGGGGGGGGGGTCCGGAACCCCAGCCAAAAAAATTCAAACCCAGAATATCTGTTGACAAGCAAAAATAAAAACTTTCCCAAAGGTAACAAACCCAGTAAATTTCTTGACAAGCAAAAAAAAAAAGGGGGGGTTAGTCCATTCCTAAACGTGAAAAAAAACCTATTTCATGGTGGGTCCGCGTTTTCGGGGGGGGGGGGTCCAAAGTCATTTTTTATTTGCTTCACTATATACATATTATAACCCCCCACCCCCACCCCCGATCAGTTTTTAATTTTTTTAATTTTTTTAATTCTAAAGTCATTTTTTATTTGCTTCACTATATACATATTATAACCCCCCACCCCCACCCCCGATCGGTTTTTAATTAATGAATAATGTTGCAATGGCTTCAAGAAATACTTTTAGAATAACGTGTAGAATGCTCTCAAAATGTTACTCCTCATACATGTACCATATTGGTATGATATCAATAAATCATGCATCGTCTCAAGCCACGGTCCGGAGTCCTCATATAGCTCTCTCCTATGGGAGAAGATCGTACATTTTGGCCGTGGTTTGCGACGATGTAAATCATGTGAACTAGTGAACTATACAAAAACTCATAATTCTACATGTATTTCTCGGCATTCCCATATTGTTTTTTTAGTAATCATAGCAACACTAGTACTATTCTTCGAAATCAAAAATTGATGAATAGAATTATGTATCTTACAGTAGTATACATGAGTATCAAGTTTTATTGAAATTTGACCAAAACCGTAGGAAGAGTAGCATTTTAAAAGAATTTCTCAGAAATTTATTTTCTGTTTTTTGTCAGTAACATAAGATCGTACGACTTTTCGACACTTTATACAACCATTCCTCACAATAAAGACTTTTTGATATTATAGACAACTACTTCTTCAATAAAAATGGAACTCGGAAATTTTCATATCTTGTGATTGGTCATCTACAAAATTACTTTGTTAAAATCACTCTGATTCTACATTCAAGTACAATTGTACTCTGAAGTTCATATTAAAAGGATGCTGGAGTTCCTCAATGACAACATCTATGTAGTCTTTAGACTGTTGGAATACCTATGGACACTAATCGTGCTCCTTTATTAGCCGACCTCTTCTTATATTCTATGAAGCAGTATTTATTTGAAAACTTCTACCCGAGAAGAAGAAAACACTTGCTATGGCCTTCAACTCGACATTCAGATATACATGTATCGAAGACGTTTTATCAATTAACAATAGAAACTTCCATTCGTATGTCGGCTCGTTATATCCCAGTGAAATCGAAATCAAAGACATCACAGAGTCTGCCACATCTGTTTCATATTGGATGTTTTACTGACTACAGAGGATAAGGGTCACCTAACAACTAAATTGTATGAAAACTAGATAACCTCAGCTTTTCCATAGTCAACTTTTCTTATTGATGCATTACTATTTCGCTATCACTTGCATATAGTGTTAATGCATCACAACTTACTCGATACTCAAGAGCATGCTCCAGCATTCTCTGAGTACGATTAATTTTTAAACCGAGGCAGCTACTGGCAGATAAGTTGATCTTATAGGGATTTCATGCATGAAACAGGTAAACAGGCTCAAGTTCTGAGAGAGATGAAGGAAAACAGGTTACATGTACTAGGGATAAGTGAGTGTAGATGGACATATTGTGGGAAGAATATTGCCAGTACTGGTGAAGTTATTGTGTACTCTGGAAGAAGGGACAATCAAAATCATGAGGGAGTAGCAATCATTCTAAGTAAAACAGCAGCAAAAGCATTAGTAGAATACCATCCTGTAAATGAAAGAATCATCAGAGTAAGACTGAAAACAAAACCTGTACAGACATCTATAATACAGGTTTATGCCCCTACAAATGAAGCAGAAGATGAGATTAAAGAGGAATTCTATGGGGCTCTACAGGCCGAATTTCAAAAAGTTCCAAAGCAAGATCTGACGATCATCATGGGAGATCTTAATGCGAAAGTTGGAAGCGATAATGTCGGTTATGAAAGGGTTATGGGGAGGCATGGCTGTGGAAATATGAATGAGAATGGCGAATACTTCATGGAATTCTGTGGAAACAACAACATGGCCATTGGTGGTACACTGTTCCAGCATAAGGAGATACACAAATTTACATGGATGTCACCTGGAGGGAGAGATAAAAACCAAATCGACCACATTGCTATCAATGGTAAATTTAAAAGATCTTTACAGGATGTAGGAGTGAAGCGTGGTGCTGATGTTGGAAGTGATACCACCTTGTTACTGCCAACATAAAGCTCAAACTGATGAAAGTAGAGCCAAAAAGCAACAATAGGCGAATAGATACAGGCAAGCTAAGAGAAAACAAAGTTAGACCAGACTTTAGAATAGAGCTCAAGAACAGATTTCAGGTCTTGCAATGTGGTGATGTTGAGAATGAGGAAGTGGTTGACGAGCACTGGTGTAAAATCTGCAACTTATTCAGTGAAACAAGCAAGAAGACTCTAGGGTTCAAGAGGCATGCAAGTGCATAAGGAATGGATTACACCAGATACTTGGAAAATCATTGATAAAAGGAAAGGCCTTAAAACTAAGTTATGTAACACCCACTCGGAAAGAATAAAAGAGAGACTAAGAGAACAATATTCCAACTGTAATAGAGATGTAAAGAAAGCAACAAAGAAAGATCGTAAAAGCTTTATAGAAGGTATGGCAAGAGAAGCCGAGAAAGCTGCTTCTGAACAAAGAATGGGAGATCTCTATCAAATAACAAAATAGTTGAGTGGAAGGAAAAGAAAAACAAACATGCCAGTGAAAGACAAGCAAGACAACCTTATTACATCTGAAAGAGAAAAAAATGAAAGATGGAGAGAACATTTTGAAGAAGTATTGAATCGCCCAGAGCCTAACGAGCTGGCACACATACAGGAAGTTGACACTGATTTAGAAATTGAAACAGAGGAACCATCTAAAGCTGAAATATACAAAGCAATAACATTCCTTAAGAACAACAAAGCACCTGAAAATGACCAACTGCCAGCAGAGTTATTTAAAGCAGATCCAAACCTAGCAGGAGGTATTTTACTCCCATTATTCACCAAGATCTGGAATAATAACACAATACCTACGACATGGTCCAAAGGAAATATCATCAAACTGCCAAAAAATCTAACTGCAATAACTGGAGGGGCATCACCTTACTATCAATACCTAGTAAGATTTTCAGCAGAATAATAATCGATAGAATTAAGACTGCAGTTGATGCCAAAATAAGACAGGAGCAAGCAGGTTTTAGGAAAGGAAAAAGCTGTTGTGACCAGGTGTTTACCCTAAGAAACATTATAGAGCAATGTACAGAGTGGCAAAGGCAGCTTATAATAAACTTTATAGATTTTGAAAAAGCCTTTGACAGTATCCACAGAGAAAGGTTATGGAAGATCTTAAGGCATTATGGAATGCCATCAAAGATAGCTTCTTACTTGGAGTTTAATTGCTCTATAGGCAGCTCATCAGAGGCATGCTTCATAGTAAAATCTGGCGTGAGGCAGGGCTGTGTGATGTCAGCTCTCCTTTTTATACTAGCAATAGACTGGGTAATGAAATCAACCCTTAGTGGCGACAACACAGGAATAAGATGGACTATTTTTACCAGTCTTGAAGATCTAGAGTACGCAGATGACTTGGCCCTACTCTCACATCTAGAAAAACATATGCAAAGTAAAACATCAAAATTAAAGAGTAATGCAGAAAAAATTGGACTGAAGATCAATACCAAGAAAACTGAAGTTATGTCATTCAACACAAACAACCATCAAGAATACAGGTAGATGGAAATAACCTGAGCAACACAACAACATTTACCTATCTTGGCAGCATAGTAACAACAGATGGGGTGCGGACAAAGATATAAAGTCCAGACTAAGTAAAGCTAGGGGTGCCTTCATCAGCCTCAAGAGCATCTGGAAAACAAATGATATAAGTAGAAGGACAAAAATAAGAATCTAATCTATAACAGCTGCGTCCTGTCTGTCCTACTCTATGGGGAGAACTGGAAAAAAATGCTCGATAGAGAGAAGTGGAAAAATCTAGTCATTGCCCTATGTGCCCACGGGCATAACAACCTTGACAACATTTCGTAGATTCTATGGTCGTAATAGTAACCTTGTTAGAAACTATAACTTTCCAGTGAGTCGTATTTTGACTGACATGTTAGGCTTTCATTTTTATACTAAATTTGACTACGGAATGTTCCGTCTTTCTTATCAATACACAGAGCTCAAGCCGATATACTCCTAAGCACCTGATCTCACCTCTGGAGTTACCGGGGGTCCGTGTTTTATGTCCTGTTAACAGATTTGTATTGTGGTATATTTTTTTTTAGATTGATCATTTCGTTATCTTCACCTTTTTCATTAAGTAATCATGGCAATACCGTTCGTTGAAATAGAAAAAAACGAATACAGAATTAGGTATTTTAGTTTAGTCTTGTGTACCATGTATTCAGGAAAAAGTCGTAGGAGAGTAGCATTTTGAACAAATAGAGAGACGGACGGACGACTAACTTTTTTAAAACCATGATTGTCCTCATAAACTTGTATGGAATAAAAGTTTCTTTAAAAAATTGAGTCAGTTTATAATCGCCGAGCAAGGAATGAAACGACACTTTTGTGTCACAACATTATTATTCTTTCATGAAATATTTCAAACATATAAGGAGAACAAGTAAATAAGTAAATAAATAATAAGTAAATAAAGCTCTGCTTAAGATTCTTCATCCCTCTGTTCAATCATCTTAAATTTTGCTTTAACACTAATCCCCCCCCCCCCAATTAAATTTATTATCAAGATGTAAAATCGTACAATTTCAGCATACTTTGCAGGGAAAAGTGTGCAGGGAAAATTTTGACTGAAATGGCCTTCTACCTTGAAAATTTTATAAAGGAATAATAGTGATTTGTTCCATTGAGAGTTATCTCTCTTATCAGAAGGTTAATCAACCTTTCATTTTATTTGATAACCGCTGGTATTTCACAGGCCCGTAGAACGCAAGGGGTTCATGGGTGGCGTACCCTTTTTTCTGAGTATAGTCTATTGCTGTAGTTTTAATATGGGGATATTCATTTACAAGCTGCCCCCACCCTCACACACGGACACACTTTTTTGTTGCTGTAAGGTCAAACAATGGCAAATTCCAGCATTTGAAGAAAAAATGTTCAAAAGGTTAGTGCCAACATCACACCTCAAAATGGGATCTTTGAGTTTTTTCCAATTATTTTTGGTGGTTGCCTCCTTTTCGAGATTTTTTTTCATTCATATATAGAGACGTCACCATATACCGGTGAAGGGCTTCAAATATGGACCTTTACTTCAGGGACATTGAGCAGTGAGGGTTCTTTATCGTGCCAACGCCTACCGCGACACGGGGCCTCGATTTTTAAGGTCTCATCTGAAAGACCCGCAACTTTCACTTCAAATGCCGAGCGCCTGGCGAAGGAACGGTTGCTACCTATTTTTTTTATCGACTTAGGCCAGTCGCGGCCACGATTCGAATACACGACCTTCCGATCACAAAGCGATTGCTCTACCGATTGAGCTACCGTGACGGTTTTTGGAAAGCTCAGATAACTTCTGAGAACCTCGAATTTAGTTACAAAAACTTAAGGATGGAATACTTCTGTAAACCATAAGATTGATTTATGTGATACATGAGTCTTTAAGATATCCACTCCTCGGTCTTTAAGGTCTTATCCGAGTGACCCGCAACTTTCATTTCGAAGTGGTCGCTCACGTGGCGCAGTGGTTAGAGCGTTTGCTCTAGAATCGCGCAGTAAGGAGTTGATCCTTACGTCGCTGGTTCGAATCCCACTGTGGGACGTGGAGACCGGTCCTTCGGATGAGATCGTATAAACCGAGGTTCCGTGTCGCAGTAGGTGCTGGCACGAAAAAGATCCCTCACTGCTCAATGGCCCTCAGTGCCGAGTATAGGTCAAAATTTGCAGCTCTCCACCGGCAAGTGGTGGCGTCTCCATATGAGTGAAAAATTCTCGAGAGGGACCTTAAACAATAATAAACGAACAAACAAACATTTCAAAGTGCCGAGTGCTTAGCGAAGGAACAGATGCTACCTGAAGCAGAGTTGTAATCAAGATCAAAAATATCCCTTCGTTTCTCGGTAGTTACATTGTGATGACTTCTTGTTTCTTTTCGTTGTTCCCTTCGGTCCTTAGCAGGTCATGTGACCTGAAGGGTATATATACTGAGACAATCGGGTTGCATAGTTAGTCTTTTTCTGACGACTGGGTTAGAAAGAAGGTCGAAAAAAGAGGAGCTAAACGTTGTAGGTACTGCAAGGGATACCTTGAATAAAGTCTTACGTGCCTGAAATAGGCTTTCGGGACTTTTTTTGGTTATATATATTATATATAGTACCTTTATACACTTGTTTGGCTAAAGGTAAGAAGCCAATGCGCGTCAGTCCTTGGAAGGTCCTTGAATAGATATGGAAAAGTTTAAAGTTTTTCAATTGTAAGTCAAACATCAAGGCCAAGGTCAAAATTAATGGTGCCTAAGGAAAGGCCTTCTCACAAGAAATATACAGGTGAAATATGAAATCTGAAGACCCAATCGTTCAAAAGTTATGACCAAGGTTAAAGTAGGCAAACTCCAAGGTCAGGGTCAATGGATTACAACTGTTGGTATCCAAAGGAAGGTCTTGTCACAAGGGTAAAAACATGTTAAATATCAAAGCCCTAGCAACAACTTTTAAAAAGTAGGTCAAAGGTCAAGGTCAAAGTTGTTGGTATCCAAAGAAAGGTCTTGTCACAAGGATTACATATGTGAAGTATGAAAGCCCTAGCACCAGCCGTTCAAAAGTTATAGCCAATGTTAAAGTTTTTCAAAAGTAGGTCAGACTCCAAGGTCAAGATCAAAGGGTCAAAGTTGTTGGTATCCAAAGGAAGGTCTTGTCACAAGAATTACACATGTGAAATATGAAAGCGCTAGCATCAATTGTTCAAAAGTTATGGCCAAGGTTAAAGTTGGGAAAAATTTTGCAAAACTGGGTCAAACTCCAAGGTCAAGGTCAAGAATGTTGGTACCCAAAGAAAGGTCTTGTGACAAGGAATATACTTTTGAAATATGAAAGCCATACCTCCAACCAATCAAAAGTTATGGCCAATGTTAAAGTTTTTGGGGACAAACAGACAGACGAACAGGGCAAAAACTATATACCCCCGAATCTTCGATACGGGGGCATAAAAATTGATTAATTCTTAAATTGTTCAGATAGAACAGCCGAATCCCATAAAAGAACCCGGAAACGTTATATTACCTACTTTTTATCGACTTTGGTCAGTCGCGGCCTTGATTCGAACACACGACCTTCAGATCACGGAGCGAGCGCTCTACCGACTGAGCAACCATGACGGTAATTATGAATGAGAGGAAGTTGAAAAATAATTCTTGCTACCGTTTTTTGATTTTTTTTTATAGATCATCTCTTTTAGCAAAAAAAAAAAAAAAAAAAAATCAATTAGTAATGAGGACATAACATTGGACAATAATTGTCATGTTGTAAATTCTGAAATTTACCGGGTGACAGTTCATACAAAATTTACAATATGACAACTGCGTGTAGTTGACTGTTAATACAAAATTTACAACATGACAACTAGTAGTCATGTTGTAAATATTGTATTTACTGCCACCCAGTAAATTCAAAATTTCTAACATGACATAATCATTTTGAAAAATGATTCTTGCTTTTTCATATATTTTTATCTCTTATGCTGTAGAAGATCGCGTACATCAGTAACAGTTTTTTAATGCTGTACACCAGCTGACATAATGATTGTGTGATGAATACTGCTAAATAGATTTTATAAGCCTAGTGTTGAAATACTAACCAGTTCATATATAATCAGTTAGTGTTATTTTAAGAATGTCATCAATGCCTTGAAAATATATGAAGTATTTATTTTGTTTAAAAAATAAAGCAGCTTTTGCGCTGCTCAAGCGTTCCACAACTTTTAAATTAGTATTTCTCACAATGACGCAAATCTATGAGGAAATACGTAAAAAAAAAAAAAACATATTGATTTGTGATAAGCAATATTTTGAAGAAAAAATAGATTCATCGTCAAGTAAACATCTAGATCTAAGCTATCCAATTTCATAACAAATCTTTCACAACTACATGTAATATTACAAATGCAATTCCGTAAATGTTTACAATTAAGTTATATGGAAACCTCTTTTTAAAATATCTGCAGTTTCACTTCAAACAATACAGGCAACGAAGGAAATTTTTTTAAACAATGATGCAATGATATATACAAATATAGGCCATCCGATCTTCCGTTGAACAACATGAAACTTTCAAAGTGCTACGCAGATCTTTTTTCTTCGAGAAAGTCGTCATTTTGAGTTCTTTCAGTATTTGTGATCCATGAATACGTATATTCTTATGAATGCATAAGAACAAATTGATAAAGTATTGCTTCTTGATAAATTACGATTTCAATCAGAATGTTAATGTATATTGGATTAGACTATTAATCTTTGCTATCAAGATCCAATGACGATTTCATTTTATATACTAGTAACTATATTTTTATTAGAAGTACGTGTTCCTTGTGCAGACGTACATGGGACCATTTTTTTTTGTTTTTGGCTTTTCATTTCTCGTTCGAATGGCCTTTTCTGATCGAAGTTTGTTTGTCGTCCGTCTGTTATCTTTTTGACTTCTCCAAAACCACTGGACGAAATTTGGCATAGATTATTTTCAGGTGAAAGGGAATAAGATTTTGTTCAAATCAGGACCATGTTCACGAGATATAATCAAGAAAAGACGAAAATAGGATGACATTATTTTTTAAAAAGGGACACAGTCAGAAGTGAAACTTGAGTAAAAGCTTTCAGACAGTGTAATTTCAGAAAGTATGATGGGGCCATGATAGGGGAACAAAGTTCTGCGTGGGAAAATATACATGTATTAATATTTTTTGTTCTTCTCAAAAATCAATTTTCTCAAGAACAACGGGGCCATAATTGGTCATAAATATTCAAGCAGCCTCAGGTAATGCATATTTGATTTTGTTCAAATCTTGGCCCCAGGGGCAGGGTTGGGCCAAAATAAGTTATTTTATTCAACCTTGGCCCCGGATTTATAATGGATTCACATATAAATACATGTGGGGGAATCTTTAAAAACCATCTTCCTAAAACAGTAGTTCAGCAATTACTCATATTGATCTGCAATCATTCCAATGTAATGCTAATTCATCGTGCAAAATAGTCTCCCATCGCGTCGATTCAAGTTTGTTCAAATAACTAGAGCACGCCAATTTCGTAAAAATTAGCTAAATACAGTTTTACTGTTGATAAACTATGTTTATTAATTAGAAACTATAGTTTACAAAGTGTGAACTATAGTTTACAAAGTGTAAAACTATAGTTTACAAAGCATACACTACTGTAACTTACGACGTTACTAAAGGTCCCACTACAAGCAAATTTTTGTTTGTAGAAACAGTTTTAACAATGATCAAATGTTGTTAATGTTCCTAATTGTTGTTGCCCAAGAGTTACATCCTTGCAAACCATAGTTATGTGAAGCTAACAAAAATGTTTCACTTCAACGTTTTTAATTTTTTCAAGAGATATTTTAAGTACAAATTAATTAATTAAAAAAACCCATTTAGCCCTTTAATCCACGAGTATTGGCAAAATGATATTGAAATTATTTCGCATATGTTTATGAAGTGCAAGCTAAGAACTATGTTTAGCTCATTTTTGTGAATTTGGAGAGCCACAAAAAACGGCGGGGCTTAAATCAAGAATGAGATCTTACATAATATATGTACCAGGGTATATAAGAAAATCTTTTATAGAACAGCTACTTTAGATATGCTGATATATGTATTTAGAATTCTCATGAAGTGTTGATTGAAGTTTGGTAATAGCCCTTCCGGCTAGAGTGGGGCTACAACATTGGGTCAAATTTACATGAATAATAGAGGAAAATCTTTTTATAAACCGATTTTCGGAAGGTAGCAGTGCCAAGGTGATTCAGGTAAGCGCTGGGCTTTTGTTTATATTCATGAATAATTCTTTAATAACATATATTACGGTGAACACCTAAAACTTGCTTCAACAGGAAAATATGCCTCTTGTGTAATTTCAAAGTTGATATTCATGGATGGAACTATCTTGTGGATTCGATCCAAGTGTGAAGAGCCATACGCCGTATATGTAATTCCTATATCAATGGTTTGATTGCATGTTTGCCTGTTTTACGTATTTACGTAACGCTCTGAGGGCATGAGAAATAATGAGAAAAGGGTCAATGAATAAGTGTGAAAAGGGAAAATCTCAGAGAAGTGTCTACACGTTGTGGTCAATTTTTTCCATATATTCCTTTTTTCATGTTAGAAAGAAAAAAACATTATCGCAAAATAATGAGAAAAAAATCCCGATAATTTCTATCAGAATTGCCCGTTTGTCAATTAACAAGTCCAGGGGCTCTGTCTGGAAACGACTTTGAATGTAAACAAATTCATCAACACGCAAGGGATACGAGCTGATTTTTGTGTTTATACTGATTATCAGTTATGAACATATTTGTAAGTCAAGAATGTTGACTGCATTAGAAAAAAAAGATCGAAATCATAACCTTTCCCAATCTCTTCCAACCGAAGCCTTACCTAGTTCCCATCAACTTTGTCAGAACAAGAGGCCATAGGCTACAACCCTCGCCTTAGTCATATGGATGGGTATGCAGATGCTCGATATACAATGTTCACAAATTGTTCTTGAGAAAGTTCAAATATGCCTCTGTGAGTTTTAGATCCTACACTGACTCAGGGTCCATTTGTTGCTAATATTTACTTCATGCTGGTGCGAGAAATTGAAGCATTTTTGTTTCTTAAAGAAATATGTTTACTGTATTCTTTCTTTATATTCTGTATCAACTTCAGTAAGCAATGAACACGCACACAATCGGGAAGTTTGTATTTAAGTTTGACTATAAATATGGCTTTTTCCAATGGAAGTGGAAGATTTTTAACCAAACAAAGAACACAATTTGCTCGAAGTCGGAAGATACATGATAAGTAGAATTTTTTTCCTCTTATTTCCTTTCCCGAGCTCCCTACATCGTCATTAAGCAACATGTTCTATCATCTAAAAAGTTCAAAGATACTTGTGATCAGGACCACACCCCCTCCCACTATAGACATTCAGGGACCGACAATATAAGGCAGTTTTGTTCGACATACTAGTATTTGCAATGTATTTCATAAAAACAATCCTTCTACAAAGTCAAAAACCAATATATTAAAAGCACTATCGACCTATGTATGTCACATTCTACGCATCCACAACAAACTGGATGCGAGTACTGAGTATACATTTTCCTCATAACTTGTAGTACATGTACCAGTGCATTAATCTTCGGACACCCAAGGACTCATCGTGCATCTAGTAACATGTTCCATATTTTGGTAAACATTTTCTCCTGTTATATATCTGTTCTCCAGATATTTAAGGGGACATTACAATCCGTGATCTTTTTATGTCCGAAAATATTAACACTGGAGTAATGCACTTATTTCAAAAGATAAAGATTATACATGTATACTGTATACCATTTAATTATGCAGCAATGAAGTCTACTGTTGAAAATATTTATTCATGTGACAAATATAAAGTTTTATAATTAAGAACATATACTACTTCATTGATATATCACGTGACCTTGTTATTTAATGTGAATAAGGTACAACTTTATCTGTTAACAGTTGTATAACTGTATATTCTAAATAAACAAAAATAAGTATATCGCTACAGTCATTTTCAAATGAAGCACATTTTGGTAAAACTACCAATACACATAATATTTTATTTCATATTCTGTCCAAAATAACAGTCTTTCAATAAGATGTCACCTAAGACTAAATATCGATTCAATATTCAGTCAAAATATGGTGAAAATAAAAAGGAAAACAACATGAAAAAAGTTTGATAAGGTGGAATGGGCAGGATGGAATACGATCTGAAGATAATTAAGCAGTCCTAAAATAACATTTGATGCCTCTACAAACACGTAAAGACCAATAATACAATCGAGATGAATGCTAATAAACTGAATGACTCGTGCATAAAATATTATGATAACAAAACCAGTTAATTAAAACATAAAATTGTGAAAAGTCGTAAAATGAATCTTGGTAATCGATTTGACACCAAAGACCATAACACTGTCATTGTCAGTTCCATCAGCTGTTAATAATAAATACAAGTCTCAAGTCTCCCTATGTCAGTACCATCCTCCGAGTGCAAATATTTCGGCGCCATCACTCATCTTTTCGAACACACTTAGTTTTCTACTTACGACATAAAAAGAAAAGTACTCAGTGATAAATGTATCTGTATACTGAGACCAGACTGTTGAGTGTATTTAGTAGCGTCTAGAAATGAGGTAAATATTATGGACAGCACGAAAAAGAGTTGAACAAACGTATATATATGCACTTAACTGAATTACACAAATTGTGGAGGCTGCTAAGCTCCACTTGTGTAAGCCACGCCCAGAAAAACCAATCTGGACAGAGATCACTGACCATCTCAGAAATTCGCAAAAAAATCGATAAACAACGAGCTCTTTACACCATGAAAAACAGTACAATAACAAGTGACAAATACAGATGACATAGGAACGATGACTGTAGATGATTGGTCGAAGACATCGGCTGCTGGTTATTAGATGCTGGGTTTTCTCCGCGATTCTCAGATTTTAAGTTCCGTTCCGAGATAATTACTGAAAAAAGAAGTTATACTTTATAAAACACTCAGTTTTTTGTTTAAAAATATTTTCTCTTTATCATTTTATCACTTCAATGCATACTTAAGTATTGAATTTTTATTTTAGCACGGTATGATAATTTGTTGGCAAGGACAGGTGCTGTTATAGGACCGACGACATCCAAAAATAAGAATTCAATGCTTATATCTACATTCTCTAGTATTGTCAATTTCGTTAATCTTGATTATGAATTTAGCGCCTTTCAAAACCTGTTAAGAGCCGTTGTGACGTGGAGCAAATGAATATTGCGAGGGGGAAAATAACAAATTAATTTTAAACGTATACAATTGTTATATTTTTACAATTATTTAATAGGGCAATTGTTTTTAATTAAATTGAGCCAAAACAATGTACATTTGGGCGTTCCTAGAGTATTGAAAATGTATGTAGTTCCTACTGTATTCTACCGCATAGTGACAAGGTTTTGTGTGTGTTATTTTTAAACAAATAAAGTGAACCGCTGGATACATTATATACTATTTTGAAATTTTGACTATGTACAGCCATAAAGTTCCAAAATGAGGCCAGTTGTCCTATTTTTGTGTTGTCACACACCTTCCACTAAGATACATTCACCGACATGGTTTGATGATCCTAAGTCTAAAGTGTGCAAGATATGATCCGGTTACTATTTGATTAAACTGATTAGAAGCCACGGTGACCTACCTTTCGGTTGCGACACACGTTCCTTCAAGATGCATCAACTGACAATGCTTGGTGGTCCCAAACCTCAGTGTGTAAGATTCGAACACTATTTGACTATGTAGAGCCAAACATTTTCAAATTGAGGTCATGGTGACCTTTTTTTGATTACAATACGCCTTAGCCCTATGATACTTCACCTCACAGCGTGCAAGCTGTTGTCTGTACCCGATTGAGTATGTACAATGTACATACCTCGACCCAGATCTATGCATCAACAGACCCCGTTTGATGGTCCTGTGCCTTAAAGTGTGCAAGATATTATCAGAGCATCATTTGACTATATAGCCATAAAATTCCAAAATGAGACCATGACGACCTACTTTTGGATTGCAACAGATACATCGACTGACATGGTTTAGTAGTCCTTATGACCCGAACACTAAAACTAGTAAAAGTTAACATGCGGGCAGAAAGCCTTTTACACAGAGTCCGTCTGAAGTAGTAATACGACTCGCTTAGGTCTTGTATTATAAAATAATGAAACAGTCTTCGTTGTTTGTACACTTGAATGGTTCGACCCTTTTAAACTTTGACAAATATTTTCAAAACAGGAAAGCTATACGTCATACTGAATTGATTCCAGTCTGTTTATTGGCCGAGCTCAGGTGGATGTAAACCCCTAATTTAAGGGACTTATGTAACGACTATACTTCTAGAATTCGTCTTACAAAGTTATTTTCTAATTAGACGGATCAACTTAGAAATTTTGCAACTTTTCAATAGGAAAAGAACACGGTCGTTAGGTCGTAATTCGGTCTTGATTAAATTTTGCGTAATAAACAAAATTCTGTGGGCGGACCAGAACACATCATCATTAAACTTACCTCTTTTGCTGTTCTTGCTAGTGGCTGAAAAAGAAAGCAGATAAAGAATTGAACTTAAAATTCCTTTCAGCTGAGAAATCAATTATTATTCATATCAAGTGTTAAATGACATATAAATGGGAGACAGCTATTTCTAACGAACCGAAAGCATGTTTCAAATTATCTCTAGCAAACATATGCCAATTCTGAGTTTTGACACGATATTTGAAGAATACAGGAGAAAAAAGAATTTCTGAGTATCCAGGAAAAATATAAAATCCGTCCCAGATTACGATATAGTCACATTTGGGAATCCAATCTGCCAAGTGTCTCATTTATCACATTCTGTCGAACAGTCAAAGCCCAAAATCAATCTGTTCCGGACTAGAATGTCTTGGGATACAAATCAAACTCGATTTGCAAATTAATGTTTGGAGTAAGATGACACTGTTTAATGGCACTGGAGTGCAGTTTCTACTTTCCCGGCAACAGAGATACAAACTAAAAACGATCCTAACGGATCAGGAACAAAGAGAAGTGGCGTATTATCACGCTTCACTTCAATTATTCGTATGGAATTTCTTGTTAGAAAGATTGATAATCTTTATTACATCAGAATATAAATTAGTGCGTGAAAATCATGCGGCGATACTGACCATACAACACAACAACTGATGTTGACTCCACCAGACTGTTGGATGTCCGACATGTGTAAGTCCCAGCATCACTCATCCGCGCATGCTCGACACGAAAAGTACTCTTTATAGTTTTTGTTTCCATTGTCACAGAAAATTTAATAGTAACACCCCTTTCAACATTACTCTGAAGTTTTTCACCATTTTTGAACCAGTCAATATTTTCAGGAACAAAGTCTACTCCAGTGACATTACAATAAATTTCAAATGGTTCGTCAGTATTTACATGTTGTCTGTCAGAAATGTGGATCACTGAAAGATAAGGACAAAGAAAAGCTTATATGATGTATGTTGATAAAACATGAGCAACTCTCAATATCGAATTAAAGTCACCACAAAAATTTGAATCAAAGGATTATTAGAGAATTTACTACTTCTTATCAAGAAATATCTCCGGGAGACTTAAAGTACAATAAAAATGCAGCCCTTGAAGCTTTAAATAAAAAACCGTGTTTGTAAAGAATCTTTACGCAATAAAAGTAACAAAATAATGCACAACAGTTTGAATATACCAGGATTTCAACCTGACATCTCTCTCTCTCTCTCTCTCTCTTACCTACCTTCTTTAGAGTTTGATTTTTGTCGAGGAACATGTTGTTTTTCTACAAAATTCAAAATTCCTTTACACTTGAAATTGTGAAATTAAACAAAACAAAGATGTAACTATGTACCCGAACTTAAAAAAAAATGTGAAAGGACGTAAGCATCAAAGTATTGGGACTGTAAAGCTTGACATGTACATATTATTTGGCATGAATGCTAGAGGAGAACAACAAAACAGCTGATTTTACCTTGTAAATAACCATGAGTAATAGCCTTATCAATCATGCCAATTATACATATTTAAACCTTGAAGTTCAATACTGAATCCAGATTTTAAAAGATTACTTCGACCGAATCATATAAACTTCTCTATGTCTCTTTTCCCCACGCGTTGTTCACATTCTTCAACAGATATATCTTGTGATACATTATCTTTCAGCCAAATGAATACGTTTATCCTTCAAAATGAATTTAAAAATAATTAAAAAATGATCTCTTGTTTATGTTTTGAAACATACAACTATTTTGAACGATACCTCTTTTATAACATACCAACGATTTTCACTCCCTGACATAAATACAAGGAATTCATTTATGTATTTAGTAGCCTAACATCTAAATGGCCAACAAACGTTCCTCTTTTACCCTTACTATGTCTTTTTAGAGTTACTTTATCGCATAATCAAGGAGGAACAATTCTAAGAAGCTCTGTTATTCTACAATGATGTACTATTGTTTTGTTGCGATATAGTTTTTGAGTATCACGTGATCAGTAACGGAAGCGGATACGGAAGGGTGTCAGAGATCGCAACGATTAGGCCATACAAAATACAAGAACAATATATCAAAAATGACAGTAATTTGGTGAAAACAAAACTTTGCACCTTAATTTCCAAATGTACTTTTTTATCATAATACAGATATGTTCAAATGAAAATTTGGATAAAGGAGAAGAATAGAGTTTTTCTTTTTCTTAAGAAAACTGCCGCAGTGCTTAAACTGTCATCGATTGATCATCTAATGTACATTTGCAACAACATTTACATGTAAGTATTCAAGATCTGACTTCTCAGTGACAGTATCCATTATTTTCCTATAAAATAAGCGTTACTAAGGGGAAAGGAGAATAAACAAAAGACTCATGGGCCACAGCGCTCACCTGAGCCAACTGTGATTCAGCATATCCCCCATATATTCCTATGTAAAACTGTGATCTCCTATTGCGGCCTCACCATAGCCCTGGGGGTCATGATTTGAACAAATTTGCTACGCCACAGGAGGATGCCAGTAAGTATGACAAATCTTCACTTTGCTGTCCTTGAGAAAAAAATAAAGATTGTTTTCTGTATATTCTTATGTAAAATTTGATCACACATTACTTGAAGATGCTTCCATATGACTTACTATGGCTTTGCTGTTCTTGAAGAAGACTCTTAAATTTTTTTTCTAATATATAGTTATTTCTATGAAAAGCTATGATCGCCCATTGTGGCTCAATCCTACCCCCGGGGGGACACGATTTAAAGAAACTTGAATCTATACTATCAGAGGATAAATAATACTTATCATAGCTTTATTATTCTTGAGAAGATTTCAAAATATTTTTCTTATGTAAAACTTTGATTGCCCATTGTGGTTTCACCCTACCCTCAGGGCTATGATTTGAACAAATTTAAATCTACACTGTGTAATGAAGCGTTTATATAAGTTTCATCTTTATCTGGTCCATTGCTTCTCGAAAAGAAGATTTTTGAAAGATGCCATAAAATGTTCACTAATTCTTAATTTCTTAATTTGCCCCCCCCCCCCCTTGAAGGAGGGTGTGACCCTTCATTTGGACAACTAGAATCACCTTCACACAAGGATGCTCTGTGCCAACTTTGGTTGAAACTGGCCAAGTTGCTCTGGAGAAGAACTTGCGAAAAGTTTACAACAACAATGACGACAACACAGACAACGGACTTCGGCTCAGGTGAGCTAAAAGTTAAACGTCGGGTCAGAAAAGAACATTAAACATCTCACAGGCGCAGTCAGTAGACACAAGGTGCTCAGTATTTTCATTGGACTTCAAAATACTCAGTATCGATACTTTACTATTAACTTATCCATGTTTTGATTACAAGACGATGGGGATGCTTTTACATTAGATTGATTAATTTTTTTGATACTCGGAGCAGAATTTGGCAGCGATTTGACTAATTACTGTTCATAATTAATTTGTACATATCCTCTTGTCAAAGTCACTTAACTGGCACAAGTATGAATACTCTAGTCATACCTATTACAGTGAGGTAGAAATGTTTCCGCATCTGTTTATCGGCAGTGGGCACTTGACATTCGTACTCTCCACTGTGTCTGGAATGTGCATCGGAAATGATCAGTTTCCAGTCCTCCGATTCTCGCGCATGTTCCACAGACATGGCTACATCGTTAACAAAAATATATTGACCAATCGTTAAAGGCGATACATCAGGTGGCTTTCTCCAAATGACCTGTAATGGATGAAAAGTACCCAACATATTTTTTCATTATTTGAAAAAAAGGAAAAAATGAGACCATTTTGTAGTCTTTACTTTATATATAAGCACGTGTTAACATAAAAAAGACGAAAATTCTTCGATCATTCTGATACTGGTACACTATTTGGTAGTTATGCTTGTTTTAAAAAGACACATCTTTGTTTCACTGCCTGTGACTTTGTATTTCTTACGATATATATATATATATATATATATATATATATATATATATATATATATATATATATATATATATATATATATATACCGGTATTAATTGTTTAATTGTCTGATGACTCGGGAGAAAAAAATGGATGGGATACTGAAACTGATGGATGGATGGCATAGTGAACAGAAAAAAATATTTGGTTAGATAGTCTTTTCCAATATATTTTTCTTTTCTTGCTTATTTTTTTTAAGAAACATGCGAGTCTTAAAAAACAGATATGCTATTTTCATCACAAGAGACAAGATTGTTTTTAAATTGCCAAATGAACTATTTCTTAAATGATAAATCTTGCAATTAATTTCTAAGCACTTGAGCAAATTTTACAGAAAGCGTCAAATACCGTAATGGATAATTTTAGATTTTCTGCATTTTTGTATGTAAAAATGTTCTATGCATGTTTCCCAGAATATAAAGCCCGTCTTTGAGAGTCGTGCCAATCTATGTATCTTTGCATATCGGTAAACCGTGAACTGCAATACTATAAAACCATTATACTGTGTATCGGATGCGAACTGTTGATGAAATAATGGTATAGATGGAACGTCATTAAATACTCATCATGAACAATTGATAAACAATAGACAACGCCTGGTCTGCATTGAACATTGACATCCGGGGGTGACAGCGAGGTTAGCCGTGCCTTAGGTGTCCAGTACCTGCTTTTTCTCCGATTGAAATCATGCCTTCTGGTTTGATCTCTGAAATAATCTTTCGTTTCTTCTGACCGATCACGGCATAGTACATGTACTTGTCCCCAAGACAACCCACTGTAATTAATGGAATTGTGTAGCAATTTGTTAACTAGCTACACAGATTTTCACAATTTCCCCCATTACCGTAATGCACAAAGCACGGGGATCTGGGGGGTACTTCGCCAATTGAAATTTATTTCTTCATTGTGTACTTTCGTCGACACACACTTTCAACAGATCGCCAAAGACAATACCGACCAACGCAATGTTATGACACATTAATGACTCTTGTCAGTATTCCTCTCTGTAAACTGTCCATATTCTTGGAACCTACAGACCTTTGAGGGTGGTTTGATCTCAGTGGTAGTTTCCAGATGAATGATATTCACGCAGTTCTGTGTGATAAATACTGAAACATCAGTTTTGCACATTCTGACCCTTGCATACTTGCACTTTCGGCAGATTTTGGCTCACTAACTGTATCTTATCTTGTACATATTACTAAGCAAATAACTTAAGTGATGACTACATAGAAAAAGATTTACACGAATAGTTCAATGCATGTATTATTTTAAAAAAAGGCAATTATACATGTAAATTATAAATTCACTGAAAGGTAATTCCTCATCATGATGTATCTAAAATACCCATACCAGATATAACCTGACATGGGTATTTTAAGTACATGATGATGAGAATTTACTATGAGATATTCTTACTTTTCTTGTCCCGAGATTTTCCACCTTACACACTAGGCTGGCGGTGTCCCCGGCATTCACCGTCACATTGGTCTCAGAGTAGGCAAACCTGGGGACCGGGTACCTGCCCGAGACTCCAAGACGGGAACCGAAAGCTGTAAGGAAAAAAAATATAAAGAAATAAGAGACTATACTCAGTAATTAACAGTTATAATATAATTATCTATAACTGTTTCAAAAAATCGTCATGGTGCAATATCATTGTATTTTTAGGTTCACATTATCGTTTTTATACACACTGGTAAAACATATAAATCTACATAAAAATTGTATGTCATTCAAGATATACATTTTTTTTGGAATGCAAAACTCTTGAGAGTGATTACGATTCCCATGTTTCCGTAAATTATATCTGTACTGCTTAAGCTTCAATATTCAGGTATTCTTTAAAATTTTTTGAACGCGATTTAAACATATGAATCATTTCTTTGATTCCGATTTCCTTGGCAGAATTCAATAATGGATTTGTAGTTTTAGTTTAATTTGGCTTACCACACCCTTAAGTGTTATGGGACGTAGCTTCTATCGTTAAAGTGCGGAAGGACAAAAAAATGAAATGAATTATTTGTGGAGCATTTGAAAGAAACAGATGGTTTTCCTGTGATATCGAGGATGCCATAAGTGATCAAGTCATGAATATTCACAAAGTCTGTCACTTGACCAGCGTTGATTGGCTATAGATTGATTCATTTTACAATAAAAACGCACTTTGACCAGGGCACTAAAACCTCATTTTAAAATATTAATGTTTCTTTGTCAGTACCCAATGGTCAGCTCATTGAATTATAATCATATATATTCATTATCAGAGGCTGGTGTCCAGATGAAATAAAAACACTAGAAGACCACGGTTATTGAAAAAAGGAAAAGAAAAAAAAAGATGTTGACGAGAGGTTATAGGATATATTGTATACTTTAAGTCCATATAGTCAAGGATTCGAACCCCAAAAATACAAAGTTATTTTTTTAATAATCGCATAATTTTTGCCTAGAAAATTTTCCGCAGAAAAGTTGTCATAATTTTATAAATTTCAGTATTAAGAACTTTACTCTAAATACTAAATTCACAAATTGAATACGGTATTTATATATCTAAAGCTATAGGCATTCTGCACGCTCTTTTTTATTCAATAGGTTGTTCACTTTTTAAAACACATGTCACTATAATAAATAAACTGCTACTATTGCAATTCATCATAATCAGTCTATCAGTATAGTGATGCCGCTATTTCTCTCTCTCTCTCTCTCTCTCTCAATAGAATAAAATTATTTTAAGATTATATATGACTGAGATGTAACGAAGCTATTTGATTTTAAATAAACAATAATGGCCTCAGGTGCATACTGTAACAAAATGCAAACATAAATTCAATATTTCCCTCACGCTGCTTTGAGTCTAAAGTCGGCGTCTATCGGCTACAGAACCAATTCAATATCATTTTTCCCATTTCCTCGGAAACCCGTCTTTAATGTTCCTTACAATAAGGTGAAAACGATCGAAAAACATTTAGTCTTCGACAAGGGGGGAATCATGGCAAATTATTTATATAATCAATCATCTGTTTTGCATTCTGGAAGTATTTATCCAATTATAAGACTGTGTTATTTCAAACAGAAAATTTAATGATACTCCTTTTTTAAAAACACTGTAAGATAAGAAGACAATTTATATAGTATGATTATGTAATTAATGATCCTCGCTGATTGATGGCATCGGTTGCAGTTTTTGAAAGTGGTGCCATATAATACCGGGGGGATATATTTGGCTTTTGTTTCTTTGTGGTGATAGCATCAATAGTTCCCGTTAGTTTTAGATGAATGAGTTAGGCAAAAAATGCTTCACAGATGGTTTCTATACTTTAAATATAAACATAACAATTTCAAAAGAAAACATTCACCGTTAAACCGATTGTCAAGGACCAGTACGTTAAGACTTGTCGATTGTTTTCATGTGCGTAAATCAATAAAGAAAACATTTAAAACAAATTGTCTTTTATGATCTTTGGTGCAATTGGCAACTTCTTTCGCATTACTTTGTCTTAGGTCATTATATTTCTCCTTAAAAATCATGTTCATTTTACAGTGATTAATGACATCACCAATGAGGCAAAATATCAGAGCTATTATTGTACGACTAACGAAACGGAGCTGAACGTCGCAACGTGCATGTAACAATTACTTATCCTAAACGACGCCAAGCTTTTGTCAGACTCGGACGAAAATAAATATCTGTAAAACAGCAAATTAATTTAGATAAATGTATCATAACGAGTTTCCTGATAAACTGTTTAACCTTTGTGGGTCGGTTTGATAAAGCATTAATAACTCTCCGCGTCTGTTTAAAGTTTCATTCACAAATGATATACAGAATGTATATGCATACAAAACGCAAAAAATTCACATTAAATGGCAAATGACAAAATTTACGACCATTGTGCAAAACATAACATTTTATCACAAGAAACACTAAAAAGGCATATAACCCGTGCATTACATTGCAATTAAATTGGCAAACGCATTTTTCTCTCTCTGGAAAAGCAACCGATTTTGGGACACTAGTCACGCAATGGTTGATTTACATGATATGTTAGGACTTAGAAATTTGTCTACATAATCAAATGCTGACTGACTTTTTTTCATACTAATTGTTAGGCCATTATTTACACATTGAATTGTTTACGGATTTTTCCGTTATTTCTCAATCATGACAAGGACGGGTGTGACCGGTCGGCAGCGGATGCTCACTCCTTCACGGCACCTGATCCCACCTCTGATGTTTTGGAGGTCCGTGTTTTCTCTGTTCCTGTCAAATTTGTATTGTTTAATTGGACTTTTCAGCTTGAATACTGTTCATAATCTCCATATATTTCATGAAACAAATTGGTACCGTTAATCTTGGTCAGCAGGTCATTTATAAATGATATAAATAAATTAAGAATTACGAAGATGAATGTTTAAAACTTTATACATGTACTAGTGTCGTTTACTGAATTTTATTTGAATATTTAAATAACTACACGTGTGTTTATTTTAATTTTCAAATAAAAATCAGTAAACGACACTATAGTATATAATTATGTTTTTGTTACTTTTAGTCAAGGTATATATAAATTATTAATATTTTTTCAACATTTCAAACAGTAAGTAAAGACAATGAAATATCTTCAGGACCTTGCAGTGGATATATTGAAACAAATGTTTTAAAAAGTTGGACAATTTAGAGTGCAATTCCTTTAAAACACACATTGGTTCTTCGATCTGGTCGAATTGAGCCTTGACACTCTTTAGTATCCAGTTGTGAGATAGTGCGCGTGATTGTGTGTGGCATACATCGGAACCATCAGGAAGAATCTAGCCCGTAACAAGCATTACGCATTATTAATTTTAACAAGCTCTGTTACTTTTTTCTCCTATCTGAGAGTATCTATATCTTCAGAAGTTCCTGCCAGCCAAAATACTGGTACCCTTTCCTGACATGTCATTAACCGGGGACTAGAAAAGAACACAATCTAGCATAAATATGTGATGTGCAAAATTTCCTGCAAAATATGATTTCCCGTTTGTTTTGCAGACTAGTACAAGGTGTTTCCACATCGGTCAATTTAAGTTCTCTGGAGCAGTTGTTTAGCCAAAACACATAAGGCCTCGTTAAAATAATAGAGGCGGCTTCACCACGTGTGGGAAATGTAATTCAAATAAATATGCATTTGTTAATTTTGGCATATGTACAGTGAATAAAGAATATGATTCTTATATGCCATTGCGTTGCAAAAGATTCTAATAATGCAACTTTAATAATTTCCAATGGTATAACGAATAGTTTCCTTGTTTGTCTAATGAAAAGCAATGATCTCTTTAATAAAACCCAATACAACACCGTTATTCGTTTCATGTGGCGGCTATCCTCGTGCTTTAGAAAGAGAGGGGCATTTCTTTAAAATACAAAATCTGCCAAAATGTTGGTTACGGTCCCTATATAACTAAGACACTTGTCCTTCTACACTGGAACTCGGTGTTCCGAGTGTGAAATTCTTACAAAAAAAAAAAAAAAACTATTGAATTATAATTTACGAGTAAAATGAAAACGCAAATCATTCTTTGTGATCTTGAGTGGAAATATACTATAGTTTGTATAATGAGGGATTAGATTATTGATTGCACATCAAAATTCCTTGCAATAAAACTAAAGATCAAGTATAAGTATTTTCCTTTTTCTATTACTTTGAGATTGAAGCGTGCCTAAAGACTGACGTAAACATTCATATGCTGTGACAATTTTATGTACATCTGTTTTTGTAGTATTAAGCTACCTGTCTGTTGACTAGTATAAATCAAAATCAAGTCGATTATTGATATTTGCAAAAGCATTAAACAATTAACGACATAAAAAAAAAAGATATATTTCTATAACATAACACGCAAATCTAAATGAAATATGTAATATATATATATATATATATATATATATATATATATATATATATATATATATATATATATATATATATATATATATATATATATATATATATATATATATATATATACAGAAGTATATATATAGTTCACTTTTTTAAGGACATGGGATACAAGGAAAATACATATATGATTTAGAAATTTGTAAAACAGTTTGTACAGGATTTATTCTTGTAAAACACATATTCATCACGAAGTTTCCTATAAATAAAATATGTAGATAACGAACAGTATTCAATCTCGAAAGTCCAATGAAACGATACAAATTTGGAGCAGAGCAAACACGGATTTCAAAATTTAGAGGTGGGATCAGGTGCCATGGAGGAGTCCCCTGCCGACCGGTCACACCCGCCGTGTGCTCATTGTCATGATCGGAAAAAACCAGAAGTGTCTGATGAGACTGTAGCTCTACTGGTCTGTACGTATAACAAAGGAAAAGTAGCACTTGGATTTGAAACTTTGCAACAAGAAACAATAAATAGAATTATGTATCTTAATGTAGTCTACTTCTGTGCCAAATTAAATTAAAATAAAACGAAAACTGTAGGAGGAGTAGCATTTTGAAAGTATTTCACAGAAATTTCTATTTTTAGTAACCATGACAACACCATTCACTGAAATCAAAAACCGAAATACATATTATGTATCTTAGTGTATTCTAATTGTGTGCCAAATTAGACTGTAATCAGACCAAAACTGTAGCAGGAGTAACGTTTTAAAGGAATTTCACAGAAATTACTATTTTTAGTAACCATGGCAACACCGTTCATCGAAATCAAAAACCGATGCACTAAATTATGAATCTTAGGGTAGTCTACTTGTGTGCCAAGTTATATTGAAATCAGACCAAAACTGTAGTAGGAGTAGTGTTTTAAAGGAATTTCACAGAAATTTCTATTTTTAGTAACCATGGCAACACCGTTCATCGAAATCAAAATTATGTATCTTAGTGTAGTCTACTTGTGTGCCAAGTTATATTGAAATCAGACCAAAACTGTAGGAGGAGTAGCGTTT
This sequence comes from Saccostrea echinata, assembly GCF_033153115.1. Classification (NCBI taxonomy): domain Eukaryota; kingdom Metazoa; phylum Mollusca; class Bivalvia; order Ostreida; family Ostreidae; genus Saccostrea; species Saccostrea echinata. The sequence continues at coordinate 21,044,140 of NW_026889758.1, forward strand.
TAAAGGAATTTCACAGAAATTTCTATTTTTAGTAACCATGGCAACACCGTTCATTGAAATCAAAAACCGATGCACTAAATTATGTATCTTAGTGTAGTCTACTTGTGTGCCAAGTTATACTGAAATCAGACCAAAACTGTAGGAGGAGTAGCGTTTTATAGGAATTTCACAGAAATTACTATTTTTAGTAACCATGGCAACATCGTTCATCAAAATCAAAAACCGATGCAGTAAATTATGAATCTTACGGTAGTCTACTTGTGTGCCAAGTTATACTGAAATCAGACCAAAACTGTAGGAGGAGTAGCGTTTTAAAGGAATTTCACAGAAATTTCTAATTTTAGTAACCATGGCAACACCGTTCATCGAAATCAAAAACCGATGCACTAAATTATGCATCTTAGTGTAGTCTACTTGTGTGCCAAGTTATATCGAAATCAGACCAAAACTGTAGGAGGAGTAGCATTTTGAAAAATTGTTTACAGACAGACAGACAGACAGACAGACAGACGGACGGACGGACGGACGACGGACACCTTACTATCGCATAAGCTCTTCTGGTCACTGACCAGTAGAGCTAAAAACCGGAAAAATCCGTAGACAGTTCAGTGTATAAGTAATGGCCTAAAAATTAGTATGAAAAACATCAGTCAGCATTAATGATAAGTTGTATGTGCTTGATATCCTTGTTTCATCAACTTGTTTGTCAATAGTTTGCCTTGTTTTAGAAATTGTTCATACGTAGAGCATGCTCTTGCGTATCGAATCAACTGAGAGACATAAACCCCACATGCAGGTAATAAGGGTATATTGCTACATGAGTAAGGGAAGTTGACGATTGAAAAGTCAAAAACCAAAATTTTTGCAACCCCCACCCCCGCAAAAAAGATGGAGATTTCATTTCATTAACTGATGTTCCCTACTGAAGTCTTAGAAGGGGTCTGTGATGAGGAGAGATCTTGCACCTTAAATTGGGAACGGAACCCAATTCCGTCCAAAATTGAAAATTAATTACAATACCGCATGTGCGTTTCCTCTTCTTTTTGATGATAGTTAATAAATATTGCATTGTCTTAAAAGATATATATATATATATATATATATATATATATATATATATATATATATATATATATATATATATATATATATATATATATATATATATATATATATATATATATATATCGTGAAACAAACTTGAATGTCATAAAGAAATTTCGGTTTTGCTGTCAAGTGTTCGAAGAAATAGTCATTTTTCTTTCATCCGAGTGTGACCTCTAAATCAATTCCCAACATATGCCAACAAAAGCAAATGTTTTCACGTTCTAAGATCCATCTTTGACATCGGCCAATCAGCGAAATTGTGGACAGAAGTTACCCAAAAAGAATGCACTTACCCCACTTTAACCAGACGACAATTGTACACACTATCGGTAGACTTGATCTAAAATTTACTTTTGTATTGGTCCCATAAAACTAAATTACTGGTCATATAAAAAGCATCTTCCTCCCTCCCTCAATGACATACTATTTCACAAAATAAACTGCTATGATAACATTCCTTGCCATTTCATACAGACAACCTTAAAAAAAAATAGGAAGAAAAATATTCTTCTAAACTCATGAGACATTAATGAATTGTCTGTAATTTATTTGGAAAATGATTTTCTTATCACAAACCTGGCTATGTTACAATACAATATCAAGCAAATGATTTTTCATAAGCTTTGATTTTCTACGATATTCTTTAGCACGCTGCCTGGGAAGCAGGGCCGATATTCACGTTCTGGGTACAAATTGCTTAAAATGCAGCAGAGAAAAAAAGAGAACCGGTAGAGAGATTACAGAGATAATTCAAAGAAAATTTACCTTCAATTTGTTTCAATTCTGAACACATACGTAAAAATTCTGTAAACCGTTTCTTAGTTAAAATAAGGAGTTCCTATCAGCACATACATGTACAATGTACACCTATCGTCTGCATTTGATATTCTTATTTAAAACACAATTTATTTTTTGCAGCACACTGAATGCAACTTGTTATAAAACTGTTTTTCTTGAAGATTTAAACTAAATAATTAAAGATCTGTTCAAACTTCATTAGGGAAACAATTTTCATTTTGAATACACCAGGTTTTATTTCAAAAAATTTTACCTTCCATATTTTTCTTAAATACAGTGAAGGACTATTTTCTGTAGCAAATAGTTATCAGCACTCATTGCGTCACAGCATTTTAGCAGGACATCGGTGATACTTCTATTATGTCAGAACTATCATAAAATGACAATATCAGGCAGTCTCCAAGTGTTAATTATTGGCTTAATTACTAACTTTATCAATAATTCTTCCTCAAGAGAATGGCTAGTTCTACTCAATTTAACTGATTTTATATATTCTAATGAATATTGTAATACCTCTTCGATAATAACGAAAACTCAATAATCTGAAAGAACACCTTCTAATAAAAGTTTTATACTTAATTGTATGCATTATTTCTTTTTAACTTGCCGCAACATCAATGTTTATCGAGGTATTTTAACTTCCGCTTTACTCGTGTTTGCCTGTAATCTTGATTTCGATCACCGAAGGGAAGGTTTCAAGCAATACCACAGAAGATTCTCTGAAGCCTTCAGTGAAGGTATATCTTATATTAACAATTTGGGCACATGTCATTATTAACAAGTCAAAACATAACAGATTTAACCTAGGACAAGCAGTGTATGTACCAGTCGCTAATCACTCGGCCACCCAAAGGAGATTCATTACAGATTTTACTTGTCAACAAGTCCGACAGTCCCTATATATGTGTCTATGTTATATGAAGTAGTTTGTTTCTGTCTCCAAGTTCTGCAGATAAAAATGTACTAGCAATATTGTTATGTTCCATGTTATTAAATGTTGGTGATATTGTTCGCTAAGCATTTCTTACAGGTTCTCAAAACTTCCCACGTTGCTTGCGACATGCGATATTCCGTGACTGACCCCATATTTCACTGACACAAAAGTACGTGAATTTGTTCCAGTACTTTACATCTCAGGACTCGTCAAAAACGATAACATATCCAGAATCCGACCTTCTTTATCCTTACTGAAATCTTATGTAATTATTTGTATTTCGCAGAGAATATTACGCCCAAGAAATGTATCAAATTTGATATACATTGAAAGACCACCGGAATAAAATATTGTACGAAGCTGTTAGAACCGTCCTTTTTGTTTACATAAAAAACTCTTACGCTATGATACAGAAGGGAAGCCTGGTTGTCCTATGAAAACGTAAAACCGAGCATAATACATGCCGATTGCTTCCCATCACCCAAACTTTCGCTATAGATCTAAATATTGTTTAGATTTTATGGAGCCGCAAATTTTGAAATAATTTCTGAATTGACTTTCGTAGGTATTGAAATCTTTGTGCATTGTTCCTATAGTTATGCATTTTAACCTTTTCCACATCGTTGTCGTTTGCTATCAGAGACATCAAGGCATGTCTAATTCTACTAGTCCAGTTAGACTCCATATACCGAGGTCTAATATGGTTCTTATATATAGTTTTGTAGTTTGATGGTATCGATCGGAAATCTCCGATAATCTAATTATCTACATATATTCTCATAACATAAAAAGTAATAAAAAACAATTCCATAAAATTCAAATCTCTCATGCGTTATGAAAATAATGAAAAAGGCGGACAGAAAAAGTAGATTATGGATTTCCATTATGCAGAGCTGAAAGAGAATTGCCCAGTAAGAGCAAAATATTATTGTTAACAAATTAAACCTACTAATGCCAAAGTACCTGGTACGCTACCAGCATCGTTTTCCCAAAGAAAGATGGGTGTGAGGGAGTCAATATTTTATCAGTCAGTCATTTACTTATAATTACACTTAACGTTCAAGCATACAAGTTCGTATTAATATTTGAAAGTCATGCCATAATATTATTGTAGTTTTTGTCCAATCCTGCGGGACGTCTGCCTAATAAATCGGTGTCTTCCCCGGGCGAAAACGAGGCAAAAGTTTCTCCGTCGCCAAAACCTTTTTAAATATAGTCTATACTTCAATGGAGTGAATTTATGATCCGATATTACAAATCTAGTCAAATTAGACAGCACTATCGATAAAGGTTCAGAAAAATGGGGGAAAAGCAATTGGGTAATTGGATAAAATCAGATGAAATAGGACAGTCTTTTTACTTCGGCAGCTGGTTATCTGTGAGACGCCGCCGTGATGGTGGCTCCCTATGTCATTTGCTGTATCGATCTCCTGACAAAACAGGCCTCACTAATCAGGAAAAACTACCCCAACTCGGCTCAGTTTTTCAGTTTACTCAATCAAGATGTAGTTACATTCTTATTTTCGTGTCTATCGCCTTTTTTATAATATGATATTAATAATAAACAGAGATCTATTATTTTTAATCACGCAAAGATCAATTCATTTTATTAGAAATATAATAAGCATAGGCTAATGATGTATAGGTAAAAATATACATCTTCACAAATTATTTCTTATAGTCTGTCCCAAATAAATTTTGAATTGTCTTGAAAAAAGTATTAATACAGACTAAACCATTTTTAGTAAGATTATACACATTTAGCGTAAGAGGGAGTGGTCATTATATCTGAAGATAATCTGAGTGTGGTGACCAGATTCACGACGTGTACTGCATTATTACTTTATTGACGACAAGCAACGGAAAATCGCAAATAATGATGGGTCCTTTTCCGAAGAGGCAACCATTTCTGTCAAGTTAATTCCTCGTAGGCCGTGTCAATATACTTGTTGAACTTGAGGGTACTATTCAGATCAAAATGTTTGGGTGGTGGTGGTGGGAGGGGGATACACATCGATCAAACCTAGTATAAAAGCCACGGTATTAATGTATTTTGACATATATTGCAAAATGCGGCGACGTTGGTACCGTGGGATAGACTTCTGAAGTCTTTATAATACTCGATAAAAGTAATGTCCAAAGTTAATTTTCAAGAATTCTATTGCAAGGTGTACACTTACACCGAAGTTAACAGAATCGCAAAAATGACCGAAAGTCCTCTAAGAATTTCATCACGTTAACTTGAATAATTCGTGTTAACTAAGCATTTAAATCTCATACGAACATTTTCTTTAAAAAAAGGAGCGAACGCATGCAATAACATTTAAAAAGTCAATTCAATATTTTATATATTTCTGGTATTTACTACAACAGTTAATGAGTAAATGCTTAAAAATGGACAGGGGAAAGATATTATACATAGATTTATCAGTTGTTAGGGCAAATCGTATACATGTATTACTTCACATATATATCATGCATACTCTTGGCGTTTTATTCAACTGAAATGCTTTATAATCAAACAAACATAAGGAGTTTCATGCAGTGGGCCAGTGCACTTCTAGTGTGCTTAAAGGTTTTTTCATCAACAAAGATAAACAAATAAATTTAAAGTCAATAAAAATGTTAAGAACTCCCCAAGGCTTTGTAAATTTTACCAATCTTCAAAACGAAAAGAAAAACTATTATCTCCACCTCCGGAACTTATTTTTTTTTTTCATACAAACTCATGCATTCCAGTGATTTTAATATCAGAATAAAATGATGATTTTTTAAAATCCACCACTAAAACAGTAATGGTCTTACGATTCATCCAAAGAAAATGACATCAATTTTGATGTGGTGGGATTAAAGTGAGTAATACACAATAAAACTATCAAAAATAGAGGCGTGTAAATCCCATGAATCGGCCAGACCAAAGTTCTTCAAATAGTTAAGTGTGAAAAAATGAATGGTTAGGCTCTTGTTGATTCAACCTGTTGGTTTATATGGGGTACTTGAAAATTCTGAATCAAAAGTGTAGGATGGCTTGTATAACGTGCGCCTAAGAAATCGTACACGCTGTTGCATACTTAATGATATGAACTTGGAATCCGTTTTGATGACACGTAAATCTACAGCGCTATTCTCAACCCCTGCTAAGCCGATTACAATCACAAACACAAAATAAAGGATTTTTTTCGAACAACAATACACAAAGAACTAAATATATTTAATTTTCAGATCGCTGAATAGATGAAAAGTTTTGAGAAATCTTTACATTTACTGTTAATTCAATTAAAGTCTAAGGTGAGAATTTTCGGCGAGAATCTAAAGTAACATGACTCCGAGTGTACCAACTTTTACACCCTGTTTCCGTCAGTCTCTAGATTTAACAATTAAAACACGACGCAACTTAAGTCCGCTGTCATCGAAGTTAAATGTTTCCACTCCTATTTCATCATAAATGTTGTGAAGGCAGAAACTCAAGCAATTAAAGAATTTCATACTTTTTGATATTTATTCCAGAAGAGAATAACTTTAACTATATCCTCTATTTTGATCGCATTTTTTTTCAACAAAATTTTACAAGACATATGACACTGAAGTCTAAATTACATACGTACCTCTACTGAAAATTGTCCACAATATAAAAACCACGACACTGAAACAAGTGTCCCAGTTCAAAATCTTCATTTCTTAGTAATTAATCCAAAATGAATCAAAATAATCCGTCAATTCATAATAATTCACCTCCATGTACTACAAGCAGAAGCTGGGAATATATTTTTTTCACCAGATAAACGACAATTTTTGAATAAGTTTCCCATGCACCATGAGATGCAGTTTAACCCTCTTCATCAAAGCCACGTGCCCTGATTACTGCTCCAGGAATTCTCCCCTGTCACAACACACGCAACTCAGACTGCGCGCGCCATCCGATTGGTAGTTACTCGGCTCTTAACTCGCGAGACGACCACCTCCCGACTTTAGTCCCCGGAAGAGCATTACCGAGATGCATAAGTCGGTGGCAGGTCAGGCCTGATGATCAAACGTAAACTTATGACAATAAATGTGCAAGTGTTTCTAAATATAAAATAAACGGTACCGGTGATTTTCTTTTTCGCGAGTTCAATTTTGTGGTCTTTATCGAAAAAATAGAAATTAACAATTAAACAGAGAAAACAAGAAATAAAGAGCAAGAAAAAGAAGATTCCTCTCTATTGATTGCGATACAAACAAATAAAATATTGACATGGGCCCAGTTTCAACATATGTCAACGGATTAAAGTATTTTTTGAGTAAAATAATATTTTCATTTCTCTTTAAGTTTGTCAACCTATCCCTTCGCTCATATCTTTTAGACATATACAATTTTTTTGGTTTTAGGAACTCAGAAAAATCATCGATTTTCGTATACAACTCTCTAATCGGGTTCGGAATTTAATTATTTATTAGTCTGAATGGTTAATTGTAGAGTTAATAACTTCACCGGAGGGACAGTATAACCACAAAAGAGATGGAATCGGACCTTTTTAGAAACTAACTACAGAGCCGGACTGACATATGTCAACTAATTACTGTAAATCCATTTTTCTTAACCTACTCAAGGGCGATCGACTTGTAAACAGAGATTATCTAAGATTTAGAGCGTCGTCACTGAAGAAATGGGACCATTTATTAATTATCGACCACGGGGTCAACCTTTCACCTTTGCAGACCTCAACGTCATAATCAACTTTAAGAAGGCCACTTAATATCACAAAGTTTATTCTTTCTCTTTAATTTCTTAACTAATCCCGGTCCCTATGGACGAATCTTGTATGAAGGGACGAATCTTGTATGACCAGTGTTTAAATTGGTAACGACATTTTTTCACAAATGAAAAATGTGCACAGCACTGGGTTAGTTAACACGACTTTACTGTAATAAAGCACTTATTTCACAATTGCTGAACTGGTACCAAGTGCCGTTAAAGTGTGAGGAAAATTGACATGTTAAAAATAGACAGTTAGAAAAATAGCTAAAAGTATTTATAAAATAGCAAATTTAGATCATTGTAACCGACAGAAATGCCAATAGTTGAACCTACGTTGGTGCATCTGTTGTCATAAACAGAACCACCACCATTCAGTAGAGGGTACCTGTAATGTTGCCGACCTGTTAAGGAAAACTTTATCACAATCAAGATATAGCAATAAAATAAAAACAAGATCAAACACGATGATGGGTTTAAATCAAGAATTATTATCCCCGCAATAAGTGATAGTATCATCTCCAGACACTGCCAACACTCAATTTAGAGGAACGTATTAGCGAAGATTTAGACCCACTCCAAGGTGCTTTTTTTCGACGCGGCATACAAGATGAATTTAAAGCTTGTTACAATTACATAAACATTTATAAATAAGTTCCTGGAAATGAAATCTTAGAAATAAGGACGTGCAGACATGAGATTGAATGAAACCATGCCAAGTTGTATCATAAAACACAGGGTGATGAGAAAATGACGGGGCATTCACGAATTATCCCAAGTTCTTCACACGAAAGCACAGTAAATTATAATCTAATAAAGATACTTTGATTTTGAATAGAACATAACTGACGTCTCTCACACAGTTAGGCACAGATAAAACAAATGTGTTATTTATATTATACACAAAACAAAAACAATTCAAAAAGAAAAACGAAAATTAAAAACCCCATTAGAACTAATTTACATCTTGTATTTCTGCGGCAAATGACAACTTTAAACAAATTCTTCTAGAGGGAGAAAATATCTGGAAGTTTTGTAAGTCTAAAGAGCAGACAAGTAGAAAGAATACTCTTAACCAAGACAAGGAGAGCAATAATGGCATTAATTATACATCAGGTATCTCTAAACTGACCGCTTATAACTCAATAACGAAGGAACACACCCGCAATCATAAGTTACAGCACCTGAATGATGTGGATTAGTCTGGACATATCTGACATAAGTAATACATAAGTAATACTTTGCTATGACACAGCCTGATCGGCGAGGCGAAAATAGTTATGAAAGCTATCATGAGAAGATGGTTTTCAGGACTTGAGACGCTAGCGTTTGATGGTAATATTCATATAAACTGTGTGATATATCTTACAATGCGAATAATGAGACTTTTTCCCCCTAGAGCTGAAAGCTTTCAGTATCAACAACAAAGAAAGAAACATTCAACCTCTGTTAGTCCGGTAAAACATAATATTTATACTTCATATTTAAATATTTGAAAAAACACCTGTCTGACTTGATTTACACACCAAGAAGATCTCTCTGACAGTCTCTGTTTTGACAATATTTTTTCATTTAATATATCTGTTTTTCTTGTTTATATTAAAAGAAGCTTAATCATGTAGTATCTGGTCTCAAAATTATAAACTGAGTATAGGCTTAAGAATTTCAAATTAGTCTAACTTTTGAAATAGTATTGAATATAAAACAAAATGATTATCATATGTTTGTATTTGAGTCTTATACAAATTTGCAACCTTTTAAGCATATTTTAAAACAAATATCAAGATATTCAAAATCTGGCTTAAGTCTGTTCATGGTCCCTTGGGTTTGATTTGATGTGAATACGGGTAATGCATGTGATTTCTCATACTTATATATAGTACTAGAGTACTGCAAATTTCATTATTTGAAAGGGTAACCTTTTTTGGGATTCAGACATATGATATATGTACACAAGATAGTAGAATTGAGAGCCTGATACCATTCTTAAAGTTGATAAACACTATTTATAAGCAATGTTTTTTTTTTCTGTCCATGGTGCATTGACCTCTGCTGCTTCAGATTACTACTTCTTAACAACATTAGATCTACAGAAAACAGTGATATCAAAATCCATTCCGTTCTGTCTCAGACTTATTTGTTGACTAGATTTCTTAGAAGACGAGTAGGAAAATATTTCTTCATTAAATTGCTCGCTTAATGATCCGCTTAAGTTTGTAATATCATAGCCATACTAATGTCTTTGTTCTATAGAACAATCATTAAGAACACAGCTGATAAACCCAACACATTCCCTTACGCCATTTGAATACTGTCAATTATAAGGGGTCATCCATATATCCTTGATACTTAAACTATCCCATTGTCAATGACGATGATTAATTCAGCTCTAATTGATTTCAAATAACGAAATTTGACCAATTCTGAGTCACGTAATGCTGTCATGGTGAGGGAGAAATTGATTATTACGGGGGAAATGCAAAATTTTAAGCACGATATTTGTTTTTATATTCATGCATATCTGAAATGAACCCCCATGGCATCTTTCCTTTAGATCGACTGTCTAACTCTGATAAATTTTCATAATTAACTGAAGTAACGAGGTAACTATGAAGCAGTAATTAATGGTCACGGCAACGTAAAACCTCAAAATACTACTGCTGATCAGGTAAGGGGCTCCTGTACGAACACATCAGAATTTTGAGTAATAAAACACATATTGGTTATGATAAGACTGAAATGGCGAGCCTGATAGCCAGTAGATGAGCTGTCGTTCTGCTGATGACCCAAATCAAATTGCATTTCCATGGCAAAAGCTGCTCTGCTCCATGCTGATTGTGTGTACTTCAATGATCTCTTTAATAAACCTAATAATCGTCTTCCGAGGTATCTCATTCATCAATATGACAATTAGCAAATATTTTACAATGAAAGGAAGCGTGCAGTTATGCAATATTGTCGGCGAGTTAGTGTCAGCTCGGAGGCTTCTGTCTGGGGCTCTATTTCTTTTTTTCTTTCATATTTGTGACAATGAGTATAAAAAAATACTCGTTGAGACATTTAATTCTATAAATTCAATCAATCAATAAATGTTAAATTTATGAAGCCATACTCAATTTTGAATTAGGAAACATACACTCACTAAGAGTATTATTTAGAGTGTACCTGGTGAAAGAGTGTATAATATTTCTCAAAATGGAGAATATGAGAGCAATTGCATTCATCAGTGTTAAAAATGCATAAAAAACTGAAACTTTTACAAAAATCTAGCTCCAATGATTTGCTGCAAAGTTTTCTTTTCTCCTTACAGGAATTTTTGTCATTTTCATCCATCTATCTATTTATACTTCTATTATTTTTCGAATTAGAGCTTAAAAATCAATTGAGGGACATCTAAGTTGTCAACAGATACTCAGGCAATAGAGAGAGAGAGAGAGAGAGAGAGAGAGAGAGAGAGCATAGCATATGACAATGGCAGTTAAACAAAGTGAGCAAGAGTAACAGATTAATAACAGATTAGAAAAATAATGTAGAGTAAATAAATTAAGATAACAGAGTGACAGTCCAGCAGAAACATACTGTCTTACATGTTTAAAATTGTGTTGACGTATAATTCTAAACAGTTTAAATAATAGTCGAGAGAATTATGTCTCTATTGCAAAACACACTGTGATAGAAATATAATTTTGTATATTAATATACTTTATGAAACACTCTTGATGATGCCTAAAATAGACACGGGGATATAGTCTAGGAAACGAAAATTTTAGAATTCTTCTTTGTGGCTAATTGATTTCCTTTGAATGAAGCAAACTAGAGCGAGAGTTAATGACGTGCATCTTGTTTATTGGAGAATCAATGTAAATAGTATTATTGGGATTTTTATAAGCCTAAATATTGTTATGTAAATGACACGCCGTGTTTGGCCAAATCTAAATAATGACAGATACGAAAAAAGAGACCGCTTTCACAATAATAATGAATACAGGGCATGTTTGCATCTGAATTGGTCCATCCGACAAGCTCACTATATATTGGTCATTGCTCCATCCGTTAGTAAAAGTGACACAGAAGTTATCATGTTGTAAAATTTGAATTTATTGGGTGGAGTAACAACATGATACAATGGTATCCCGCGGGTCTTGGTCCGTGAATAGAGAAATGCGTCTTGTTGATTCATCAGACTTGACACACACCTGCTGATGACAAGGTCATAGTTGAAGATGACATACACATGTTCTGATTAGAGACATCATTCTTAATAACTTAGCACCTTTAGTTCTCGTCTATCGTGTGAGGTCTTTTGATTTTGGTATCATATTTTATATGCTTACAGAAAGTTTCTTTGGTGTTTATTCTTCTTTAAACACATAGCAAATCCTGACTCAGTATGATGTAAAATGAAGAGTTTAACCCTTCAAGTACACAATAAACCAACAAAAAACTGGGGCTAGGATGAACTTAATACTGAGGAGAACAAGAACAAAACACAAAGAACAAATAAAATTTGAATTTTGGCAGGTTTATAGAGGAGCCAAAGACCAATAGAGATAGACGTGGACTCGTGTTTTATTGGTCATCAGATCGATTGCTTGCTCCTTATCTGTTGTTGCAAGCTCGGACAATCTAAACAGAATTCTGGCGTTGAAGAGGCAGAGATGTTTATAGAGTAAACACAGATGGGTGATTTTGTCTACAGAATTATAGCTAATCTTTGATTAAAAAAGACATTTCTATTGAGTTGATAGAGAAATATCCAAGCCGACAGAGCTATGTGTATTCGTTCAAATGACATGAACATTAAAGTCAACTTAGCGTTTAACAGAGCTCTTGGGTATCCTCTGTCTATCAGTAAGAATAGATTTACAATTCCAATAGATTCAACTGATGCTTTTGGAATCCTATTGTATCAATCTTTAGCCTGTTGAGGTCATGCAAGGTGAACACACGGCACTTGGGACAACATTATGCAATAAAAGCATTTGTGGCAAAGATTCAAAGAGCCGTTCATGTGGTTAGTCTGGTTCAACATACTCACCGAGGCCGCATGTCCTACCATAAAACTGATTAGGAATATAGTATGGTGAAAACGTTAACAGATTATTTTTAAATTTACAGGTAGTTGACTTAAATGACTCTCTACAAAATGATAACATTTAATACAGTGCACTAATATATGTGATATTGTAAAATGCATCTGATTGTACTTCAGGGTTTAAAAAACATAATAAAACCCTATTTCTGTGGGAGATCATAGAGATTTTTTGAAAGAAACAGAGTAGTCCTCATAGGAAATCCTTTTGTTTACCAGGGTACCGTTTTAAACTTAGCTGACTGTAAAATCTTTTCAGATTAATCATTCAATGAAAAATTGCTTGCAAAAATACATTCTTCAAAATTCTTTTAGAAAAGATTAATACCATTTTCAAATTATTGTAAAGAATATATTATTCGCGAAATCATATATTGGTCTTAGTCAGTAAGTTCTTTTGTAAAACGGGTCCCTGTGCAACTCAAACCCTATGAGGACGTTACATTTCAGATGAAACATACAATTTATGTCTGTTAATGTACATTCCATATTCGTTTGCATGAATGAGTAGTTTGGAAAATCCCCCAAAAATTTAGCCATTGAGTGAATTGCCTGTTTTAAGAACAGTGGGTTAGTGGGATGCTGCAATCGCACTGATTCACGCAAATTATCGTCTTACGTGACAGTCCTTATCGAATAACAATGCATTATTTAAATGTAGTAATTAATTTTCCTTTCACCGTTTTCAAAAGAAAAAAAAGCACTTTGTCTGACATGCTAATTTTGCAATGTAATCTTAAACAAATTTAACATATTGAGTCTCCTTGATATAAATATAAGATGTAGTGAAACTGAAAGTATTTTGGAACTACAAGTTACATAACAAGATGGGCGCGTTCCTTGTTCATTGATGTCTGGTTCCATCTGAACAAGACACCTTATCACAACTAAGAAATCATTAAATTCTTTGTAGGGGATGAGTTCCGATACTCAATAAAACGCTAGATTTGTTTTTTATTGTGTTTTTATGACTTGACTTTCAGATAGTAGCCCTTTAATTGTCTCGTCTGCTTTGTTTTAGCTTCTTACTAATTGTTTCATTTTTATTTGAGAATTTTTTGGCATGTCGGAATCATTGAAACCAAAAAAATAATTGACACAGAACTTAAGTAGCATTATTAAGATGCACTATTTTGTTTTTATCACCAACTCCTTATACTTACATCTTTAGTGTATAACCATCCTCACAACGTCCGGGGTCCTGAGTCAACTCATTGCCGTGGGACCCCTGACAAACTTCATTCGTTTTGAGCTCTACTGGTCAGAGACCAGAAGAGCTTATGCGATATTAAGGTGTCCGTCGTCCGTCCGTCTGTCTGTCCGTCTGTAAACAATTTTTCAAAATGCTACTCCTCCTACAGTTTTAGTCTGATTTCAATATAACTTGGCACATAAGTAGACTACACTAAGATACATAATTCTGTGTATCGGTTTTTAATTTCGATGAACGGTGTTGCCATGGTAACTAAAAATAGAGATTTCTGGGAAATACTTTCAAAATGCTACTCCTCCTACAGTTTTGGTTTGATTTCAATAAAACTTGGCACACAAGTAGACTACATAAAGATACATAATTATGTGTATCGGTTTTTGATTTCGATAAACGGTTTTGCCATGGTTACTAAAAATAGAAATTTCCTTGAAAAACTTTCAAAACGATACTCCTCCTATAGTTTTGATCCGATTTCAAGAAAACTTGGCATATAAGTAGACTACACTAAGATACATAATTCTGTGTATCTGTTTTAAATTTTGATGAACGGTGTTGCCATGGTCACTAAAAATAGAAATTTCTCTGTTATTCTTTAAAAATGCTACTCCTCCTACAGTTTTGGTCTGATTTCAGTATAATAGCGCACACTTAGACTACACTAAGATACATAATTCTGTACATCGGGATTTTTTTTCAATTTCGATGAATGGTGTTGTCATGGTTACTTAAAATAAAAATTTCCTTGAGATACTTTAAAAATGCTACTCCTCCTACACTTTTGATCTGATTTCAGTATAACCCGGCACACAAGTAGACTACACTAAGATACATAATTTTTTTTTATTGGTTTTTGATTTCGATGAACGGTGTTGCCATGGTTACTAAAAATAGAAATTTCTGTGAAATACTTTCAAAATGCTACTCTTCCTACAATTTTGGTCTAATTTCAGTATAACTTGGCACACAAGTAGACTACACTAAGATACATAATTTTCTTTATTGTTTTTTGATTTTGTCGAATGATGTTGCCATGGTTACTAAAATCGAAATGTCTGTAAAATTCTTTCAAAAGGCTACTCCTCCTACAGTTTTAGTCTGATTGCAATAAATCTTGTCACAAAAAGAGACTAAACCAAGTATCATTATTCTATTTATTGCTGTTGTAAAGTTTCAAGTCCAAGTGCTACTTTTATCTTCCTTCGTTATAAGTACAAACCAGTAGAGCTACAGTCTCGCCAGAGACTTCTGGTTATTTTTCGGGTTTACTTCTCTCAATGACAAGCAACAATCAAATTGAAGCTTTCATAAGTAGGCACATAAAGTAAACAGAAAGGAATCAGTTGACACCTCAAATGCACGTGTCACAAGCGTTTTCTCACCGAAATGGTTGAGAGATAAGAAAAACAACCAAGATTTGTAATTTTCCCGAAAGACGTCGCTGCAGTCAGCCAATAAGATATTGAATGAAGTTTGTCAGGGGGTCCCACGAAAAAGAGTTGACCAAGGACCCCGACGCCGTGATAATGATGTGCTATCAGCATCAACAAAGACAATGTTCAAAGTTAAATGTATACCTCCTCTCCCAAAACAAGTAGATTCAGTCCCCTAGCAACCTCTGTTGCCTTGCTTGTGAGACAAGGAATTCATCAATGATCACACAATAAGAATCATTCTCCACTCTGATGTTATACTACCCGGATATATATACGCAAAATAAAACATACATATAGCACCGTTTAATAATATTGTGAAAGGGATTGATATGTATTCGTTTTCAGTTTTATATTTCTTACATAAACCGCCAAAACAGCCAGTATATGTACAGATGAGGTGTGAACAAATATAAACTATATCAGTACATGTACCATAATATTTTCTAGGGATTTGAGAATGAATGTAACACTGTAATGTTAATTGAACGGAAGAAAACACCATTCAACTTGTTCCTAATTTTAATAAAATTTGGGATTTTTAAAAAAAAA